>NC_056627.2:37695536-38028036 GCF_002870075.4 Lactuca sativa
ATCACGAAAAAGCCACGAAAAAATTCCAAATTTATGAAAATTTTCGACTTTTGGGTAAAAACTAAAAATATCAGAATTATGCAGGGACCCGTTGCACCAAAAACAGTCACAGATGCAAAACTTTACCCCAATTGCGAAACTGGGCATAAAGTGATAATTTGCATTAATTGCATGGGTCTGTTTCGAAAAATCTCTCATGTTTCAAAATTTTTAGTCCAATTTCGAAGTTGGGTAAATTCTGCCAACATTTCGAAACTTCAGGGACACATTGCGAAACTTCTTCATTCTTCAAAAATATTATCACCATTTCAAAGTTGGACTAAAATTGCCATTTTGTTAAAAGTTCACGGACTCATAATGCAAATGTTTGTTTTCTTCCCCAGTTCGTTATATCAATGACAAAAGGAGATGTTTGACCATAGAAAAGTCAAAATTGAAACTCCACTTAGTTATAACCAAATCAAACCATCGAAAGTAGATGACAACTATTGACCCTCGACAAGTCGATATTCCCATTTGGAAAGTTGATATCCATTCGCTACTCGACATCGATCTCATGTAGAGACCCTCGACAACGAACCATTGACCGTACGCCCATCGACATCGAACCATCGATGGACCCTCGATTCCAATACTCGGCATCAACCAAACTCGACATTAACACAAAACCTTTGAAATCAACTACTACCATTTCGAAATCAATATTCAATCCTTCGAAGTCAGTCACTCAAACTCAACCATCGACTCTTAAGCTTCAAAATCGATCTTAAGAACATCGACATCAAAATCGACCATTGACCCCTAAGCTTCGAAATCAAAATCAACATCGACTTAATTTATTATCACTCAACCTCCAAGAATCAGCATTCGCTTTCAATCACTCAACCTTCCCATTAGATGCCGTTTCAACGACTTCGATATCGATTACTGATTCCAACATTAATCGACACAAGCCTTCGAAATCGATTTCAATCCATTCTCAAACCACAATCAGTTATCATCATTCGTTAACAAAAATTGATTCCAAGCGAACATTGACATCCATATATCAACCACTCATAACGAAGCCTCTCTGATTTCAACACACAGTCAATGTCAATTCGATTAGGTATGCGACCAAAGAACATCAGTCAAAATCGATTTTGACATTCGAGAATCACAATTAAACCAATTTCTATTTTGACTTGATCTCGTCAACAAACACTTATCAAAATGGAATTCGAATTTTAGCAATATCGACTCTAACCAAATACGATCTATTCGATTTCGATTTGAACTCAACAACATTCATCTTTGAAATCAAGTTCGACTCCAAGTTCATATTCCTGTTAAAAATGTTGTTCCATACCAAGCAACTTGAACCGAGTTTAGATTCAAACTCAACACAAATTGAGTTTCCGATTCAATCATTGTGATGTTCAATGATGAACCTTCAACTCAAATTACACTTCCGAATTAGAGAGTTCGTTTCCAGTGAATGGTTTGATTTTGAAGATTTTGACTTTCTAAACAGTAATATTCCCAATTTCGAGCAGTGAACCACATTATTTACATTATTTGGGCTAAACAAAAATTAATAGAAATCGAATTGGGCTGCTGATATGAACAGTATCAAAATTTAGCGTTGGGTTAAATCAAATCAACATAATTGGATGATGAACACTGAAATTTTCGAACGATTAACAAAAAATTTGATTTTGAAATTAAAAAGAAATTTTAAGAATATGATTTGGATTTTGGATTGATCTACAAAGAAAAATAATTGGATCAACAATAAGGTAGAAACGGATTTGGTCCAATGAGACAAAGCGATCAAAAATGAAAAACGCAATGCACGAATCGAAATCATGGACGTTTTGGAATCCATTTGAGAATTTGAGATACCATTTTGACGATCCGAGTTCCATTTGAAACAAATGAATCAAATTTTGAAGTTCTTGGTTCTTTTGTTGAAACAAGAAAATCTCTCATTTGAACATTGTACCACCCATGATGCGTGTTGTACAACTCGTTCTTCTTGTTATTCAACGATCTAACACAATCTTTATAAAAACCATTAACATTTTTAGGTTTTGAATTCAAATTCATTGCAACATTTAGAGATTGTTGCTTTGGAACCCAAATTTGTTTCATGGATTTCGGTTTCACAACAACATTTGACGATTTTTGTGAATAAACCCTCTTGTTCTTGTTTTTGATCTTCTTCTTCTTCTTCTTCTTTCTTATCTTTTTGCATCTTGAAGATTTGAATTCAAGAACAACTTCAACTTTGCAAGTTTGAATCAAATCTTTTGTAGTTTGATATTTGTGAATTTCTTGGATTGATGGTTTTTGATAAGGAATCATTCCTTCAAACGAATCACAAGCACACAAAATATCATTAGTTTGAACTCCAATTGAGCAAAAAACTTTTTCATCTTCATGAGAATCAACTTGAATCTTCTTATCATGAACTTCAAGAACATCTATAACATCACATTGAACTCCATGGTCTTGAACTTCAACAAATTAAGAGCATGAAGATCATTTGGGTATTCAATAAGAGAAATGTATCTCTTATTAAACAAATCTTTTTCTTTTTCATCCTTTTGATTTTTACTACAAGATAACATGACCATGGAAATTGAACCAAGCATTCAATCTTCGAAAGTGGTTGAAATATAATTATTCCTTGATCATCCTTCAAAGCTCCATAAGAAACCAAAATATTCCATGTAATCAACTCATCTTTCAACAATAATCCATAGAGTTGATTTTCGTTGACATTGTATTTGACATCTTCAATGATTACAATACAAGAATCATAACGTAAGTACACCATCTTGATCAATCGACAAGATCTTGGGTTTTTCAAGAGAGAGAAAGTGATTTTGAATGGGTTTCTAGAGAGAGAAAGAAAAAATCACTTGAATTCTAGTGAAGAAAATCGAATTATGAATAGAATAAATGAACAATTCAATTTCTAGAATCTAAAAACTCTCTAAAACACAAAGTTCAAATAACAATGAAGCACTACCGAATCAAGAATGTCATCATGGATCAGTTCTTGATCAAATCAGGAACACCCGCTCTAATACTAATTGTAGTGGTGTTGATTATGATGATGAATGCGGAATATGAAATGATTTAGTGAATCATACAAGAATCATGAACACGAAGAACAAAAGAGTAAATAAATATGAGTTAAGCTCTCATTAGCTTTTAGAAAGCATAAAAATAGGTTTGCAATAATTCTCTCTCTAAACTAATCTCTCATAAATGTTCCTTACTTAAAATGAGTGTCACTCACTTCCTTATAACGGAAATACATCTCATTACATGCATATAAAGGAGTAAGCATACATGACATCCAAGATTGACTTTGCATCCTAACACTTCTAAACACTCCAAAATTTCTGAAAGGACAGCTCGTATGAATTACAGTAACCCATACTCATAATGCCAAGCTTATGGGACCAAAATGAACACAAAACCAAAGCTAAACAAGATCTAATAAGAACTTCATCAAGATCAGAGCTTTTTACCTCCAGATAGTGTCAAATGATGATGTGATTATGGATCCAAAGTGCTCCACTCTTCTAAGATGGTCTTCTCTTCTTTCTTCCTCCTTCAAGATCACCAAAACACACACTAATGGCTCAAAATGATCTCAAATGGATTAGGGTTTGCAAAAGGGGTCGAAATGGGGCTAGAGTGTAACATCTCGACTCCCATGTATAATATTTAGTTAATTTGCATTCGTATTTCAGAGTAACTCAACGAGTTGGATGCCTCAACTCGCCGAGTAGAGGAGTTAATGGCAATGTGATTTTTAGAGTCTACTCGACAAGTTGGAGGATCCCAACTCGAAGAGTAGGTGCTGAGTGAGAAAACACTAATTTTCAAGGTTTGTGTCCTATTTAAAAGACCTTAAGCCTCCATTTCCGCCTCCCTTATCACCTTAACACTCTGTGAGAAACCCTAATCGAGCTATATCCTTGTGTGAGAGTAAGAGAGGCTAACACTTCATACTTTGGTGCACTTTTGGAAGAAGGTTGAGGAGCAAAAGGCTTGGGACTAGAGGGAGCTTTTTGATCCGGTTTTTATTCATCCCTAGCTGTTGTTTGAAGGTAAAAAGTCACCACCTTGCTCATTGTTTGGATAGATCCCTTTTCTACGGAGTTTAGGGCCTTTTTCCATCCTTCTTTAGGTTTTGGATTTATTTGAGCTTGCCATGGATTTGAGACTCCATATCTGGACAATAGGAGGTCCCTTGAGCCCAAGGTCCAAGTTTTATCAAGCTAGTGGCAAACCTTTATGCATTAAACCCCATATAGAGCATGTTTTGGCATTTTGAGCCCTAGATGCCATGCATGGACGTAAAGATTGCAGCTTTATGTGCTATTTCAACTTTGGTCTAAGATTAAAAGATGTATCTCAGGTCTAAGATTAAAAGATACAACCTTCATCAAAACATCACTCTTGACTATGATCCATAAAGTGGTTTTGATGTGGGTCAAGTCGAATACTTATTCTCCCAATCAAGTACCTATGAAGTTGGTAGCAGCTCATTTCCATTCTCATCTCCATGAGAATCCACCAATCCACTCATATTAGTCTTACCTCATAGATGCACCCACAACTATGAATGACTATGGACATTTAGAATAACCTAGTTATTCAAGGATTTAAACATGCTAAAATAGAACACAACAAGGATTTAATAAAAGACTCATATCCAGTATATCATTCATTACAATATATGTTGTTTTATTGTTCCAATATCCAAATATTCAACTTCAATCAAATACATCTACTTGTATCAACAATGCTCTATAGCACCAGCTTGACTTTCATGCTTTAGCTAATGAAGCAACTTTGTTAAGTAGATTTGGCAAACTTGATTTGTATAAACTTTGCGAATAGAATCATTTTCAGTTTTATATATAATTAATATATAAGGAAAAACGATTGAGAATGAATTAGATGCTTGAATATGACTTAGATACCAATACTTGTGTAATGGGAATACTCATAGTCATAATGAACTATACATTAAGCATCTTTGTATGTGGTTCTCCAAACCACGAGGTACTCTAACTCTGATGTGTAACTGTAATTAAAATCTGCATGGTACCACTATCCATGTAACTATATCTTCTTTCATAATGAGGACACGCCTGATTGTGACTGAGAGTCATCTCAATCTATTTGAAAATTTGGCACCTATGTAACAACTTTAAACATAGCTTTCTTTCAAATACTTCGTAGACTAGTAATATTTCTCTAGTTTTCGCAAGTACTTTTAGAATGTTCCTATAAGTCACACAATGACTTGTTCTCGGATTATACTGGTATCATTCGACATTCTCTAAGCATACAACTTATTTGGCCATTATGCATAATCATGACATATATGATATCTCCAATTGCAGCAGCATATGGAATACAATCATATTATCTAGTTCAAAAACATTTGCACTAGGATTTTGCTCAAAATCATGTCATATGGTATTTGACGAGATGGATCTCTCAGAGTCCTTTATCTTAAGCTCTTTAATATCCTTGACAATTAATGCAATTTTACTTAATCATTTAAGTTGTCATTATCTATCTATATAGATCCTTATTCCATGAATTAATATGTCGACTACATATAACATTAGGAATGTTACTGCGCTCCCACTAGCTTTGTAGAAAAACACTAGAGTCATCTTGATTCATAATTAAATCACGCTATGTAATTAACTTATAAGAATGAAGATTCTTACTTTGAGATGTTAGCTTAAATCTTGGAAAGATTTTCATTCATTTATGTTTTCTCCCTTGAAAACTCACTTGCTCTTTATAGTCAAACTATATCGAGGAAGATTAATCAAGCCCATACTTGATAATCATACATGAATGCATCTCTATGTGTTATATTAGTTTCTGATCAACCATTGAGCAGATTCAACAACAGTTGAAAAACTTACTAGTTCCAAACTTTGATGCATTTAGCTTATGGATCTTTACCTCTTAAATCTCCAAATTGCTCCCACTTAGAAAAAGCACTTTCTAATCACTTGTCTTATGGAATGACAATTAGTAGGAGTAGTAGAAACTTCATCCTAAACATTCATTTAGGATATTCTACATAAATCTAGTTAGTAGATACTAGAGTGGTTAAACTTATTGTCTAACATAAGCTCTATAAATCTATACCTTTTAGATAAGGATAAACCATTTCATCCTTAGTATAATATAAGTATCTAACCCACTTGTTAACATACTATTTTGGTTGGAAAATATATATGTTCAATATATATTTTTTGCAGTGAGCATAATTCCAAAATTTTATAAAGTAAATAGTTCTTTTAAAACACCATATAATAGACTGCAAGGTCTATTTTTTATCCTCTTCAAAACTTGTACTATCGATATTCAGCTAGTGGCTAGGTGACCCTATCCCACTAGAGAATACGAAGGCTACCTCAAATATCAAAAGAAAGATTCAAGTGACCAGGTGATCCTGTTCCACAAGAAACATACTAATGACAAGTGAGTGTCTTTGTCGGAATGAGTTGTGAATCAATTCCACAACTCTAAGATTTTCCAAGAGGAGTCGATTTACAAAACTCATTTTCTTTATCACAACGAAATGTTAATGATTATCTCATTAAGTTGTATTTCAATATTCGCTATGAAACAATTTGAGCAAATCAAAGGTTTCAACAATAACGTATAAAAGTTGTCAGTGAAATTGAATAAACATCTATCACCAAATCTATTCATGGATTGAAAAAGATTACATACATCACTTATGTATAACTCTTTGTTAAGCCTTTTGTTCTTTAAATACTAATTGATAAAGACACTTATGAATCATCTTCCCACATAAATATGATTCACATATATCAAATGAATCAAGCTCATTTGCCTTCAAAAATTCCATCATTTTGAAGTTGTTATATGTATTTCTTATTTGTATTGTCATGATGATTATGACATATATCAAATGTTATTTACTTCATAAATAACATTATGAGAAAATATTCTTTAACACAGAATACATCATTTTAGAACATGAATGCGAACATCCATTAAACGATAAGTAAATCTAGATTTATTCATAAAGTTACAACTATTAAATGTCCCTATAAGAATATGTACAAAACATCTATTGTTGAAATAAAAGACTATAATAGCACTTGTTATATCTTCAGCACAAAATATCCTCCGTTTGTAATCAGTTGATTATTTCTTCCAATCATCAACACATAATATCAATTATTAGTGTCACATGAAGTATTATATACTCAAGTGAATGATAGAAAAATAAATAGTTTTATCATATAGACATCTGAAGTGTTGTCCAAGTCAGACTTCTTCAGCTTGATGAGATGAGAGGAGCAATTCCTCATTTAGTGTCCAGTTTCTTCCACAATAGAAACAACACTAATCATTTGGTCCTTTCTTAATATTTGGTTTTATGTTGCATTTCCCTTAACTGAACTATAAGTCTATATGAGTGCACAATCTCTTAGACTTCCTTTTATTCAATGCTTGAACAGACTTGAAACTATTTCTAGTGTTCTGATTGAATATCTTCTTTACTTGATGATACATCTTATATGTTTCATGATTATACAAGACTTTCTGCAAGTCATGGTTAATTTTTTCAGTATGATGTTAGACACATCAACATCATCACAATAATACTTTCATCAAAGTATCATGATCGGACTAACTGGATGCAGAGATTATTCAGGTATGAGATCTTTCAGTATATATAGAATTTCTATTTATCTTATAGGTAGAACCTTAAGATATTATACCAATTAAAGAAATTAAAACTATCAAATGTTACTGTCTGTTGAAACTCAACAAGAGAGAGATTTTGCAGGGTGTAAAATTATTAACAGTTATCAACAGAATTTAAAAAAAGTTTCATTTAGTATTTTCAATATTTAGTCTTTAAAAATTAATACGTTATATTGTTTCTTAAAACATTAATTTGTTAAAGTCTGGGATCCAAGTAACGAAACAAGTAAATGGTTAGGCGACATTTATCTCATAAACTTAATCAAACTCGGTAGGTAGTGATTACCAATTCCACACGATGTGTAACTCCTAGAATATGGGATCCTAAACAACTATTTTTTAGCTTGGCATGTTTATATCATATATATGCCTCAAAACTCTTATGCTTAGGCGACCTTTATCACATAAGAAACTGATCAAATCATCCATTTAAAAAACATGTGAGTTTTATTCCACAAATGGTTAGGTGACCTTTTTCCGACAAGCAAATACGAAAACTCCTTGACTATTTTTGACAACTCAAATGAATATGGTGACCCAAGAATCCATTCAAACTGCACAAAAATCCCAAGTGAATTTTAAATGGATTGCATAGATTTGAAGTTTTGTAAATAAGGGTTTATATATGTTTTATAATTATAGTTTATAAAAGCATGGTCTTATGAATATTGCATGCATCCAACAATTCATGTACCCTTTTGTAAAATTCATATCACTTTTTATGAAGTTCTTAATGCGCTAAATAAAATTTAATTTTATTTTCCATTAACCGCGATCAATTATAAACTAAAATCTGGTATTTTAAAGTTTAGTCGTAGATCGGTTTTAAGAACCGGTAACAATATTAATAAAACTATATTGTATACTTAAGACTTGGAGTATTGGATGAGTTATAAAATCAATATTTTAAATCTCCTTTTAACAATCAAAAATTTATGATTCCATCAATTTATAGAATAAACTCATTTTATTATATAAACTCAATTTTATGCATCTTATTATAAAAGTCATATTTTGATAAACTAAAACTTGGGTGATGATACCTATGTTTTAAATCTCATTTATCATGCATAAAACATAATATCAACAATTTGCGTTATGTTTAAAACACCAATATCATATATTAAGTTTCGACGCAAAAAATAATCATTAATTTTATTATTTGTCGTTATAACGCTATAAATCGATTTTAGTCTTTTTAATAAAAACTCCTTATTTATTATAAAGACATGGAGTTTATATAATGTTTAAACATCTTTTAAACCATTTCAAATATTTTAAAGTTGAGTATTTATAAGTTTTACAATAAAACTATTTTCAACTAAAAAATTGAGTTTTAACCGGTAACCGGTAAAACGTTTTTATAAATATCCATTTATAAACATCTTATGTTATCTTTTCAATATTTTTACTTAAACTCCAAATGATATTATCTTATGAAAAAATGTTAATTGACATGTAAGAACTATTTTCACACATAAAACACATCATACATTTAACATAAAATTAACATCAAAAGCATACATTATAATGTTATAAGCTAAGTCATGTCTACTAATAATTTTTGTGAGCCATCACAAGAATTATTAAGTCTTTCCTATTTATATTGTTACATTTAAAGTAAATACAACTAGTCTAACTAATTTATTACATCAAATCAAAAAATGAATAATACCTATTTATCTATTACATCTTATATATAAATACATATCAACCAAACACAAAACAAAGGTCAAAATTGTTTGTTTATACAAAACAACATATCAAATATTATAACAAACAACTCTTTGTTTTCTTTCTAACGAAACTTTTATATAACCAAAATGCATTAAAATAGTTATATATAAAAATAAACAATTTTAAACCAAGAAGTTGCCAAAGAAAACAAATATGGATTTTTATTAACCAAAAGAAATACATGCTTGTTTTCCAAAAACCAAAGATTATCAAACATAAAAAATCATTCTAACAGATAAAAGATGTCTCTGATACCACTATTGGGTTTTGATACGAAATAAAAGTTTTTTTTTCATAAAACCCGGCAACGGAAGACTTTAAAAACAACAAGTTTATTTTTAGTTCATAAGAAAACCGAACCATCATCATGGATCCATTTATAGAGGTTAGAATGAAATAAAAACAACTATAGGATGTTTTAGAGATAACCTTTGAAGCCTTTGAACCCACTTGGTTTTGGGGTGTTGATGAAGATAACAAAAGATCAAAGTGTATGAAGTTCTCTACAAGTATCCAACATCAAGAGTATGACACTTGGAATGCTAGTTCCTTCTTGTATTCTTGAGTGTCTAAAGCCTTTAAGTGCTTAACTAAAATAAGCACTAAAGGGAACAACTCAAGAGGTCTTCTAAACACCAAAGTAAAGCACCAAACTTCAAAGGCTTGGAGCTCCTTCACACTCACGATTTTAGAGAGAAGAAGGGAAGAAGAAGAGCTTCACTCTCTTGCAAAAATGAAAGCTTCACGCATCTCTTATATAGCCCACAAAAGTAAGGCCTAACCATTAAAATAATATAAAGTAATGGTAGCCTCTAGAAGCATGGGAGACAAAAGGTGGAAGGTTGAAAAGGCAACCTCCCACACCATCATTATGCCTTTTATAAAGTATGATTCTTTATTTTTTATAAACTCCAAGTTTATAAAACATAAACTTTGTCTTTAGGTAAAAGACAAAAGAATCCAACTAGTCCAAAATGTTGTGCATGACTTATTAATTCATACCATATGAAATAATAACTAGTAATACCCTCTTGTAATTATTATTTTCACAAAACAATAATTATTCCCTAATTAAAACACAAGAATCGATATTATTTATTAACAATCATAATAATAATAAATATACAAAATGTGCCAACTTAATAAAGGTGTGGCCCTATAGGATCATATATTATTAGCAATATCACTCCATAATGATTCTTGGGCATATAGATCCAACAAGAGGTCCCTTGAGCCTAAAGGTCCAAGCTTTATCAAGCTAATGACAAGCGTTTATGAATTAAACCCCATATAGAGCATGTTTTGGCATTTCGAGCCCTAGATACCATGCATGGGCGTAAAGCTTGCAGCTTTACGTGCTATTTCAGCCTTGGAAGGCTAGATCTAGAGTTTGGGACATTATTTCTGCTTAGAATCATCAAAATGAGAATTTGGTCTAGAGGGACTCGACGAGTGCATGAGCCAACTCGATGAGTCAACAAGGGTTTCCCCAATAGTCTGAACACACTACAACTCGGCGAGTTGATGAGACAACTTGACGAGTTGAGTTGGAGTTTTCCCGATTTTCTGAGGACAGGAGGAGCTCGACGAGTCACATAGGTGCACTCGCCGAGTTTGGTCAACATGGACTGTTAACTCAAGTGTGCTTTAGGGTTTGCTCAATTGTGGACTTTGGAGACCATGGAGGGGTAAAATGGTCTTTTCATCCCTTTTGAGATCTAGTAGAGGAGTTAGCTTAGCATCATGAGTGGTTATTAGAAATTGCTTATTAGAGATAATTATGTTATGTAGGCGGAGTTTAGACTGCTCGTGGGGTACTAGATTTACTTGCTTACTTACGAGGTGAGTCTTCTCATGACACTTACCTGAGTGGTAATGATGGGTGACCAGAGGGTCTTATTTGAGTTATCGACCGGAGGGTCCTATGTGCTTATATTGAGTTATGTGATATTATGTATCTGGTCTTTGTGATATATGCTATATTATTATGTGCGTTATTGAGATAGGACTAGAGGGTCCGACCCGAGCTGTGAGACCGAAGGGTCTTCATTGAGACACATGACCGGAGGGTCCACACTGAGTCGTGAGACCAGAGGGTCCTCACCGAGACGCATGACCAGAGGGTCCATGCTGAGCCATAGCCATAAGAGGCCTATTATTTGTGTTTGTGGTATTTTGGGGAACTCACTAAGCTTTGTGCTTACAGTGTTGTGGGATACGAGTTTAAGGTACTTCTCAGGATCGCGGGAAGGCGCCGACTTGATTGTACACACTTGTTGCAGATTATATTGTGGATTTTGGAATATTATCAGTTCTTTTGTTGACTTGTGTTTTGACATTGATACATTGTGGTTTTGAGAACATGTGACATTGAGTTTTTATGTGATTTAAAAATGAAACTTTTGTTTGGAAATTTACGGTGTTACACGGAGGTTGATGAAAAAAAGAAGTCTTGAGTGTTAAGGAGGTTTAAATAGGGTACAAACCCTAAAAATTAGGGTTTGGGATTCTGCCATGTACGCCCAACATATGCAATGTATACCCAGCGTACACGTGCTTCACCTAAAATTTACAGAAATGCCACTATGGGCCAATTTGCAAACAAATCTCACACATAAGGATTAGAATGTAATTTACCTGAATTATGAATGTTACAATTCTCCCTTACTTGAATCAGAATTCGTCCTCAAAGGTTGCTGAGAACAACTCAGGATAGTGCTCACGCATCTTTGCCTCGGGTTCCTAAGTCTACTCGGAACTTCTCTGATGTTCCCACTAAACCTTAACCAAAGACACCACCTTGTTGTGTTAGGCCCTCTTCTTCAGATCTATAATCGCCACTGGTCTCTCAACATAATCCAGGCGATCATCAACCTAAATATCATCCAAAGGAATAACCGTTGAATTATCAACCACACACTTACGAAGGTGAGATACATGTAAGGTGTTATGAATCTGAATGAGATCCTCAGGCAAATCCAGATTGTAAGTTACCTTGCAAACCCTGGAAATCACTCGAAATGGCCTAATATACCGAGGCCCTAACTTGACCTCTTCATGAAGCGTGTTACACCCTTCCAGGGTGATACCTTCAGCAAAACCATGTCACCTACCTCGAACTCCAACTCAAATCGACGCATGTTGGCATAGCTCCTCTGCCGACTCTGGGTGGTCTACAATCTCTTTCTAATATGTTGAATAAGCTTCATTGTCTAAAAGAATACCTCAGTCCTTCCCACGAATCTATGACCAATCTCCCCCCAACAACCTAGGGTACGAAACTTCCTCCAATAGAGGAGCTCGAATGGCGGTGCATCAATACTGGAGTGATAGCTGTTGTTGTAAGAAAACTCGGCTAAGGGAAGGTAGGGGTCTCAACTCCCAACGAAATCTATGACACAACATATCAACATGTCCTCAAGTGTTTAATTGGTCTGCTCACTCTGATCGTCAGTCTGCGGATGATAAGCAGTGCAAAGATGCAACCTCATACCCAGTTCTTTGTGGAGATTCTGCCAAAAACGAGAAGTGAGCCAAACATCTCGATTGGATACAATGGAAACCGGAATACCATCCCGAGCAACAATCTCGCACACATATAAATCGGCCAATTTCTCGGCCGAAGAACTATCTCGAATGGCTAAAAACTGGGCGCTCTTGGTCAGATGGTCCACCATAACCCATATCACGTCGAAACCCTTATCGGTCCGAGGTAACTTGGTGATGAAATCCATAACAATATGTTCCCATTTCCACATAGGAACTTCCAATCATTGTATCTTGCCATGCAGCCTCTGGTGCTCGACCTTGAACATCCGACAGGTCAAGCACCTCTCAACATACCAGGGTATCTCCTTCTTCATTAACGGACACCAATAACTAAGTCTCATATCCTGATACATGTTGGTGGCTCCAAGGTGTATCGAGAACCTGGACTTATGTGCCTCCTCCAACACAGTCTGCCTGATCCCACCAAAGTCTGGCAACCAAACCAAACCATATCAGGCCAATAATCCCTTACTGTCAGTAATAAACCTATCAATATCACCCCTAAGCCTCTCTTATTTCCAATTATCCTTCTTGACTCCCTTAACTTGAGCCTCCAAAATCAAATCCAACAATGGTGAATCAATCTAATTCCTCATACATAGGCTCTCAATATCAGAACTAGCCGTCTGGCGGCTCAAAGTATCAGCAACCACATTCGCTTTCCATGGGTGATACAAAATCTCACATTCATAATCCTTGACCATGTGAAGCCACCTATGCTCTCTCATTTTCAGATTCGGCTGATCCATGTGATATCTCAATCTCTTGTGATCCATGTAGATAGTACACTGGACCCCATACAAATAATGCGGCAAAATATTGAGAGAAAACACTACTACTCCCAACTCCAAATCACGTGTTAGATAACGAACCAGATGCGGCTTCAACTGCTGAGAAGCATAAGCAATAAACCTCCCTCCCTGTTGGATTAATGTCTAAGTCCATAACTATATTTGGTATGTACTTGACCCGACCCGGCATGGTCCATTTGGATTGCACTTCACCGACACAATTTATATGGATAATCTTTTGAGAATAGTATATTTATGATTAATATTAATATATTATAAGTTCTAATATATTAATATGGAATCATATTATTTAATTAGTATTTATCAAGACTTAATTTAGAATTAGTTAAGTGATCAAAAATGAACTAATTAAATATGGACTCTTATATATATGGAATGGGCCAAGTTCATTTAGTTTGGGCTAAGCTTTGATGGATATTCCATGGAGTGTTTAACCCGTGGATCATATGAAATGAAAGGTCATGGGTTTAACCCTAGTCTCCATACTATATAAAGATGTCCTTGGTTGGTGAAATTGGTACTATTGTGGGTACACTAAGAGGGCTAGCCGATTTCACTAGAGAGAACCAAGTATCCATATTCTCTAAAGCCTTCCAAGGTGTTTTGGTGATTTGTGATTCCACTTGAGGCTTCCATACTATTGGGGCTAAGCTCTTAAAGCTTGAAGACATCAAGCTACACCAAAAGGTATGTCATCTAACTAGTCTTTGTAGTATAGTTGCTTCATAATATGCTAGTTAGGATTCAAGCCTTGGGAAGTTCTTATTTGCATGTATAATAGAGAAAACATAGATCCAAGGTTTATAGGGTTGCATGTACACCATAGGAGTGTTAGAATGCTCAAAACCCAACAGTAGTATCAGAGCCTAGGCTTGTTTTCAATTATACTTGATGCAAATTGCTGAAAAATGTGGAAAAAATCGATTTTCTGGCTTTCTGGGCACTGGACTCGCCGAGTCCAAGACAAAATGCATCCAACTCGCCTAGTTGGTTCGTGCACTCGACGAGTTGGACCCCCAGACAACATATATTCGATTATTTTGGCTAGAAATGGACTAGGAACATTACCCTAAGCTGTTTTTGTACTTATAAACTTGTTTTTGATGTGGTAATGTTCATACTAATCCAATTTCAAAGATAATTGTTAATAGATTCATGTTTTGTATTAGTTTAAAGTTTAGACTAATTACATGAAAAAGTTTGATTTGAATTATCTTGTTCTTATGAGTTGCTTAGATTAATAGAAAAGTTAATTGATTATGTGATTTCAATCCATTTTAATCTAAGAGTTGATTCTAAAATGTGTTTTTGTAACTTGTCCTCAAGTTATATGAAAAGTCACATTTAAGTTTCATAAAACTCATAAAAATTGTCATAGGTTACAAAATGAAGAGTCTTGTTCTCATTAAATGGTTTTATACTCCATAACTTGTCCTCAAGTTGTGGAGGTTCAACAGTCTCTTCATTAAATAAAATAAGTGTAACCTTAGTTAATCTCATAAAGTTTCCATAAGTTATGAATTATGAAGAGTCACTTTCTTAATTAGTTTAAAGTCTTCCATAACTTGTCCTCAAGTTATGGAACTTGAAGAGTTTTTAATTAAAACTACTTTAAACACATAAGTTATGGAATAGAAAAGTTTTGAAAGTTACAAAACTTGCCCTCAAGTTTTGGAATTTGAAAAGTTTTCTCTTATGAATACTTTAATTCCAAGTTTAGCCCTTAGAATTTTAAAAAGTTAAAATTCAACCCTTATACTTTATAATATTATAAGTTAATAATATATATATATATATATATATATATATATATATATATATGTATAAGAGCAAGTCAGTCTTACCGTTAGTAGGCCTCATTCACGAAGCCGGTCTATAAGGGAGGTATAAGGTTACTGCCTATAAAATGGTAGTTTAATGGGTGTCCACTCTCACCCACCGCTTCCTTGATCGGTGGAGGGTCGTTAGCCGAACGAGTAAGACAAGGACTATAATTCTCCCTTCATTAAAAGTATTAATGATAAATACTAAGTAACTAAACCTTTTATAAATACCCAATCTTAGTTACTTAGGAAAATGTGAATAAGGTGCTAATCCATGAAATTACAAATTGCACTTTCTTTAAGTCGGTTAGTGGAGCATGTGTGGTTAACCGGCACACTACTCGTATTTAACAAGGTAGGAAAATGGTAACTTAATGTTTATCATAGTATCGATGGAGCGTGTGTGGTTAACCGGCACATCGATTGAGGGGTAAACACTTAAGGGAACCAAGTAATTTGCATGGTTACTTCACACCATGTTTTGTGATCCTCGGCATCCCAGTCACAAAACCTAAAGGGCACACTCGAGATTGAAACATGCCATTGAAAGTTCAATGAATCTCAAAGATCTAGGAGTTTCAAATCTAATAAAAACCTAATAAATTATTTCGTTTTTCATGGTGGAAATTGGTGAATCGTCATTCACCTACCTTCAAATATTCTATAGCTTGGATTACAACATCCCTCTTCCAAGTTATAAAATAGGTTGTTGGGTCCTAGCCTTAATATTTCATATTGGGTGTTATATTAAGGAATTTAAATCAACTATCTTTAATATCTCCCAAAAGATGTCTAGTTCAGACATCTATGATCTTCCCAAATATCTTGGAACTTCACTTCCTCCACCTCCTCCAATTATTCTCCCTAACCCACAAGTTCAAGGTCACTCAAGCCCTATTGGCAAGGCAAGGTCTAGGTGTGATCACATATTGGAGATGAAGTCACGTATTGTCAAGCCGGGAGAGTTGGGTATCAAAGTCTTGAGAAAGTTAGTGGTTCAATCACTTTCTAAGTCACATAGTGAGTTCCTTTGGACTCCTATGAAATAGACTATGACAAGACCCTTAATGATCTTATCTATTTGCTTGGTGCTGCTAAATCAGAAATGATTTAGTGTACTAGTAAAGCAAATTTGATTAGGAGATCAACTTCCCAAGACTTTGTGGACAGGGACAATAGTGACACAGGAAATCCAGAAATGCATTCTCTTCCTAATGGAAAGGGATTGGCCATAGTCAACTTGGTTGACCAAATGGTAAAGAGAAAGCCTAAGTCTGAGATAGTCCCATGTACTATTACCTAAGGGTCCATATGTTTCTATTGCCAAAGGAAGGGGCTTTGGTTACGAAGCTGCCAAACATACCAAAGGATGGTAAAGTCAATAAGTTTGACTTTATTTCAGGTAAAGTCCGTTGTCTAACTCTATTAAGTTCCTACTTGGAGATTCTTATTACATGATGTGGCTGGGTCACATGTTGATGTTTTAAGAATCAAAGAAAAGTAAAGAAACTTAAAGGAAGTATATGTTGATTCTGATCGTGAAGATGGATTTCAATCGCATGGTTCGGTGATCAGAATTTTGAGCAGGAGCTTAAGAGTTATGATAGATTGCTTAGGAATAAATGACAACAAGTTTTCATATACATTTGCATTGTAAGGATTAGTTTTTCCGCAAAGTTTTAAAATAAAAGAAAAGTTTTTAATTTTATTTATCTTAAAATATCCTTACTATGGCATTTGGGAAAAAAAAGGTGTTTCTTATATGATTCCATTGATAGCAATATTGGAAATATGAATTTGATTCTTTCATTTGTGGTAGTGTCTAAATTTACCAAATAAGGAAAGATTCTCATCACCCAAGTTTCAGTTGGATAGAAACTTGGAATCATGTAAGTTGTATAGTATGATGAATAAGAACTTTCGAGCATTGGAAAATTAAGACTAACTGCTTGTTCACATGAATGTGTGAGTCAAGAGAAGGTCTAAGGGATCAAGTACACTTTCTTGTGCACTTGTCAAAGTCCACCACAAAAGATGGATAAGACTATTCGTCATGATTTACTAAGGTTTAGTAAATATGATTATACTTACAAGCTTAAGTATAATTCTGAAGCATTGGAAAATTTTCAATGTATGATAGAACGAATAAGAAGAATCAAATTAGGCAGAAGGATAAAAGTTTCTCAAATATGAAAATATGGGAGAGTACTTTAGTATCATGTTTTAAGATCGTCTTAATGATTTTGAGACCTTATCACAATTCATCCTCTAAGTACATTCTGATAGTTAAGAAGAGGAGTTATGAACTGTTGAAGTGGTTAAATCAAGAAGATGATTCATACTTCATTCCAAAACAATTCATAGAGTTATACTCTAAGATTGTAACTTGAGTGATATGTCTTAAAGAAGGTTTAAAACACTTTTCAAATGTAAGAGTAAAAGTTTTCTACTCTTGTACATTTGAAATTGGTAAGTTGTGATGCTTTGGATAAAACAAAGACCAACTAAGGCTAATTGTGTTAAGTGTTTGTCTTAATTAGAATCCACACTATCTCTTGAATATTTGGCAAGAAAGTCTTGTAGGTCAAGGAGACAGTGGGAGTCTAAAAGATCCTGAAAGGGTTTCAAGAAGCAATCATGAATAAAACCTGTATTTCATCACTAGCACACAACTAGAGGTTTATAACCTATCGTGTTGACATTTCTGTGCCCATTCCAGTTAAGTTGGCTACACATTTGAGTTCTACATGTTCTCAATTGTGTGCATACCTACTAGGAAGCAATGGCAGGCCCTTGAGCTGCCAGGTGGCAAGAAGTTAAGATTGCACAAGTTCAATCCATATGAGCTTGGATTTATCACTAACCTAGTCTTGTGATTATGGTTTGACAAATTCACATGGATAAGAACACTTACACCATAAAATCTAAGTGTCATAAGGTTTCTCTTTGATTCATGGGAATGATGGTAAGGAAACTCTTTCACTAAGTAGATTTTGAGTAGATAGCAATTGTGGGAATGACAAAAGGTCTAAACATTATGATTACGACATCCCTCTTCATAATTGTTTAAACACACCTGTGAGCTATCTAAGAGAGGTGTATGATTTTGATAAAGTCTTATCAAAGCAATCTAGTATCAGAAATCTGAACTCTGGTAAGAAAGTCAATAAAGTATTTATTTCTAGAAGTCCTATAATTTCTGGATACATGTCAACGCTAGTGGGAGCATAAGTGTTATGCTAA
The DNA here is from genome assembly GCF_002870075.4 of Lactuca sativa. Classification (NCBI taxonomy): domain Eukaryota; kingdom Viridiplantae; phylum Streptophyta; class Magnoliopsida; order Asterales; family Asteraceae; genus Lactuca; species Lactuca sativa. Next base: position 37,714,483 of record NC_056627.2, read on the forward strand.
TAATCATCATGTTAATGGGGAAATGATAATTATGATAAGAATTGCAAGTTAGCAGTGTTAATTATAGAAAACAAAAGCTTCACTTCGTGAGGTTGCAGGGGTTGAAAAAGTTGTTTTGCTATAATTAAGGGAGAGGAAATTATACTTCATTTTAATTCTAAAGGCTTTGATTGAGATTTTAATCATTTTAGTCAAGAATATATATATATACATATATATATATATATATATATATATATATATATATATATATATATATATATGAATTTCATGTTGGATTGGCTCAACTTAAGGAAATTCTATATATTGCGTTCTCAAAAATTCGGCTATGATTACGGGATCCCTTTTCATAGTCAAATTTTGAGAATATGGCAAACAAAAATTATTATGGCAAAAGACTGGTCTAGAACCATGTCTTTATGTGAAACATCATGAATCTTGTCCCATTTACCTTGGGTACAAGATCGATTACATGTGTTATAATTTTTACCCTTTCTGAATTTTCCAAATGTCATTGGGGCATTAAGAGGAACAGTGTCTAGAATTGTATATGACTAAAGTGATTAAGCAATTGTCGAGGACAATCTAAGGTTTACCAAAGATTGGGAGCTCAAGGACAGTTGGAAGTATATTGTTAATACTGGAAGGACCATATTGACATAGTCTGAAAAGAGGCAACTCTTGTTCAGAAGTGGTAGTCAAAACGGGAATATAGAGTTGTCTCCATAGATGGAAGCAATCTGTGTAAGATTAGAAAAAAAAAAATTAGTGCAAGAAGCATGTTCAAAGCAATGCATACTTTGAACAAGGCTTTGTGTCCATGGAGTAGGTCTTCATTGGAATACCCTGTAATGGTTGTTTACAAGTCTGTGTGACTTTGTACACATTCATTGCAAGAGGGTAGTGCATTTAAGCTTAAAATCTAACAGATTTCAATTTAGGAGTGTGAAATTAGAATCATTGAAAGTTTGGTCAATTGGTTTATTTCACAAAAGTAAGGATCATAGACAAACATAGAGTGCATACTTGGTGTATGGCAAAACTATTGTTTAAGAGAAACATAGTGTACATGCTTGGAGCATGGGACAACTAGTGTTTTTAATTCAAGTATAAAGTTGATAAAACCGAAACAATGAATAATGAGTAATCAGTATGGTGATAAATAAAAGTGTTTATTTATATTCATAGGGTTTGATACCATATTAGATTCATTTATTCTTGTGTTTCACTTTGCATGTTTTGACTTCCATAATAACTAGGTTATTCTTCCGGAATGACTAAGTTATTCAAACCATCCACAGTCAGTCATATGTTGGAAGTAGATATGAATCAAGACTATCATGAATTGGCTTGTAGAGGTCCAAGTTGGTGGACGAAGTTGTGCTACAACACTCATGAGTGCTCATAAGTTCTGAGTATTGGATTCAACCCGCGCTCATTGGAATCACTTCATGGATTTTATCACGAGTGATCATGAGACGATAATATCTTATATTCTTCAAACCTACAGATATGAGTTGTTACTATGAGTTGGTTGTACATTGATTGCACGAAAACGCATTTGGTAACTCAGTGTTATAAAACGTGCCTTTGTGTATGATTCAACAAGTAGTAGAACAAGCCATATGAGTCGAAGTTTATCCATTCCTTTTACCTTCGAGATAAAAGCGATATATGTGGGCCCCTCGATGATTTAATGATGACACATGTGAGTGCTTGGCCAAGCCAGGACTGTTTTGATTTGTTCAATCAGTCAGTCGTCATGAATCGGAAATCGGGAAACAACAAATGGACAGAGAGAATGATTATAATCCATGTCTCAATCCATATGACATCTAGAATGGAGGAATATATGATCCCTTATCTAATGGACAAGTCATTGACAAGATCAGAGTTCGACAGCGGCTTTAAGAGCTACGATTGCCAGTTAGGTTTTGAAGTCATACTCAATAATAGTTTTAGACTTATCCAAGTGGGAGACTGTTGGATTAATGTCTAAGTCCATAACTATATTTGGTATCTACTTGACCCGACCCGGCATGGTCCATTTGGGTTGCACTTCACCGACATAATTTATATGGATAATCTTTCGAGAATAGTATATTTATGATTAATATTAATATATTATAAGTTCTAATATATTAATATGGAATCATATTATTTAATTAGTATTTATCAAGACTTAATTTAGAATTAGTTAAGTGATAAAAAATGAACTAATTAAATATGGACTCTTATATATATGGAATGGGCCAAGTTCATTTAGTTTGGGCTAAGCTTTCATGGATAGTCCATGGAGTGTTTAACCCATGGATCATATGAAATGAAAGGTCATGGGTTTAACCCTAGTCTCCATACTATATAAAGATGTCCTTGGTTGGTGAAATTGGCACTAGTGTGGGTACACTAAGAGGGCTAGCTGATTTCACTAGAGAGAACCAAGTATCCATATTCTCTAAAGCCTTCCAAGGTGTTTTGGTGATTTGTGATTCCACATGAGGCTTCCACACTATTGGGGCTAAGCTCTTAAAGCTTGAAGACATCAATCTACACCAAAAGGTATGTCATCTAACTAGTCTTTGTAGTATAGTTGCTTCATAATATACTAGTTTGGATTCAAGCCTTGGAAAGTTCTTATTTGCATGTATAATAGAGAAAACATAGATCCAAGGTTTATAGGGTTGCATGTACACCATAGGAGTGTTAGAATGCTCAAAACCAACACTCCTTGTATAAGTACTTCCCCCTGGACGGTGATGGATGCATCACAAAATACCATGAAATCCTCAACACCCTCAAGGAGGGTCAACACTAGGGCCTCACATAACATCTGTCTCAGAGTCTCGAATGATGCCTACTGCTTAGGCCCCCAATGGAAATCTACGCTCCTCCTCGTCACACTTGTGAGGGGTACAACAATCGTGGAGAAGTCTTGAATAATCTCTAATAATACCCTGCTAATCCCAAGAGACTCCTGATCTCCGAGGGAGACTTTCGAACCTCCCACTAGATCACAGCCTCAATCTTGTCTGGATCAACCAATATCTCATTCTAGTTAACGAGATGCCCTAAGAACTGGACATCTCGTAACCAAAACTCACACTTCAAGAACTTGGAATATATTCCTTCTCTTCTTAAAGCTCCCAAAAGCTCTCGAAGGTGATCCTCATAATGCTCCCTGGTCTTGGAATACACCAAGATATCATCAATGAAAATAACGATTAATCGATCGAGTATCGGCCTGCAGACCCCAATTCATCAAATCCACAACTACCGCAGGCGTATTAGTGAGCCCAAATGGCATCACCATAAACTCTTAATGACCATAATGAGTCTGAAATGCGGTCTTCTCCATGTCCTCCTCTCTAACCCTCATCTGATAATACCCCGACCTCAAATCGATCTTGGAAAACCAAGATACACCATGTAACTAATAAAAGAGGTCATCAATTCGCATAAGTGGGTAAAGGTTCTTCACCGTTAACTTGTTCAACTCGTGGTAATCAATGCACATCCAGTGTGAACCATCATTCTTCTTGAAAAACAAGATCGGTGCTCCCCATGGCAAACTGCTCGGCCTAATAAACTGCTTTCCCAATAGCTCCTTAAGCTGTGAGGACAACTCTTGCATCTCAAGTGGTGCCAATCGGTAGGACGCCTTATTAATCGGAGTCACACCTGGAACCATGTCAATCCTGAACTCAACCTGCCTCTCAGAAGGCAGACCAGGTAACTCCTCCGGGAACACATCAACAAACTCTCTAACAATAGGCACATGCGAAACCAAAACCTGATTCCCAACTCAAATATCAGTCACATATGTAAGATAACCTATACAATAATGCTGGATATAGTGTCGAGCCCTTGAAGCAGAACAAATGGTTGACCCAATCCTGGTACCCTCTCCATAAATAACCAGTTCTCCCCCACTTGGGGTTCGAACTACCACCCACTGACCCTCACATTCAATCTTATCCCCAAAACTGCTCATCCAATGCATCCCTACTATCACGCACACATCCCCCATGGGGATAAGAATCAGATCAATCAGATAAGGCAACCCAAAAATCTCCAAGACACAACCCTAATAAACACTCGATGCAGAAACCTCGTGTTCGTTAGCGATAGAAACCCACAACGGACACCCTAACTCTCCAAGATTCATATTACGACTCCTAGTGAAGGAATTAGATACAAAGGATCGACTCGAACCCGAGTCAAAAAGTACAATAACATGCAAAGAGTTCACTAAGAAAGTACCTAACAGAATCATAAACATAAGCATACCATTAAATAACTGACTAAATAATAAATGGAAACGTACCGGTAACAACATCCGACGCCACCATGGCATCCTCTGCAGTGAGCTAGAAAGCATGACCTTGAGCCTTCCGGGGCTCCGCCCTACCCTTGTGTCCATCTGGGATCCTCATAGTAGCAGGTGCTGGAGCCTATACCGACCTAGCCCGCGAGCAATGGACAGTTGGACTTCATATGGCCAACCTGCTCACAGTGGTAACAAATCTTGGTGCTCAACACCAGGGCCTGCTGCCAATAATCCCACGTAATATGTCCCTCCCTGCCATATTTGTGCCATCCAGATGATGATCGATAATCACCCTCATGATCCTTGTCGCACTTGCCACAAGTGCGGCCTCTATGTCCCCCAGATCTCGAATCAACAGGCTTAGACCACTCCATCGCAGGCTATAACTAAGCAGGATCCTGCCTTAACTCCCTCTTCTGGATCTCTCTTTCAATCTTCCGCCTCCTTGTAGCATCCTAAAGCTCAACAAAGTTACCATAACGTTGTTTGGACACAAACTGCCGAATATCCGTCTTGATAATGCTATGGTACCGAGTCATCTGAGTCTAACACCCATAAAATTCAAGCCAATTTAAAACTTTTTCAAATATCCAAAAGCCATTAATTATTAAAAAAGTATTTTCAAAATAGTTTAATATCAGAGTATCCCAGAAACCATAAGTCCAAAACACGAGGATGTGTACAGTCACGCCTTGGCCTTGCCAAGTCATCTGAAGCACCTAAAACAATAAACTGAAACCGTAAGCACAAAGCTTAGTGAGTTACCCCCAAAATATCGATACACATACAGTCCACAATATCAGCAATATCATAATATAACAAACTGAACAACATGCATTGGGTCCACAACTTTATAGACTGGATTACCCATGGGCCTACAATGTGAGTCTAGATTGCCTTTCAGGCCCACAGCTCACATCTGGATTGCCACCAAGCCTACAGTAGGAGTCTAGCATGCCCTACCCGGCCCTCATCTCTTATCTAGAATGCTCCTGAGTCCTTAGTATGACTCTGGCATGCCTTTCCCAACCCTCAACTCATATCTAGAATACTCCTGAGTCCTCAGTATGAGTCAGGCATGCCTTGCCCGGCCCTTAGCTCATATCTGGAATAGTCTAGGGTTTGTTGGCTACCGTACGGAGCAGTACAACCTCAACCCATCCCACATAACATGTCGACATGTAACATAACTAATGCACATATAGATAATCATACAGTATCACAGGTAGTCCTATAGGTCTACCCGACTAGCATATCAACTGCATATATCACTAACTCAAACTCACACATATCAATAACTACTGGGTTATCAAATTTAATGGGTCGACCTTGGTGCCTTAGACCCTTTAGTATAGTGAGGTAACTCACCTGGCATAGCTGAAGTTCCACAGATAAAACTCCAACTGCTGGTTGACAGATTCTCGAACTGTCAACATCAAACAATACCCAATTAATAATTGGATTCCAAGCCCAAGGTCCAACTCACACTAAAAAAGCCCAAAAGTCAAATATTGGGCCAAAGCCCAATATATGGCCTAATTTTCCAAATTGGCCCCAAGTCCTCGCATGGGCCTTATCTTAAAGCCCATCTAATTATTTTGGTCCATTAACTTGTACTTGGATAGTCTAATAATAGTCCAATCGCCAAAGCCCAATAGGAAGGCCCAACTCAAGGCCCATGTCAAATTAGGGTTTTCACATGAATGACGATTAGGGTTAATTGTTCCTACTTAACCCATTAAAGACTTAATCCACTAAGGACTTAATCCATTAATTCCAATATTGCTTTAGGTTAATTTGCAATTGATCATTAATTAATATTTTAAGTTTATTAAATAATTCCCGTGTGTGTCCAGATCAATTCCCATGAATTAGGGTTTTATGCCATTAGGGTTTTCCAACCCAATATTAGCCCATTAGTCCATTGGTTGGGCTTTTAGGTCACTTTGGGCCTCATTGGGCCCATTAGTGTTTTATTAGGTTAATTAGGGTTTCCTTGGGCCCATTAGGGATTTATTGGGCCTACTTTAACCAAGCATTCCCCAAATTAGTAAAACACAACAAGGCAAGCACAACACCTCTCGGCATGGCGGCCGGTGGCGGCCGGAAGTGGCAGCCACCACCTCGCGGTGGTGGTTACAACTTTTTCTATTGATTACCGACACTATTATAATATTACAAAAATACTCCTACACACACACACACTCTCATAAAATAACACACACACCGCCGCATTGCGCCGGCAGGTGGTGGTCGTAGGTGCTAGCCACCACCTCACGGTGGTGGTGGTGGTGGCCCTCTTTTTGAGTTCTGACCAACTAGTCACACACACACACACATTAACATGTATTCTGTTGTGAAATAAACCCATCCACCCACCTGGTGGCGTAAGGCGGCAATGGTGACACAAGGAGGCGGGCAGCAGTGGCGGTCGGTCGGCGGCTAACGGCAACATCAAGTCCCAATACCAATCAATTCAACCTATTCCTCCCACGACCACAGAACCGGTTCTATTCTCGTCTCATGGGCTCCGGCATTGGCGGTGGCGTATCACAAATCATGAGCAACAGCAGCACCTACCGTCAGCGTTATCGGTGGTGATAGGAATGACGAGCATTTCTGAGGAGCGGTGATAGAAGGCTAGAGAAAGGAGGGTGTGCGCAACCCAACCACGAACCACCCTAGAGTCCATGGTCGTTAGTCTCCAACTCCCGCGACTGGATCAATGATGGGTGGCGATCCTTCGTCTTCGTCGGCAGCAAAGGTCCGCTGGCAACCTTGGTTGATCGGAGCAGCATTAAGAAGGAGGGATATGGTAGCTGGACGAGGGAGAAGAAGATGGCGGCTACAAGATGAAGAGGGAGTGGGGTGTCGGCTGTTACATCCCTTAGGATTAGGGTTTAGAGGTTTACGCTATAGACCGACCTTACATAAAACTTCTTCCCATATTGACACAACTAGCCCCTCATTTCCAGATTTTGTTCAACTTAAATCCAACATTTACTCCTTTAGCCCTCAGCCTTTCCAATTCATTTCATTTTAGGTCCAAGACTTACCAAACAACCCCTCCTCTACAACTTGTTCTCAAATGAAGTCCATATGTTACCATTCAGCTCCTTAGCCTCCAAAAATCTCTTCAAATTAAGTCCCAATAATTTACCAACTAGTCCGTGCCCTCATAATTATTTACGAAACCAATTCGAAACTTACATTTTTAACCCCTGGAGATTCAAATCTTGTCATCTAGCTTCCCGAAGCCAACACCTCACTAATTATTATTTGATTTTGGACTATAATAATCCAAAATAATCATAAAATTACTTCTCGGGATTCCGGGTTTATTATTTAATTATTATATTTTAAACGGGATGTTACACTGAGTGTGCTCCGAAGCAGCAAACTCAGGGCGGAAAAGAGCCCTCTTAGTAAACATCTTGGTGATCTCTGTCAACTTCTCAATCGTCTGTCTCAGATCCAAGTAATCATGAGCCAACCTCTCCCTCTCCACCAAGGGAACATATCTCATACGGAACATCTTCGAGACCTGCTCCCAAGTAACATTAGCTCTATGCTTAGGAGTGTAAGCACCAGTCACCAATCCTTCGCCCTAATTGGAGAAGGTTCATGGTGCACTAAACCTTCTGGTCAGTAGGGAAAGAACATTTGAAGAAACAAACCTCCACATCAGACAACCATCTCATCACTACAATTAGGTCCCTGACCCCATCAAACTCTGGGGGCTTCATATTATCGAAGTCCCGGTACTGGAAGGATCTCACCCATCAAATCCCTACAGGAGGAACAACCGCAGTAGCTATAGCAACAACAACATCATAAAGAAAAACATATTGATCATCAAAGAGATCAATCATAGCAGTCTTGATAGACCTAAACACTCCGGCATAGACCTCCGGGCAGCAGCAACTACCTTAGTGGTGATGATCTCCCGAATCTGTTCATCAGTCAATCCTGGCCTTCCATGGGCACCCTCTCTAGATCCTGATCCTATCGTCTCTACTATTATGAAAATAAACCAAGACATATCAAAAATTACACAATACACGTAACTACAATCCCATGACAAGAGTAAACCCTTGGGGTTTGTGACTTCCTTACTACGCGTACGGGTCATGTGCATTCAATAGTACGAGCCCATACTACCTTCTACACCTACCCGTATTTATCTCAATGATCATCACAACCACCCAAAACAAATAAAACAACTAGGATATGCATACATCCAATCCTCACTCTCTCTCGAGAGTGACTAATCACGCTTCAGGTTGCCAACTGCTCACACATACTCACCCATGAAACTTCCACCAACCCTGTAGCCACTCGTGCATGCTAATCATACATAACACTGGATCCTATAGACAGTCAAATACTTGATTCTACCCTAAGCCCACAACTAAACAAGGAATAGGAAATAAGGCTAAACCAAACATTCTCATACTATAAAATCTTAGTTATGTAGGACTATGATGCATACACTAAGAAACTAGAGTAATGATGTAAATTTCATAAAAGAAGTCCTATTAGGCTATCAGGCACCATACATTAGGAAATTCTATCATGAAATTCCTAAATATCCCTAGCCTATCACTAGTATGCAGTGTTATCATATCATAATAAATAACAGTGTGCTAATTTGGGGTATACTTTCTTGCTCTGGATGATCGTACACATCACATCCTTCCTTGGTTACTATTGAAAAGATTTTAAAGTTGATTAGTTTGAGTCTGGATTCACACAATTCTTCAACCAATTCTATCAAACCAGGGCTCTGATACCAACTTGTAACATCCCAAAAATCAGAGTAAAATTTTCATTTTTCCAAAACAACCTCAAGACAATAATTATTTACAAAACCATTGTTTCAAAAGTGATAATCAATAATTAGAGTTTCCCAAAATCCAAATAACAAAAAATCCGAAGGATGTGCACGATCACGCATTCGCCTTGTGACGGTCATATGAAGTACCTGAAACAATAAACTCAAACTGTAAGCCAAAGCTTAGTTATTTACCCCAAAGTACAACCACACAACATAACATACACAAACATTGCATGTTGGGTATAATCAGTCATCGTACTGGAATACCCTCAGGTCCACAGCCATCGGGCTGGATTACCCCTAGTCCAATCAGTCATCGAAATGGAATGCCAATATGCAACGAGTCCAGTCAGTCGTCAGACTGGAATATCTTTGGGTCCACAACCATTGGGATGGATTACCCTCGGTCTGTTAGCTCACGTACATAGCAGTAAAGCCTCAAACCAAACCATAACATGTCGACATATACATAACATATAACATATAACCAGTTAACAGACAAACAGGTAGATCTACAGATCACTACTACATAGCAACATCCTATATACCAAGACACGGATATGACAAATCACTACAGCATAGCAACATCCTCTATACCAGGATACATAATCAAATGGACCGGCATTGGTGTCTTTGAGTCGCAAGAACAGTGAGGAAAACTCACCGCTCGGTCTGAAAAGATGTTGAATAGGACACCGCTCCGACTATCAGCTCTACCGCTCACTTATTCATTGGAACTTGACCAACTTAACTTATAAACAAAATATCCAAAATACCCTTAAGTCAAACTTGGTCAAACCCTGGTTAAAGTTAGAAAGTCAAAAATCTATCCGAGTTAACTCAGCTGAGTACGTTGGGCGTACTCAGCCAGTAAGCGGGACTTACTCGAGCTTGACCAAAAACGGGTTGTTGATTGTATACGTGCATCGTACCATTTGGTACGACCAACGTACATGAATGCCTCTTCTCCCTTCTATTAAGAGCTTAATCCTTTAAGCTCTTTCGTCCAAATTCCAGATCTAGACCTCAAATGTTGTCCTTAACCATAAAAGTTTCCAACTTTATGGTCTTGCATGGCTATTAAGTGCTCAATACCAAAAACCTAACTTCTTAACTCATTAAGACATCCTAGATCATGCATGGATGGAAACTAATGACGAAGAGCACATTTTATTCTTCTAAAAATTTCAAAATGTCTAAAAGGACAGTTTATATGAATTAGAGTAACCCATACTCATAATACGAAACTTATGGGACCAAAATGAACACGAAACCATAGCTAAACAAGATCTAAGAAGAACTTAATCAAGATGAAAGGTTTTTACCTCCAAATAGTTTCACATGATGATGTGATTCTATATCTAAAGTGCTCCACTCTTCTAAGAATGTCTTCTCTTCTTTCTTCCTCCTTCAAGATCACCAAAACACACACTAATTGCTCAAATGCTCTCAAATGGGTTAGGGTTTTCAATGAGAGTCGAAATGGGACTACATGTTGATGAAAGGAAGAAGTCTTGAGAGTTAAGGATGTTTAAACAGGGTCCTAAACCTAAAAATTAGGGTTTGGGATTTTGCCACGTATGCCCAGCATATGCAATATACTCCCAACGTACGCATGCTTCGCCCAAAATTTACAAAAATGCCACTATGGGCCAATTTGCAAACAATTCTCACACATAAGGGTTAGAATGTAATTTACCTTAATTATGAATGTTACACCCCTATCCAACAAACACCACTTTTCCAACAACAATACCAATCTTTCACGGCCTTTCAACAGCAATTCCATCCTCAATCGTCACAACGACCACCTTCACAACCACCACCTTCACAATCACAAACACCTTATTCGCTGGATTTTTTTTTTCGAAAATACAACCTTCAACCACCACCTCAACCAAATAAGAAAAAAGGGAAAAAAACCCAACCCACCCCATTACCCAGGAAAGGGTACCATGGACAAAAGAGGAAGAAGAAAAGCTAGCAGAGGCGTGGGTTTTGGCTTCCCAAGACCCAATTGAAGGAGATAATCAAACCTTCAATTGTTTTTGGGAGAAAGTTCGAAGCGTGTTTTATGTGTTAACGGGACGTGAAAGTTGAAATCGCGATCAAATTAGCTCGAAATGTCGTAATATTCAACTAAAATGCACCAAATTTGGAGGAATTTACAACAACCTCCAAAACATATGCAAAAGCGGTTCAAACGATTTCGATGTCTTCAAGGCGGTCTTGGATCAATTTGAAAAAAACAATGCCAACCCGCAAAGCTTTTATGTATGCGAAACCATGACTAAAATTGAAAGACACACCAAAATGGAAATAACAAACTGAAGGAACTCACAAAGCTCTTCCGGTTCATAGTGTTTAAGAAACCCGGATGCAACTTCTCAACAATCGGATGAGCAAACACACATCAACATAAACGATGATCCGCTCGATCTTGAAAATAAGCAACCCCTTCGTCCGCCCATTAGAAGAAATAAAGAAAAAAAACGGCTTCAACGTCTTTGGGATCTAGTGTTATAGATCATTTTAGAGACAAATTTGAGATATGTGCAAGTTCAAAAGAACAAGGCCGAGATAAGGAATCGGGTGGAAAAAAATGATTGAAGCGCAAACATCATTTCAAGAGGCACAAACGACGCTCCAAACAAAAACCAATATGAAAATTTTAAAAAATGAAAGCGGACGACCTGAATACGAAGATTTGAAGCTTTTTCTCACAATGAAAGAGTTCGTTCGAGCCCGGCGTAGGAATAAAGTGTAGTTTATTTTAGTTATATTTGGTATTTTTAGGTTTTTTTTATTGTTATTTATTTTAATTAATGTAATTGTTTTGATGTAATGTGATATTTTAATTTAATAAAAAACTAGTATTTATATATATATATATATATATATATATATATATATATATATATATGTTTTTAATGTTTTTTTTAATTAAATTATTTAAAAAAAAAATAAGATTGAGTAGTGTGTTTAATGATAGGTATCCCATGGTTAATGATAGGAGTGCGATGTGACACCCACCACTTAGGGATGTCAACGGGGGCAAACGGGACGGGGAGTGCATCCCCCGCCCCCACCCCCGAAATTTCCTCGTTCCCTCATCCCTGCCCCCGCCCCCAAAATGTTTAGCTTTCCTACCTGCGCCCCAGCCCCTGAATTCCCTTTATTATCCCAATCCCCGCCCCGTTTCCCCGCCCCCGATTGATTTTGGCCTGCTTTTTTTTTTTTTTTTGCTAAAAGAAGTTGTTATTTAGGCTAAAACAAGCTATTTTTAGGTAACAAATAATTATTTATAGTAGAATTTTACATGTTAAAAATAAAAAAGTTATGACATCTTAAAAACATTATACTAGCAACTTAATAACACGTTTTTGGATGAACCTTAGAAACTCAAAATCATATTATTGTTTATTATATGTATATAATTAATATATGTAAATATATGTGTAACTTATTAACGGGGTCCTCATGGGGGTTTCGGAACGGTTTTGCCGACCCCAGCCCCGCCCCCAAAATTAAAATGGGGGTTAACCTTGCCCCCGCTCCCGTCCTTGTCCCCGGTTTTTTTAAAAAAAAAAAAAAAACACCAAACGGAACAGGACCCTACGGAAACGGAGTCCTACGAGACTTTTTAACATCCCTACCACCACTATAATAGTTAATTATTGGTATAAAAGATGACCTAATAACCACAAACTAATAAAATTTATATAAATTATGAGTTGTGTGGCAAAAATAAAGTTACGTGACAACAAAAGTATATGACAAAAATAGCATCACTCCTGTAAATGACAATAGGTTATCGAGACAAAAATGAAGTGGCGGATCCGTGATATGAAAGAAAATGTAGCATCACTCATTTTATCGTTATTTATCAATAATAATAAAAATTATTATTTAGCTTATCAAAATCGATTAACTCTCTATGAAATTCCGAGAGCCGTCAAAACACATAGAGACATAGTCGCATGCAAACGAGAACACACATTTCAAGACCATTCTGGCTTTGCGACCCCGTAACTTTTACTTTCCTCCTCTTTTTTTCAAACAGTTTGGTTTTCCATTTATCTTTTTTAATTTATCTTATATCATGGTCTTCTTACTTAAAATATTAAATAAAATATCATTTCATAATCTACGTGATGCAGTTTTAAAGTATAATAACAAGTTGTTTTTTTTTTAAATACTTTCTATCGTGTGGATATACTTTAAAGTTTAAACTACATTTATATAATTTATGTTCGTAATTTATGCCAAATAATTATTTATAGTAAATTTTTGTTTATTTATAACAATTTTTGTATTTTAAATACGATACTGTAATATGATTTGAAGACCAAATTAATAAGATGTGCATATTTTACCCAGCAAAAATAGACGAAAACTTTCTCTAAAATGAAAAACATCAAAATCTCCTTCATAAGGTAAATATTGCTATTGTGTGCGTTTTATCTTTATGATAAATATAATGCGCAATGCAATTATATTTTTTTTTAATAATTACATCAAAATCTCTTTTATATAACTAGCTATAATGAAAAAAAAATCATGGATGATAAATAGTCTTAAATAATCAGTAATACTACTTGTTAGTGCCTAACTCGTTACTCTATGAAATTTAATAAATTGTTATATAATTATTTTATTTTTCCTATAATTATATTACTTTTTTTTCATTATATTGAACTTTATAAAAGTTTAATAAAACATATTTAAACGGTTTTATTTTCACGTTGAAGAATTTAATAATCATTGAATTTCATATTCATTGAATGTGAATGTGTCATCCAAGGATGGACATGAGACCGAACCGATGCCGACCTAGATTCTCAAATAATGAATTGGGTGGAAAGTTGATACCGAACAAATAGACATATCAATGGAGCAAGATTTTACCCCGATTCGCTCCAAACCATTAAGAATTTTACGGGTTTGGATTTTATTTTTTGATTTGTTTACTTGTTTACGACCCATACCATTTTACCCTTTTATTAAATGGGTTGGGTATTGATCATTGCCGATTCGTTCCATTTATAACCCGCCCCACTTATATATATATATATATATATATATATATATATATATATATATATATATATATATATATATGATCAATGAGAACACCTAAAAGGTTGAGAACGCGAGAACAGTTCTGGACCAATCAATATATAATGGCATATTAGTAATTGTATATTTTAATTAAATTAAAATAAATAAAATTCAATCAAATCTCTTAAATTTAGGGTCAGTTACCAAAAAAGAATAAAATATTCGATTTTTTAATTTTCTTATTAATGGAATATAAAAAACATTTTTACCAAAAATTATTTTAAAACTGAAAAAAAAAATTATTTTTTTCTTAAAAAAATCAAAATTTTTCTCCTGTTTGACTTTTTTTTTCTTTTCAAAAAAATGAATAGAAATCTAACCCCAAATCAATACATTTGTATTCACAAATGATTTTTTTTCCAAAAAACATGATACTACTCCAATCACAAATGAATACACATCAATTTACAAGCAATCCAATTTCTTTTTTAATCAATTGAAAATAAAGAGTGTAAAATTATCATTTTTTCATAAAAAGAATACCTCTAATCATAATCAAATACACTCATTAACATATGATTACAATGCTATTCACAAATGAATACACTACTATTAACAAATGAGTACCCTGCTATTCACAAATGAATAATTGAATACCTTAAATCATAAATAAAAACATTCATTCACATATGAATGCACTGCTATTCACAAATGAATACAATGTTATTCATAAATAAATTATACATTCTAACATAAATGAATCCATCAAAAAATAATATAACATACATCTAAAAAATATAGAACATAATATAATTTTTCATTCTCTTCTAGCTCAAATTCTTCACCTTTCATCTTCTCAAACATCTCCAAAGGACCTCCACAAAACCCATATGAAATTGGTGCTTTTCTCTTCTCCAGAGCATCCAAAATCTACAACTAATGTTATAATCGTTAATGAAATGTTATAATTAATGATTGAAACTCAAAGTTTACCTCTTGATCTCTATATTTAAAAGCTATTTCATTAAATCTAAAATTATGACATCAAAGAAATTAAAACTCAAAATCGAAAATTACGGACTCAAAGAAATTACATTGTCATTTCTATTAGGAGTTCATATATGATATGGATTGGAGTGATCTTCGGTAACGATGATGTGGAAAAGTTTAATACCTCGATTGTCTTCCCATCATAAGCATCTATCTATTTTCCTCCAATTAGACCTTTGGTTCGCCATAATCCAGAACTCTTGAGCCGATCAACAATACTTTTTGTTTCCATGCTCATCTGAGCCATCCTAGACTCCATTTAGTGAATTCATGAATCTAACCAAAAGCCCTAAAAAAATTAATAACGATTAGAGTAATCGGTAATGCTCCTGGCGACGAAGAAGATGCGTGAGATTGAAGAGTGGTGAAATTTGACCCTGCTGCTACTACAATGAATTGCTCGTGAAAACATCGTCGTTATCATGGTGTCTGGCTTCTAAAAACAAAAAAACTCTTTTCTACCTCCACGTATTTGACACCTTTGTACAAATGGCAAAAGATTCAACTTCCAGCACACCACTTATTGCTTCTCCCTACACCAGTTGGATGACACAATTGATAACAAGAAAAAATTGAAATCCCACCAAATCCCTTCTGTCACAAAAGGCTACACATGGATCAAATTTCTACGAATAATGAAGCTCAAATCTAATATGTAAAAGTCGGCAGTGGAGAGATGAGAGGGAAGAGGCGGACGTTTTTTTTAGTCCTAGCTTCCATTAATTAGGGCTTAAAGGAAACGGGAGAGAGAGAGAGAGAGAGAGAGAGAGAGAGAGATTATAGGAGTTGATAAAAATAAGATAAAACCTAATGACTATAGTACCCTTTTAGGTAATTAGGAAGTTACAGTTTAATCCTATGACTTTCATAATTTAAATAAATGGCCCAATAATAATAACCTTTGATTTTAAAATTTAGAAGGTTTAGATCTGTTCTCGTGTTCTCAACCTTTTAGATGTTCTCATTTGATCCTACTCATATATATATATATATATATATATATATATATATATATATATATATATATATATATATATATATATATATATATATATATATATATAACACAAAAGTATGCAACTCTATGTCTAAGTAAAATGTAACTTTTATTTTATTAGATATTGAGTATTAAGTAATGTATATATTATTTAAGTAGACATTTTATATTTTTTTTTGATAAATATTAGTTTGTGGCACACATTAAAATTGTTAAATTGTAATATTGAAAAAAGGTCGGGTTAATGGGTCGGGTATTTATTGATATATTCGGTGGATACGAGTATGGATTTGATTATTCAAAACATGAGGGTTATTGGAGTGGGACGAGTCATGTTTTTAAAATTTTTAAAGGGTTTGGATCAAAGGTGATTCGCTCCAAACCTGCCCTATTGACAGGTCTACGAACAAGTCTCATATTAACATAAGCAGTGCCGGTTTGGGTCGGGAATAATTCCAATACTTTTGTTCACCCTAGATTCATTTCATTATAGTTAGTTTAATTTATTGATTAATGTCAATTAGATATTTCATCTTATTCAACTATTCAATTCAATTAAAGTATATGGTGTGAATACTCTTAATGGTAAACATATAAATTTGAAAAAGAAAAATTCAAAAAAATTGCTACGTTTTTAATCCGAAATAAAGTTTGGTATATTTGTTGATATGATAAAAGTATTTTCACATGTTATGCTCTCGAGTGCAAAGTCTTTATAAGTAGAATTCAAAACATAACTTTGCAAAGCTTGTTGTATCAGTACTTTTTTTGTTCAAAAAGATTTTTAAAACTTGAATTCATCGTCAATTATTTGTGGGACAACTATCTAACAAATTTAAACTTAAAATCATAGATTTAAAGCTTAATCTTATAAATATGTATTTATCATTCAAGTGTGAATAATTGTAGTTTATATACAAACGGAAGTAGACAAAGTACAGTCAAAGACAAATCATCTTCTAAAGAAAACATTACTAAAAAGACATTCTCTTCATATATAGAATCTTAAAAGATCATATATTACGTCGATATTCGTTTTAAAAAACATTAAAAAAACACACTAATTATCTTCCTCGATATGTCACAAAATCCTACGATCTGAATGCTAATTAAAATAACATTCACCCAACAACACCACTAATTATAATATTTAAAAAAAAAAAAAAAAAAACAAGTTTCAAATTCCACCAAAGCAGTCATTTTTAGCTCCAATTCACACCCAAAAGTTCGAACCGATCGTACACTAAACCAATGGGTTAGTCGTTGATGTTCCATAGCCATTGACTAAGCCACCCCATGATGACCCAAGACCCGTTAAGTACCCACCGCTACCGGAACTTGCAGCGCCGCCATGGTGATCGGAAGAACAATTTTGATCTTGCCATTCTAAAGCCAAAAGCTTTGGCTTTACATCAAGTGAACTGATCGTATCATCATGCACATCGTTCCCTTCGTGATTGTATGAGATTAACCCTCTTTCCATGAACGGGTTATTAATCGAATCGAGTGTCATTCCTCCGAAGGGTGAACAAAGATTACCGCCATGATAATTCTGAGCTAAAATATTTGCACCACCCATGTCCGCCGCGTAACCACCGGTACCCATAATCCCGAGAAACTGACTCCCACCGCCTCCGCCACTGTTCTCCATGAAATCGATAGCCCTGGTAGCACTATTGTTCAGATTCTCAAACATAAAACTAGGAATATTACTTGAATTCCCGATTCCAAACAAGTTAGACGCAGAAAACTGCATCGACGATTCCGGGTACGAGAGTTGAAGATCAGTCGAGTTCATAATCAAGTGGTGGTTAGGGTTAATCAAATGTGGGTTTTGTTGGTGGTTCTGGTGGTGGATGTTAATGCTGTTATCGTTGCTGTGGTTGTTAGGGGTGGCGGATGTAGATTTCTTGGAACTAGAAGAGACTTTCTTGTTTTTCCGGCAACCACCGCCAACAGGAATGTTACGGAGGGTGCCACCTTTGGTCCAGTATCGGCGGCAGGTTTTGCAGAAGTATCGTGGCTGGGTGAGTGAGTAGTTGTTGTAGTAGCAGAACTTGGTGTGGGTGGAGTCGCAGCGTGGACATTTGAGAGCTTGGTCTTGTTGTGGCCGGAGCCTTCTCTCCATTAATGGCCGCGAGCATGCAAGCATGGGATCAGTAATTCCTGAAGGAGACGATGAATCCATTCCTATTTCCTCCTGAATTGTACCCTGGATATTAATTATAAAAAAAACATCAGAATCTGTGTCGGGAATTGTACTTTCAGAACATTCAATTCCAATGTACGTACACCAAAACAAGACATTCTTTATCTTTCTTTCCCTTAAAGAACTACTTATCGTTTTTATAAAAATTCCAAAACAATATTGCAATGATTATGAAACCCTAAATGCAAACCTTAACTAATCATTTTTTTAACTAGAAAATGATGGTATATTTATAACCAAAATCCAAGAGTGACCGACTTTCCTAACAAGTGATTTCTTTGTTTTTCATTTCAAAGGGTTCGAGACAATTATTTGTAATGGATAGATGTATTTAGCACCATTAAAACGATAAACCAGTTGCAGTTTTTTATTCACTAGAAATGTAGTCTTTCTTTTGCAAATGTACTTTTGATTCACTTGCGTATTTTATAAGTAAGAACTGTAAATGCAAGTAGATGTTGACTCATGTTACTAAATGCAGCTGGTTCTGAATTTTTTGTTTCTTAAACAAATTTTGTTCTCACCCCAACAATTACAATCAATTTCCAAATTTAGGAGTCTAAAATCATAATATTTAGAAAGAAATCTGTACCTGAAACCAGTCAGACGAGTCCATGCAGACTTGAAGCGACGTTAAACCCATTTGATCCGAAGTGGAATCGTTCTAAAAAAACAGAAGTGAAAACCTCACACACACAGTGAGTGTGTGAGAGTGGGTATTTTAGAGAGACGAAAGAGAGTAAATGTGAAGTATGCAATGGTACTTTGGGGTCGAAGGCGATGTGAATAAGAAGGAAGAAAAAGTAACGAGTGGTGGGATAGCCTGCATCTGTCATCGGTGACACATTCCCAATGTGGACCCTGCATTATGTCCCTACACGATTAACGATCAGGATCTTGTGGATGCTTTTTGTTGTTTTGATGAGAACCGTTGGATGAAGTGGGACATCTGAGTGATTGTGACAGTGTGATGTTTGAGTTCCTCGATTAAGGCCAAAACCGAAAGATCATGCTGTGTTGGGACCCACGAGGTCGCTTGTTACAAGCAAGGCATAAATTCTTTTTGGTGACGTGTCAAACTAGATTGTGCCCACGTGGAAATTGTGTTTGTGAAGTTTTCGTAGGGTGGCTAACTATGTGATTTGCCAAAGTAGCAGCTTCTATCCTCTCGAAATTTACAAAATTTCCTCTTTTTTTTTTTTTTTTTTTTTTTCAGATCCGAATACAATTTTTTTTATCAAATTTGGATAATCTCATGTAGTACTAACTAAGACGAGGGATGTCATCCGTTTCAAACCTGGTTCAAACCAATTTTTACATTTGGAACCAAAACCGACAACTACCTATAGCTAGAACCGAGTACCGACTTGTATAATTACGAAAGCATAAAAGAAACAACAAAAATATGTTTAATCATAGACCAAGTACTTTCTAATAGAAATTTGTAGAAAAGTCCATGAAACTTGGCTTTAATTTATCAACGTAAAAAGTCATAACTATATATATATATATATATATATATTAGAAAATATATGGCTGTTATGTACCTAAACTTATATATAGAACCCTTTAAAAAATTTAGTTTTGATCTATTTATATTCAAACAAATCATGAAATATCTTTTACTATTCTTCATTAATCATGTGACTTACTAAATCATTCAAATTTCTATTTTTTTTCTTCATTGTGTCTAAGAACTTAAAGCATTAAAAGTCATGACCATTTAATCAAGCCTACTAAATTCTAAATGAAAACTAATAAAATAAAAAATAAAAGAAGAACATATCATAACTCAATCAAGTTTTTAACAAAATCATTGGATATAGTCTTTCAATTGAAAGACAAAACGCTTAAGTTATATTTGTTAAAAAAATATTGGTTTTTTATTTTCTCTATAAACTTCAATAATTATTTGCAATAAAAATATATATAATTGATCTTTTTAATTTCATAAATAAACTTAATTCAATGGTACTCTAGTAAAATAAAATTAAGAGAAAATGAAATTGGATTTGTTTTGTTTAAAACTACACCGTTTAAAAGGTTCTATACCTAAGCTTAGTTACATAACAACCACATATTCACTTTTCTCATATATATATATATATATATATATATATATATATATATATATATATATATATATATATATATATATATATATATATATATATATATATATTAGTCTAACATACTAATAAACATTTGCAAAATAATTCTTGTATCTAGTTAGTACTGATTTTTGGGCCTAATTCTAAATAAACAATTAATGATGTTTTTCGTTAATAGATTTAAAGTTTAAAGAATTTTATAAAGATTCTCCATTTTATATATATTAAATTAATTTGAAAGAAACTCATATTTATTTATTAAAAAATTCAAAAGAAAGACATTATCTACTTCCCTTTCATTAAAAAGCTCATATATATATATATATATATATATATATATATATATATATATATAATTAAAAAACACAATAATGATAATTTATATATCATTTTTGGGATTCTTGTGATTCCTTTTAATAAATATCATAACTATAATTATAAATACATCATCTATATCTTATATAACTTAAGAGGATTTTGTTGATTTGTCGCAAGAAACGCATTTATAGGCCAAATGTTACTTCATTATTAATTCTTTTAAGCTTTGTGTGTAAAACGTTTATCATAAAATTGTCATATGGAGCGCATATTTAAGAAGAATTGATTGATTTCTCGTATGGAGCGCATTTCTAAGGGACTTTTTGATTGTAGTTATCCTATATAATTTAAAAAGACTTTGTTGATTTGGTGTATGAAACGTGTTTCTAGGTCACATGCAACTTTTATTATTAAACTAGGCGATTGCCCGCGCGTTGCACAGAAACGTTTATATAGTTGAAGTCTTTACAAATATATATTTTTGTAAATATAGCAAGAACGTTGTTAAATTTGATATAATAATTTGTATACGAAATTGATATAATATATTGATTATTTTGAATTATATGATAATATATCTACATCTATTATAACTACATAATCTTAATCGTTTGAATGACTTCCATCCACGAGTTACACATGAATCAAATTAAATATAATATATGGTTTAATGTTATTTATAGTTGTTATTTTTAATTACTTTTTTAAAATTTATTTGCTTAATGTTTTAATTTCTATCATTATAATTATTAAAAACATCAAACATTGTTTTTATATTTTAAAGGTAATAATATAATCATTTATATAGAGTTATTTTTAACTATTGTTATTATAAGTTATTTTAAGCTACTTATTTGAAAACTTTTAACGATTATAAAAATATTTTTAGGAAATATTTTAGTTAATTTGAGATTACAATTTAGTTTTTGCATTTCTCACTGCAATTTATCACTTAGATATTTACAAAATATTCTTTGGTTTTTTAAGTGAAACTGAAATTTATATTTAAGTGGACATTGTAATGTTATATTTAACTTAACAATTTAAGTATTTTGTCCAAACTGCTCAAAAGTTGTAGCTTTAAACTGATAATGGTTTACATATAACAACATATTAAATCTAATAAAATAAGTATAATATGTTAAAAGTTAAAGACATAACTTTATAAGTAGAAGTAAAGATATTATTTTAAAATTGAAATTTAGTATATATTTATGATTACACTTTATGTTTGATATTTATTTAACGTTATTAACCAACTTATAATCATTATTTGTAAGACACTACGATTAATCACTTTTAACTATTTACAAAATATTCTTTGGGTTGTTTAAGTTAAACTAAAATTTATATTTAAGTTGACCCTGTAATGTTATATTCAAATTAATAATTTAAATATTTTATACAAATTGTTCCAAAATTGTATCTTTAAAATGATAATGTTTTACATCCAACAATATATTAAAACTAATAAATTAAGTATAATATATTAAAAATTAAAAAACATAAATTTATAAGTAGAAGTAAATATATTATTTTAATATTGAAATTTAGTTATATATGATTACACTTTAAATTTGATATTTATTTAACCTTATTAACTAACTTATAATTATTATTAGAAAGAAATTGAAAAGTCATGGGAGTTTCAAATGAATGTGGTGAAAGAAAAAAAATGTATGAGAGTTTCAAATAAATGTGATGAAAGGAAAAATGTTTCCTTTATAATATAGTATGATATGATATGATGATATGATTTTCAGTTATTAGGTGTAAAAAAAGTAAATTAGGTGTAAGAATGGAATGAATAGAGTTCCTATTTTTTAGAAGTGATCAAATTAAGTTTATTTTGTTCTACAACACATTACTTAAATGCCAACATGGTTAAATAGTTGCAAGAAACGTTATAAGAGTTACAATAATTATAAAAACACATGCTAAATAACTTTAATAGGACTTTTATTAATTTGTCATAAGGAATTTGTTTCTAGGCACTTAGTTTGTATAATAGAGCTCTATTTGGGAATAGCGGTCTCTAGTACATAAACCTTTATTTTCGGTGTCGTTCGATTGTGAAAGGATCGTCGCTAAGATGTATTTTTATGGTAAATGTTTTACATCTAAGACCAAAAAATTCAACAATGAAGTAACATTTGTCCTACAAATGCGCTTGTTACGACAAATCAACAAAGTACTCTTAAGTTATATAAGATATATAGGATTTCTTTATGATTGTAGTTATGATATTTATTAAAAGAGAAACACAAAAAATGCCAAAAATGATATGTAGATTATTGTAAAATCACACCTTATGATCTGATGAGTCAAACACATAACACGTTGTCTACCAGTTTCAACGCCAGTGCTAGCAACAACTTCGTCAACGACTGCATGATTCTCATAATCTTAGTGATCGTTTGTATATTAGGTAGATATACTTTCTAATTATAAAATAGATATCAGATCGGTAATCTAAGTGATTAGGATCAGACTTTATATAGATTAGAATATAACCCTAAAATCGTGGAATCCCCTTTTCTGTAATTTTATATAGTATACTATTAGGGTTAAACCCTAATAGAGCTTTGTGCCTAGCTTTGTGCAACTGTTCTCTTTGTGAGAACCTTTTCTTAGTGAAAACATCTTTATGATCATCCTTGTTCTTCTGTTTCTATTTAGTCTTTGTTTGTTTGTTTGTTCTTCATTATGTTGGATTAGGTGTCTAGGACCAGAACTATAATTGGTATATACTTAAACTGATAGAAGCACAGTCTTTTTGGGTTGCCCTAAAGACTAGCAACTAGACAGAATGATTTTGGAGAAAGAGATTGATTTATTATTTGATTAATAAATTGGAATAAATGATTTATTAATATATTATGAAAATAATATATTAATTAGAAATAGTACTATTTAATTAATATTTAATCAGAAATTAATTGACTTTAATTTTGGGATTAAATAAATTAATTAAAATGCAAGGACTGAAATGTAATTGTTCAATAGTTGTGCAAGAGGCAATCTAGAACCCTCCATAGGCTATGGACAATTTTCATAAGCCTTAGGGTTTCTAGAATAATTTTTGGTGGATAAACATGAAAGTGGATAATTACTTGGTTTAAGATAATCTTAGATTAGGGCTTATCTAGGGTTTCCTGACTTCACTATATAAACAACCTAAACCCTAAAAATTTTGGCCACTTGTTCTTTGGAAGACCTAGCCGAAAATTTGAACCTTTCTTCTCGTTCTCAATCATTCTCCTTTTCTAGTGTTGGGTGTGAACCACTAGAGGCGTGACATTTGTGACGCTTACTCTCAAGGCTTCATCAACACAAGGATTTGGATTGTTATTACTATATAACAATCAAGGTATGAATCATCTAACCCATATTTCGTGTATTTAGAAAATATGCTAGGAGATTAGGTTTTTCTATTTTTTTTGCTCAAGTTATATGTTCAATTAGAGAAAAAATAGATCAACAATTAGGGTTGCATGCACACATAATATTTGTTTGTTATGCTCAAAACTCATCAGTGGTATCAAAGCGTATGTTTAGTTTTCTATTGAATTGATACAATGTTTGAACTTAAACAAGAAGGAGCAAACGGAATCTTCATTCTGTTCCGAACACATGGCATGGTGTTCTTCTATCACGACGTATTGGCAGGCTAAATTGGCCTGACACGACGTGTTGATTGTTTACCACGACGTGTTGGACATTCAGATCGATAAATTTCGGTTTTAAAGATATCTTATGAATTGATTAGAATAGCTACCTTTAATAATGTTTTAATTGCATAAAACTGAATATTTTTAAAATGTAATTTGGTATCCTTATCTTGAATTCATGACTGGTTTGTTTTTTTTAATAATTAATTGAATATTAATTTTGAAATTTTAAAATATAACCTAGTATTTTTGAAAAGTTTTAAAAGTACACCCTTATATTATATATAACATTAAAAATCTAATATTACTATATATATATATATATATATATATATATATATATATATATATATATATATATATATATATAACATTAAAAATATAACCTAGCGCGTGTGGCTAACATGCATATTAGAATGAGATGATAAATGACATCGAGAGTACCTAGTTAATTTTGATGGTTATTCACATCTTGTTTGTGATCCTTGGTATCCTAGTCACAAATAGAAAAGCATAATCGAGATTAAACTTGCCATTGAAAAGTTCAGTGATTCTAAAAAAGATATAGGAATTTCATTTAAAAACAAATTCATTTTTTTTTCAATGATGAAATTGGTAAATTGTCATTTACCTACCTTTATCTAATCTACAATTAGATTACAACATCCATTTTCTAACTTGTAAAGTATTTAGTTGGATCCTACCCTTGATATTTCATTTTGGGTGTTATATTGAGGATTATTCTTATCTAACTAAAACTATCTAGTCTTTCAGATGTCTACTCTAACTGATGCTTTTAGTTCCTCCTCCTCTTCCAACAACAACAACTTCTCTCTATTGAACATCTGCTTGAAGGTGCAATTGGATGGCACCAACTACAAAGATTGGATGCGCAACATCAAAATGGCCCTTTGCTTCGAAGATAAGGAATACGTCCTTGAAAAACCTTTGGATGAGATCGACGAAACAAAGGCCACTCCTGAACAAATGGTCGCCTATAGAAAACAATATAATATTGCCACAAAAGTTGCATGCATCATGGTGGCGACAATGACTCCAAAATTACAAAGGCACTATGAGGATTATTGACCGTACGAGGTGAACAAGGACCTTATGGAGAAATATCATAAGCGAGTTCGTCAAGAAAAGTACAAGGTAGTAAATTCCCTCATTGCTAGAAAGATGAAGGATGGAGAGTCTGTGAGCAACCACGTTTCAAGAATGCAGCGATACGTGGATAGGCTATTCAAGCTCAATGTGAATTTTGACGAAGAGATAGAAATCGACATAGTGTTGAACTTACTACCAAGTTGTTATGAACAGTTTATATTGACCTATCATTTGAACAACAACAATGAAACTACTTTGTCATAATTACACAACCTCCTTCGAACAACTAAATCAGGAATGAAGGGAAAAAGTATTGTCTCCACTCCTACTAGTGCACCTGTTCTGGCCAAAAGGCAAGGGAAAGGGAAGAAGAGGAATATCCTCCCAAACAAAAATAGAAGGGAAAGTCCCAAGGTGGGTCGTCAAGTACAAGACCCAAAGGAAAATCCAGTTCTGATGCTCCCCCTATCTCTGACCCCAAAGAGGCTAGTTACTTTTACTGCAATGACAAGGGGCATTGGAAACGAAGCTGCCCAAAATACTTACAAGATGTCAAGGATGGCAAGGTGAAGCCAACGCCGACATGTATTTACATTATCTTATCTAATAACTCATCATATTATCATTCTTGGTACCTTGATACAGGATGTGGGTTTCACATTTGTTCTGATTTGTAGGGCTAACAAGAAGTGAGGATATGGAGCATGGAAGGATGAACTTGATCATGGGCAATAGGCGATCTTCACCTGTTACCAAGATTGGAGTTTATAGCTTAGTGCTTAGTAGTGGGTTAGGTTTAGATTTAATAAATTCTTGATACTCATTAGAGATGACACAAAACATCATTTCATTTCATGCTTTATTTAAACAAGGTTTTAGATATTCTTTTAATAACAAGAATGGTTCTATTTATGCTTATAAAAATGGTGTGTTTTATTTTGAAGCTTTACCTTGTGATGGTGTGTATGAAACTATGATGATTGTAGAAAATTTAGGAAATAGTGTTTATCATATTGATTCGTCTAATGGTATAGACAAAGCGTGCTTGTGGCATTGTCATCTTGGACATGTTAACAAGAAATGCATGGCCCAAATCCAAAAGGATGGAGTGTTGGAATCATTTGACTTACGGTTAGATGACACATGCGACTCTTGTTTACTAGGAAATATGACAAAATCACCTTTCACTGGTTCTTGTGAAAGAGGTGAAGGATTGTTGGATCTCATACACATGGATATGTTTGGGACCTTTAGATCCACCACAAGGGATACAAATCGATTCTATGTGACTTTTACTGATGATTATAGCAGATATGGCTATATATACTTAATCAAGCGTAAGTCAGAAACCTTTGAATAGTTCAAAGATTTTAAGCAAGAAGTAGAGAATTAATTAATGAGGAAGATAAAGATGCTTAGATCCGATAGAGACGATGAGTATCTTAGTATTGAGTTCCACCATTACATCAAGGAATGTGGAATTGTTTCATAATTGACTCCACCTTGGACACCACAACTTAATGGTGTGGCTAAGAGGCGTAATCAGAACTTGTTGGACATGGTTTTGTCCATGATGATTCGAGCTTCACTTCCAATCTCTTTCTGGGGGTATGCCTTAAAGACTGTAGCCCACATTCTTAATCTTGTCCCAACTAAGAAAGTTGCCAAAACACCTCACGAGATGTGGACAAGTAAGGTTCCCTCATTGGAACATTCCAAGGTTTGGGGTTGTGAAGCTTTCATTAGACGAGAGACTCACGAAAAGCTTGAACCTCGAAGTGAGAAATGTATTTTCATCGGCTACCCATAAAAGTCCTTTGGATGTTTGTTCTACAGACCTAGTGAGAACGTGGTTTTCATAGCACGAAGGGGAGTCTTTAGAGAAAGTGAGAAATCTTATATGCAAAGTGGACAGTGGGAGTACCATTGATCTTGAATAAATTCAAGAGTCAAACAATGAATAAACTTCTGATAATACTAGGGCTCAACCTAAGGAAGAAATTTCGGTTGAACCAATTGACGAATCATTACCTCTTAGGTGTTCCACTAGAATTAGAATACAAATAAGGTTGTATGGTTTCCATATTACTACGGAAGATAATACGTTTATCAGTAATAGTACACTGGTAAATTTGGATGAACTTGCTAATTATAAGGAAGCAATGGCAAGCCCTGAGTCAGCCAACTAGAAAGAGGCAATGGATAGCGAGATTAAGTCCATGTATGACAACCAAGTTTGGAATTTGGTTGACAATGTACCAGGTCGTAAGACAGTTGGGCGCAAATGAATCTTCAAGAAGAAGACCGACATGGATGGAAAGGTACACACTTTTAAGAATCGACTGGTTGCGAAAGGCTTTAATTAAACCCCCAGGGTTGACCATGGCAATACTTTCTCCCCAGTAGATAAGATAAAATCTATTAGGGTAATGCTAGGCATAGTTGCATTTCTTGACTATGAAATTTGGTAGATGGATGTCAATACTGCTTTCCTCAATGGGAAGTTGGCTGAGGATGTTTACATGAGTCAGCTAGAGGGTTTTGTGGATGCAAAGTATCTGAATAGAGTGTGTAAGCTTGAGAAATAAATCTATGGATTGAAACAAGCTTCTCGCAGATGGAATCTTCATTTTGACGAGAAGGTCAAAGAGTTTGGTTTCTCCAGAAGCAAGGATGAATCTTCTGTATATGTTAAAGCTAGTTTGAATATAGTAACCTTCCTGGTTTTGTATGTTGATGACATACTTTTTATAGGAAACGACATTCTAACTTTGCAAGAGGTTAAGTCTTGGCTTGGAAAGTGTTTCGCTACAAAGGATCTAGAAGAGGCTGCTTATATTCTAGGGATAAGGATTTTGAGAGACAGGAGTAAAAGGAGAATTAGACTTAGTCAAAGTAGATACTTAGAAAAGGTACTAAAGCGTTTTTTATGGAGAATTCCAAGAAAGGAGAACTGCCTATATAGATTAATACCAAACTGAGTAAGACTCAGAGTCCGAGTATTGATGCATAGATAGCAGAAATGAGTTGAGTTTCATATGCTTCCGTTGTTGGATCGATCTATCATGTATGATATGATATGTAATCGCCATGATGTGGCTTTTGCGTTGAGCATGGTCAGTCTTTATCAGGGAAATCTAGGTACAACTCACTAGATAATAGTTAAAAATTTTCTTAAGTATCTACAAAGAACTAAGGATTGGGTCCTTGTTCTTAGTGGCAGTGATGACTTGAGAGTGAATGGGAATAGTGATGCTAGCTTTCAAACAGATAGAGACAACTTCCATTCTTAATCTGGCTGGGTGTTTACATTAAATGGAGAAGCGGTAACATGGAAAAGTTCCAAACAGGAGACAGTGACTGATTCTACTTGTGAGTTATAGTACACAGCAGCAAGCGAAGCATCAAAGGAGGATATTTGGTTGAAGAACTTCATCGGAGACCTTGGAGTTCTTCCAGCCATCAAGGAGCCAATGGAGATTTTTTGTGGTAATGAAGGGACAGTTTCCTTAAAGGAACCAAGAGATCATGGTAGATCAAGGCATATCGACAGAAAATACCATTTCATTAGACATAGAATTGAAGAAGGTCACCTCGTCATGAAGAGGGTATCATCAGAAGAGATGTTGAGTTTTAAGCACTATAACACTCCTATGGTGCACATGCAACCCTAGATGCTTTGGATCTAAGTTTTCTCCAATTATACATGCAATTTCAATTTTGCAAAGCATACATCCTAACTACCATACAATGGAGGATACAACATAAAAACCAAGTTAGATAAATACCTCTTAAAGTTGTTTATAAAGCTTTAACACCTCAAGTGTGATGCCTCTAATGTGTCACAAACACCAAATGTAAGAGGAGGATTGAGAGAGTAGACTAGTTAGCTCAAAATCGATTATCACCCTCTTAGAATGAATGGGAAACCGATTTTAGGGCTAGGGGGTTGCTTTAATAGTGTTACAAAGGATAGGGTTTCATCCATTGTAATGCCCCGTTCTAAAAGTAATTATTTATGGATTACCGAGATCAAGGGTAAGGGCGTTTTGGTCTTTATGGGTATTGGGTTCATTCGAAAAGGTTTCGGGTCGGGGTGTGTTGCTAAAAGCGTAGGGCTTCTCGCCACCTTTTCGTGGATATAAAGTCCGTCGGAAACGGACTTAGAATAAAGGAGTTATGACACTTTAAAGATAGTGTCAATAATGGTCCCTAAAGGAAATATTTGGCAAAGGGGTCCTAGGCATGCATGGAGTGCATGCGTGTAATTGGATGGGTACGCCCAACGTAAGCTAGGTTATGCCCAGCGTAGAGTGGTTAAATGAACGCGGGTGTTGGAGGCGCACGCCCAGCGTACGTCCAGTGTCTAGAAACCCTAATTTTAGGACCAGCCACTATATAAGGAACATAATGGTTCCAATCCTAGCTTCCATATCTGCCCTCTTACCCTCAGAAACCCTAAGTACCCATTCTTCTTCCATTGTTGTGGATATTTGACCATGGGGAGCTTGGTTTGGCAAAGGAGAGCCTAGAAGAAGAAGGAATAAGTTGTCAAGGAAGGAGTTGGATGGCTGGAGCTCGTAGATCTGGGAAGGCATCATCTTCTGGAGCCCTTTTGAGGTATAAAGTCTCTTGCTCGGTAATTATTTTGTGTAGATCTAGGTGTTATGAAGTTTTGACACCATTTCTTGTCCCCAAAACCCCAAAGTGATGCATGATGCGAGTTGGTTGAGATTAGCTGTCCCTTCAGACCTTAGGAAACGTCTTGAGTGAGAAAAATGAGGTCCCAATGGCTTTGGTGCTCTCATGTATGATGTAGGTAGGTCTTAATGGATTAAGACCTTGAGTTAAGAGCTTTATGGACGTCCCAAGTAATAAAGTTTGAGACTTTATGAGTCCTAGGCATGTTTGGTCGATGGATCTGAAGTTTGGGCTTAAGAGCTTAAGCCATTAAGAACTTATGAGGATTTTTAGATCAGCAATCGTACGGTCCGCGTAAATTGATGTACGCCCAGCGTAGTGGGTCAATGTCCTGTTTCCAATCCGCGAGAATCGAAGTACGCCCAACGTACCAAGAGGGGTACGCCCAGCGTACTCCCTCTGTTGGGTTTTCGATTTTGGGCCTTAAGTGATTGGGCTGTTTATGGGCTTGTGGGGCTTGGGCCGTGACTGAATATTATGGATGGAGTATTTTGGACCCAATAATTATATTGGACTTTAGATCTAGGCCCGTTTAGTGAGATGGGCCCAATTTAGTAAATTGGGTCAATATTAGGCTTTGCATGAGGATTTGGTTTTGGGTCTTGGCCCAATAAGAGGATGATGGGCTTAATGAGTGTTGTGGGCCATTGGCCTAGAAAGTCGTGATGGATTCTAATGTGATAATTTTTGCATGTGATAGTTGGGATTTCTGGTGAGTCAGCAGTAAGAGATTTGCAAGATTTCGGCAGTTACAAGGTGAGTTATCCTCATTGTACTCAAGGGTCTAAGGCACCAAGGCCGGCCCTTTGAATTGTTGTTTAGAGCTTGTTATGTTGTGTGATGTTATGCTTGCTAGTATCCTGGTATATAGGATGATGATATGAGGATATGCCTTGTTAGCTTAATATCCCAGAGGAATGGATAGTTAATAGATGGCTAGTTCTGTTGAATCAGCACCCTTGTAGTTGGCTAGCCGTTATGAGAATAGACCTGTAGTTGGTCTTGCCTTATGTACGCTGGTAGGAGGTTACCTGCGGGTTATGTATGTTGAACAGTAGCAGAGGGTATTCCATCCCGGTAGGATGATAGGGCCCTAGTATGTTGGTTCTGTAGAGTGTTGTGTGGTTGCCTGTTATGTGTGCATGCTTGCTAGTGTAGATTGGCATTCCAACCCAATGGTTGTGGGCTAGGAGTATTCCATCCAGGTAGGGTGATTGGACTCATAGTAATTTGGCATTCCAACCCGATGGTTGTGGGCCAAGAGTATTCCATCCAGGTAGGATGATTGTACTCATAGTAGTTTGGCATTCCAACCCGATGGTTGAGGGACCTGGGGTATTCCATCCCAAGGGATGATTGGACACATAGTAGGAGTAGTTATTGTATGTTTAGGAAGTGGGGCATTCCAACCCGATGGTTGTGGGACAGGAGTATTCCATCCCGGTAGGATGATCAGACTCATGGTATGTTGACATTCCAACCTGATGGTTGAGGGGCCTGGGGTGTTCCATCCTGAGGGATGATTGGACCCATAGTAGTTATTGCTGTACGTATAGGTGTATGGGCATTCCAACCCGATGGTTATGGGCCGAGAGTATGCCATCCCGGTAGGATGATTGGGCTCGTTGCATCTTGGCATTCCAACCCGATGGTTGAGAGCCAGGGGTATTTCGACCGGAAGGTTGTTTGGACCCGTAGTATGTTGTTCGCTGCTATATGCGTATGTTTATGTGTGTATGGGTACTTTGGGGGAAATTCACTAAGCTTTCGGGCTTACAGTTGTGGTTTATTGTTTCAGGTGCTTTAGGAGATTGTGGCTAGGCGAAGGCGTGATCGTACCGCTCCTCGTGTTTTATGATTTATGTGATATGATTATGGGGGAATACTCTGAAGGTTTAACTATTTCGAAAACAATTGTATGAACGTAATGGTTTTTGAATGAAATAAAATGTTTTCAATTGGTTAAAATTTTTGGTCGTTACATCCATGCAAACCGTAATGCACCATGACCTTTCATATTTCTTAGGCTCCATGGACTATCATCTTGGTGTTGGGTTTTGAGCATTCTAACACTCCTAAGGTGTACATGAAACCCTAAATACCTTGGATCTATGTTTTCTCTATTATACATTCAAACTTGAAATTTCCAAGATATTACCCTAAATAGCATACAAAACTTAGATACCTGGGTAATAAAACAAGTTAGTTGACATACCTTTTCTTGTAGCTTGTTGCTTGGAGCTTTAAGAGCTTTGTGCCCCAAGCGTTGCACCTCAAATGGAATCACACAACACCACTGATAATTGGAATAACTAGAGAGAAGAACACTTTCTTCACAAATCGGCTAGCTGTCATGCATAAGCCTTAAGTGTCGATTTTAGGAACCACGGGGTTTCTTATGTAGTGTGGTGGAATTAGGGTTACACCATGCAAGCCTTAATTTCCATGCCTTTCCACATTCCTCATGCTCCATGGGTTTTAACCTCCATGGAGTATCCATGGGTCACAACATGGGTTTAGCCCATCATGAAGAACTATAGATCCTAAGCCCACTTTATAAGAACGGATGATTTACCAAATCAATCCCCATTTATTTAATTAGTCTGTTTTGATCAAAAAATTAATTCCAAACTAATTCTTGATCAATACTAATTAAATAATATGATTTTATATTAATATATTAGAGCTTATAATATATTAACAAATCATAAATATCCTCTTCTCACAAAAGTCTATCCAAATTGTTCTGATGCCATGCAACCAAAATGGACCATGCTACTTTCGGGTCAAATACATACCAATAATAGTTATGGGCTTAAACACCTAATCCAACTGTCTCCCACTTGGATAAGTCTAATAACTATTATTACAAGCATGACTCCAACCTGACTAGCAATCGTTGCTCTTAAAAGTCGTTGTCGAACTCTGATCTAGTCAATGATGTGTCCATTAGATAAGGGATCATATATTCCTCCATTCTAGATATCATATGGACTGATACATGTATTATAATCATTTGTTTCCCGATTTTCGATTTATGACGACTGACTAATTGAACGAATCAAATCAGTACAAGACCGATGTCATCACTAAATCATCAAGGGGCCCACAGATATCGCTTTTATCCACATAGGGTAAAAGGAACAGATAAACTTCAACCCAAATGCTCGCTTGTACTTATATTGCCATATTTATACATAGTTTTAAGCAATATTGATCTACATTTTATTTAATATTTTGGTTATTTGCACAGAATTATGGTACTTATAAGGATAAATTGTTATGTGTAGCCAAATAGAAGTATTTTCAAAGAAAGGGACCAGAAGTGACAATACTTGGAACTTTGGGGGGCTTAAAGAAAAGAAGAACGAAAAAACACCCAAAAGACGTACTCACGACGTGAACAGTTCATGGTTCACGACGTGAGTAGAGAGTTTTAGAAGATAAGCATCCGGGTGAAGGAATCCTTGTCGAACACGATTATCTCGAGTTCACGACGTGAGACGGGAAATTTAAAGATATTATAAATACCTTTGTTCATTACGATTGGGGAGACTTTTGGCAAAAGGAAGAGGTTCCAGGAGGCGATTTACAGCAGAAGTAAGGTTCTGGAAAAAGCGTTTTCAACACCAAAAGAGTAAAAGTCCATAATTTGTTTACTTGTTTGATACTTATTAACATGTTTTCTTATTTGAGTTGTGTTTATGTGTTAGTTGCTACTATGAGCAGCTGAATCTAGGTACTCTTATCTAGCTAGATGAAGCTTCTAACTTATGAATAGCATAATTTTATATGGATTTATTTAGTTGGTGAATTGCTTGTGTTTGATTTATTGTTACCTAGCATGCTTATGTTGTTGATTTAGTTGCTTAAATTCATGTTATGTGTAGTTTAGTGACCATTAACTGCATGAACTTGATAACCTAGTAATTTAGTGAACATTGAATTGCTAGAGCTAGGATCAACCAAAATCTTAGTTAGTAATTGAAGTAATTAACTTTGCTGTGCTAGAGAACATAGATTATGACCATAATTGTGTTTGCATGATAAATCTTACATAACATATTCATAAACTTAATTGGTTCCGTGTTTAATTGTGTGTGACCATACATAGTTTTACATGAATTAATTAACTATTGGTAAATTTAGACCTAAATTACTAATATAATAACAACGAACTTAATAATCCATAATTATTAGCTAGCCATAAGGACGAAGTGGATTCGAACTAGATAAGAGTGTTTTTAATTATTGATTGAATTTGAGTTAAGTTAGTATGATCTTGCAAAATCAGATAAAACCACTTTTAGCTTGTTAATAATTAGATTAATTTAGTAGTAAATAGATTAATTAATACCGTTCCCTGTGATCGACACCCGACTTACCCAAGCTATATTGTAATCTGACTAGGTATACTGCCTACAAGTGCATAGTTAGTCTAAGTTTGTTAAGTTATAAATATTAAAATTAGTGGGTACTTCCCTGCACATCAAGTTCTTGGCGCCGTTGCCGGGGAACGACTTAGTTAATTATTAGTTTGTTTGCTCTAATTTAATTGATCCTTTTTGTAGGATAAAACCTGCAAGAAGTTACTTTTCTGTTTTAATTTTTTTTTCTGCATTACAGGACTCACGACGTGGATCTTAAAGATTCACGACGTGAGAACTGAAGTCCTTAGTTTTGTTTATTTCAGCTCATTTTTCTTAGTTCAGTTTTACATTTTATCTTTTTGTCTTATTTCAGGAGTTCATGACCAGAGGTTCTAACGCACCTTTGGTACCACCACTTGAAGATCCCGAGTCTACACTTCACAAAAAGAAGGATAAGAGCGTGAAAGAAGATCAAACACCATAGAAGACAGCTTTACAAGAATTCAAATCAGTGTTCTCAAAGAAGTCAGGGAAGAAAACGGAAGAGTCCAGTTCATCTTCAAAGAACAAGAGCAAGTTTGAACACTTAGATCAAATACCCGTCCAAGCTGAGTCCGAATACGATACCGAGCCTGAATTTGAATTACATACAAGTGAACCCGAGAACAAGTTGGAGAACGAAATGGCAAACATTTATGAGATGGCCATGGGGGACTACAAGAAGCGCATTCGAGATGACGTGGGGCCGGGTTTAGTACATCCTACGATTCCTGCCAATGCCACATTCGAGTTAAAGGGACATATCCTTACTGCACTTAAGGATATCCCATTCTACGGGAAGGATCACGAGGATGATTTCAAACATTTAGACGAGGTGAACGATATTGCGGATTATTTTAATACTCCCAATATCCCAAGGGAGACAGCTTTGCTAAGGATGCTACCAGTCACTTTCAAGGGAGCAGCAAAAGACTGGTTGAAGGCACTTCCACCTGGTACAATCACCACATGGGACCAATTGCATGAGAGATTTCTAGATCAGTTTTGTCCACCCTCCGAAATCTCTAAACTCAAGAAGGCAATTGCCAACTTTGAGCAAAATCCGGGGGAGTCATTATACGAGGCCTGGGAACGCTAAAAGGGGTTCTTAAGGAATTGTCCTCAACATGACCTCAATATTCAGCAAGAGATGTCGATATTGTATGATGGGGTGAATGTCATGACTAGACAACTCCTTGATTCGCAAGGACCACTAACGAAAAAGAACCCAAATCAGGCCAAGGAGCTGATTAAAGAGTTTCAAGGCACTCTCGCGAGTATCACAACCCAGGGCATGATGGAATAAAAGGTAGTGGAGGTACACAAACTGAAGAGATGGCTGCTGTGATGACAATGCTTAGCACTATGGATAGGAGGTTGACTCAATTGGACCAATCAATTCATGCAATCCGAGTTGGTTGTGAGAGATGTAGTGGCCCACACTTGACAAAGGATTGCAATATGGATGAATTTGGAAACAAGAAAGCTCAAGTATGCTACTCAAGTGGGGACAAATATGATGAATATTGGAGAAAACCAAAGAAAGAGTGGCTGCCTTACGAAGAATACAAGAAGCAAAAAGAAGAGAAATTTAGGCAAACTGGCCGGGGCTTCTACCAAAGAGAGCAACCACTAGTTGAGAAGAAATCAAAATTAGAGACCATGTTGATGAAATTCATGGAAGCTTCAGAAAAAAGACATGATGCTATTGACACTGCAATGGAAGAACAAAGAGCTATAATGAAGAATCATCACACAGTGATGATAGATCAGCAAGGATTAATAAAGAATCAGCAAGCCTCCATCAATAACCTTGAAGTACAACTTAGTCAACTTACCACTTTGGTTAATGAAAAGATATTCCCGAAAAATACTGAAAACAAAACCCAATCTCACGTAATGGCCATAGATATTGAAGAAGAGGCAATTTCTGAGTTCCTAGAAGCCTTAGAAGTGGAGCCACATCAGCCCGATCTAAAGCCAAAGAAGCCAAAGCTCGAAATTGAAAAATCTGCTGGAATACCTAGTTCACGTCGTGAGCCCGCTATGATCACGTCGTGGGCTCGGTCTGAACAAAAGAAATCCGTATATGTTCTAGCTTATAAACCACCTTTACCATTCCTGTCTAGAGCTAATCTCACTCCACTGGAGAGAGAACATCTGGAGTTTATCAAGAAATTGAAGGGTATTCCTATCAATACTCCTTTTATTGATTCACTTGCAAAAGTTTCAGAATATGCTAAGTTCCTACAAGACTTTTTAGACACTCGTCAGCAATTAAAGGAGAATTCTAAGGTGATTTTAAGTGAGCAAAGCTCAAAAGCTGTGTTGGGAGAGGTACCTAAGAAGATGGGGGATCCTGGACGACTCACTCTCCCATGTGAGTTTGGGAATAATATGAAGGTTTATGCTTTAGCCGATTCTAGGGCTAGCATAAATTTGATGCCTTATTCGTTTTATCAAAAATTAAATATTCAGAAGTTGAAGGCTACAAAGATGACTATTCACATGGTGAACCGTTCAGTGACACAACCCCGGGGCATTGTGGAAGATATTCTCATGAAAATTGGGAAATTTGTTTTTCCAATAGACTTTGTGGTTTTGGATATGAAAGAAGACCCCAATGTACCGATTATTCTTGGTCGCCCGTTACTAAACACTGTTGGAGCTCTGGTTGATATATGCGAGTCCAAGCTCCCCTTGAGAGTTGGGGATGAGAAGGAAATTTTTGGAATAGAAGATGGTTTCCAAGGGAATCATGCTCAAGAAGAGGTTTTCAACATTAATGAAGAAAATGAACTTGAAGATTAGAGAAGCTCATGGAGGAAGAAATCAAAACAATTCAACAAGTTAAAATAACAAAACCGAGGGCATCTGTTCCATTTTTAGTTGAAGTCATTGCCTACACGAATCCAACTTCTTGGGTGAGCAAGGAAGATGATGAGATGTTGAGTGATGAAGAGGAGGTTACATCAAAAATAACAAGACCAATGGTAAAGGAAGAAAAGGATACTATGGAGTTTAATTATGAAGACAAGATAGAGACTAAAGGGACCAAACGCAAGCTTGATGGAGACGAGGTCAAGGCTAAAAAGTAAAATTTGAAAAAGGAGTATAAAAGACATGTCTAAGCTTACAAGAGGTGTTTCAAGGAGAAAAAGATCCTAGTGGTGGACTCTTCATATGATTCAACGTAGGAGGCATGGAGTCCAGCTCAAGACTCCTAAAAAAGAAGCGCTTCTCGGGAGGTAACCCGAATTTGGTTTGCATTTTCTTTTTTTTCTTTTTAGTTTTTAGCATATTTTTTTCTTAGTTCTTAGGAAGTCGATCATGTCATCCGAATTATTATCTGCATAATAAATTACCAAGTAAGGAGTCATTAAAATCAAGCGGTAAAATTTATTGAATATCTTACAAAATTAAATTTGGAGAAATTAATAAATCTGACGTACTTCACGTCGTGAACCATTACGAGTTCATGACGTGAATTCAGATGGAATATGGGCATGGTTATTTTATATGATAACTATATTTTTTTTGTAAGCATGTCCACTTTTAGTAATGACCCAATATATGCCTTAGCCCACCTCCTATTTAATTGGCCCAATTTTAGAGTCCAGACAAAACTCACGACGTGAACCATTATGGATTCACGATGTGAATAGTAAACTACTCGGGACCACAAATTAAAGGATAAAGAATCAGTTTGACCAAAACACTTCCCCAACCTCATGAAGTGAAGATTGTTCTTTGGTCCCCCACCCGATTTTGGCATAGTTTTACTTAATTTAATCCTTTTGCTTACGTAATCTTCCTCACAAAGGTAAACATCTCTTATTTCTTTTGGTTAATTTTTACTAATTTGTTAATTTAGGGGCCAGGGTTTTTCATATATGTCAATGTCGAAATTTGGCCCAAATTGTGTTATTCATCCATCATATGTTACTTAGTTGTGCTTAGAAATGGTTTATGAGCAAACCCTAACAACAAAGTTTAGTCCTGACTTTTGATTTTTGAGACCATTTCTCGCTGTGTATAGCGAACTCACGACATGAGTTTCATATGACTCATGACGTGAGTCCGGTGCATCAACAAAGCTGTTATGTGGTTATCTAAAATATTGGATATTTGGTTTTGTGTTTGTTGCTTGTTTTTGCAGAAATGGGTTCTAGAAGGGAGGCACCTCTTGGGGTTGCGGGTTTACACCCGTTCTACAATTTTCCCACAAAAATGTCCCGAGAAATCTTGACCCGATGGACCAACAAATTAGGGTGGCTCTACAACCGAGAGATTGCAGTTGCTTCTGTAATCAATTGGATGCGGTTGAGGGAAGTCGGGCTCGTGGAAAGGCTGTCCCCATTTTTGAAAAAAATATTTATTGGAGATGGATATTTGTTCACTTGCTCGGGATGGCTTAACCTATTTTGGATCCAAGAGCGGGTGTATAAGGAGTTTTGTGTTGAGTTTTTCTCAACAGTGACATTCCAGGAGACTGTCCTAGACCCACATTGGCAGCAAGCTTTGGTATTCCGTTTAGGGGGTGAGTATCGGGAATGCAGTGTCGTTGAATTCGCTTGGAGGGTTGGAATATATGATCTTCAAGAGACAATGACGCCTAAATTTGGTATGTTCTTGAGTGAGGGAGCTATAGGGTACACGGATGGTGTCACTGGATATGCTTTCTGGCATAGTATTGCATCCGAGATTTTTAATTCCGGAGTGTCTCCGGAGAGTAGTATTCGGTCCCCTATCCACCGCTTACTCCACCATTTCATCACATTCTCCATCAATTATAGGAGGCATGGAGATAAAGTAACAAAGCAAAATCTATTCTTCTTATGGTGTATCTTGCATCCCGAAGTGTGTTGTAACATTCCTTATTTTTTGGCGCGTTTTCTGGCTGGGTCTGCTGCCAGTTCTCACCCCCAGAGCCCTATTTGTGGATGGCAATTTATTACGCGTTTGGCCCACTCGTATCATTTGCTTGTTCCTGATATTACTCATTCCATTAATTGTGTGGATGAGCATGAGTTTGGCATGGGGTATTTGGTGACGATGCGGGTTGTCAGAAACTTTGGGTCGCATTGGGGAATAGTACCTTCAGATGATGAAGGTAATGAGGGTGATGAGCAACCTGATACACAACCAGAAAAACAACCACAGCCATGACCTAGGATAAGTAACATGAGAGGAAGAGGAGAGAGAGAGGGCAGCCAATGCATCCACCCACACCCATGGTAGGATCGCACATTGGGAACGATATGGCTGAGTATTTTAACCAGCTATCTTTGAGTGTCAACTGGATTGGGGGTACCATGGAGAATGTAGTTCGACACCTTCGGGTGGAGAATCCGCCTCATTTGGGGTATCATTACCCAATTTGCCCGAGGTGGACAGAGTATCGAGGACAAGGAGGAGATGGGGCGGGCACTAGTGGAGCGAACGAGGAGGATGAAGATGATTGATCATTTAGTTTTATTTTGTTTATTTTAGACTTGTTTGGTTTGTTTTTATTTTGATTTTAAATTTGTTTGGATTGTAAGACTTTAAGATATTATGTTAGTTTGCTCTTCTTTGGTTGTTAACTTTCAGTTTGCTAAGGAGTCTTGGGGAAGGAGTAAGGTCGAGTCAAGAGTCGTGTTCGTTTAGGCGAGTGTCATTAAAGTTTAGAAGTTAAAAGTCGAAACCCACAATTGCAAATAAGTGTGGGGTGAGTCGAGAGAGAGGTTATAGTTAGAAGAGTCATCAAAATATACTGAATTTAGAAGGGTCTTAATTCATTAAGACGTTGAGTGGAGTATATGTATTTACAAGGAAGAAGGCAGTTTAAATTTTGGTTTACCCAGACTTCACGTCGTGACCCTATATTTCTCAGGTCGTGAACAAAGTTACAAGGAAGTTCAGAATGCGCGATTCAGCGACTTCACGTTGTGAGCCTGTACTAATTCACATTCTGCTTTGTGAATTTCCACCACACTGATTTTGTAACGCCCCGATTCTCAGGTATTTCTTAAATAAGATTTATTAGGTTAAGCTCTACTCGACGAGTTGGTTGACCTACTCGTCGAGTAGCAGCGGGATGGGATCGCGTGTTAAGTGACCTACTCGACGAGTAGGATCTGGTAGAGGAAACCCTAATTCTCGGGGTTTTCACCCCTATTTAAAGGGACCTCAGCCTACCTTGGGTCTCTTTACAGATCTAGAGAGTCCTGAGAGTCCTTATACGTGTGTGAGTGCCTTTGTGTGGTGTTTGAAGCTTAGAAAGAGAATCTTGGAGGAACAAAGCTAGGAGTGCAAAGGAATTGAAGCAAGGAAGGCGTGGGAAGCAGGATTTACCTCAGCTAACGTCCTTTGGAGGTATCAAAGTGCCATCCTTACTTCCCTTTTTCCCTTTTGTTGAGTTTCTAGGGCTTTTTATGGATTTTCAAGTTGGTATGATGAGCTATGGGCAAGATCTGAAGTTGTAACTTCAGATCTGGACCCTCCTTGGATTCTAGAAGCATAAAGTTACAGTTTTGGTCGTGATTGAGGTCCCTCTTAGGCATGAAGCCCCATTAAGAGCTTAGATTTGGCATTTAGCGCCTTTAAAGCCATTCATGCACGTAAAGTTTTCAACTTTACGTGATAAGCATGCCCTAGAAGCTTGCATCTGTGTTTTGGAGCCACTGCATGGCTCAAAACAAGTCTGTATGGAAAGAGGACTGAATGGACTCGACGAGGCACAAGGTTGACTCGGCGAGTCACATGAAGATGGCTGTGAACTCGACAAGTTGGATGAACAACTTGGAGAGTCCGATGAAGATTTCCAAAAGACTCGAAGAGTTGAAGAACAACTCGGCGTGTCAGATGAGTTTTCTCTTGGATATGTATGTGTGGGTATCCGTCGAGCTGCAAGGAGGGAACTCGATGGGTGGCCTTAAAGTTGGAACGAGAATCGAAGGAACTCGACGAGTCACCACGATGACTCGGCGAGTTGGATTGTACTTCAAGGAACTCGGCGAGTAGCCGATGGTACTCGGCTAGTTGGGGTCTACATGGACTGTTGACCTTGACTGAGGATTTTGACTTTGACCAGGGGTTGACTGGTGGGTTATGGAGTACCTTATAAGGCTAAGGACTTATGATTATGTTGTACTATGATCATAGGTGGTGGAGCCTGTGTCGGGTGATCCGAGAGTTGGAGCGTATCTTCCGAGTCGACATTTGCAAGGTGAGTTATCCTCACTATATCGATAGGGTCTACGACACCAAGGCCGAACCTTTTAGTTGTTGATGTTATGATATGCTACATGTGGTTATGATCTATTAGATTGGAATCAGAGTAGACAGTATGTTATGCTCTTATGATCCTCAAGGATTAGCATATTAGTGACCTGCTAGGTCGGTACTCTAGTTACGAGAGAATTCTATGATTGATGATCAAGGTGATAGATATGTTTGATGTTTGTATATGCCAGTATATGATAGTTATGCGCACATGGTTATTTTCTTGTTGGTTGGGTTTAGGCGGTGCTGCTTTGTGCTAAAGGCCAACATACCCTATGAGCGGTCTGGAGAGACTGCAGGCCCAAGAGGCGGACCAGTCATGCCGAAGGCTCGGGATAGATTCAGATAGACTGTAGGCCCAGTAGGGTGGTCCAGTCAGTTCAATGGCCAGTACGCATGTTGATTGATTGATAGATTGTTACTGATATGGCTTTGTTAGTGTGGTATTGGTATTTTGGGGGTAGCTCACTAAGCCCTCGGGCTTACAATTTCAGTTTATTATTTCAGGTACTTCAGGAGATCATGGCATGGCGAAGGCGTGACCATACCGCTCCTCATCTTTACATTATGATTTTGGGACACTCCGATGGATATTGATTTGAAAACATTTTGTAAACAATACTATCTGATTTTTATTATGATCGAAAAAGTTTAAATTTGGTGTAAAATTTATGGATGTTACAAGTTGGTATCAGAGTCTTGGTTTGAGTGAATTAGAGGAACATTCATGTGAATCCAGTCTCAAATCAAGGAGATTTTCGGAAAGTATGTTTTAAGAATGGTTTTCAAAATAAAGGATGGAGGATGCAGAGGGTACGATCAACCGGAGCCTGTATGTAAACCCCAAGATACCATACAGTTATTTGATATTCTGATATGTTAGAACAACATGCTAGTGCTAGGCTATGGATCTTCAGGAATCGCATGATATATTTGCCTAATTATATGATACCTATTAGCCTAGGGTTTCTTGTATATGGAATTGACATCATAACTGTAGAAGTGTAGTGTATGCATCACGGTTGTGTATAGTCAAGATCTTATAGTCTGAGGATGTCTGATTCGACCTTAGGGTAGGATTGGATATTCGGGAGTCTATTGGGTCCAGCGTTATGCGCGGCTAGCATACACTAGCGCTGCAGGGGCTGATGGAAGTTCCATGGAGGTGTGAGTTGTGCAGAGCTATGGGACCAGTTGTGAGATAGGCGATGTCCCCTAGTAGTTAGGGTTGAGCGTGCATTATGTTGAGTACAGTAATAGGTCGTTGTAGTAATACTTGAGACAAATATAGGTAGGTGTGGAAGGTAGTATGGGCCCATACTACTGGAAGCACAGGACCCATATGCGTAGCAAGGAAATCACAACCCTTAGGGTTTGTGGGTTTTGTTCTCCTGATATTATGTTGTTTATCTGATGTATTGAGTGTACCTTTCAGTATGGTGGTGACGAGACATTTTGCTGCTGGGTACGGATCAGGATCCGGATCCGGATCAGGGTCAGGATCGGGAGATGGAGGGTCAGAGGTGCCGGT
This sequence comes from Lactuca sativa, assembly GCF_002870075.4. Lineage (NCBI taxonomy): Eukaryota > Viridiplantae > Streptophyta > Magnoliopsida > Asterales > Asteraceae > Lactuca > Lactuca sativa. The sequence continues at coordinate 37,758,081 of NC_056627.2, forward strand.
AGCACCTGAGCCCATGGTTCAGATAGGGACTGAGGAGCAGGATGCAAGGATCCGAGAGATTTTGCACGATGAGGTCGCTGCGGCTTTCCGAGCGCAGTTACCCGAGATGTTTGGGTCGATCAAGACCATGATGGTCGAGTATTTTGATGAGCGATATGCAGCTCTGGTAGAGACAGCAGCCGCTGCAGCGACTTCGGCTATAACTGCGGCAGGGGTTGGAGGAGGAGCCGACAGGGCTTTCCAGTACCAGGACTTCGATAATACGAAGCCCTCGACATTTGATGGTACTCAGGATGCGATCAGAGCTATGCGGTGGTTGTCTGACGTGGAGGGCTGTTTCTTCACGTGCTCATGTCCTGTTGACCAGAAGGTTAGGTGTGCTTTGAACCTGCTTAGGCTCGGGGCAAAGGACCGGTGGAGATTGATGACAGGTTCATATTCTGATGACCAGCAGGCTGCTATTACTTGGGAGCGGTTATGGGATATGTTTTGCACCCACTACGTTTCGCACGTGGAACGGGAGCGGCTTGCTCAGGAGTTTTTGACATTGAGACAGGATGGGGAGTCTGTGATGGAGATTACCCGGATGTTCACTGAGAGGGCTATGGTTTGCCCGGAGTTTGCGTCGGAGCAGTCTCAGATGACTCTTTATCTGAGTATGCTCAAGACGGATATACAGAAGTTTATGGCTACACAATGTTGTGATACCCTCCTGGATCTACAGGAAGCCGCAAGGTGGCGTGAGTTGGAGATAGAGCTGCAGCTGAAGGAGTAGCGTCAGGCACTGGAACAGTCTCAGCCGGTGCCTAAGCGGTCTAAGACCGTTGATGCTCGATCTGGGAGTCAACAGAGCCGCACTTGTGGAAAGTGTGGCAGTGGTCATTTGGGAGTTTGTAGAGTAGGAGGTGGGTGCCACAAATGTGGAAAGGAGGGGCACTATGCTAGGGACTGCCGTCAGTCCGCCACTCCAACAGATATGAGGATTTGTTGCCATTGTCATTAGGTTGGTCATGTGAAGACCAACTGTCCGAAACTCGCCGCCAAGCCGGCGCAGGGTCCCGCGCCAGCTACTATGAGCATTGGAGATGGGAGGCCAGTCAAGGTGGAGCCTCCGAAAGCTCAGGGTCGCGGTTTCCAGCTCACGGCCGAGGAGGCCAAGGCAGCACTGGATGTGGTTGCTGGTACTTTTTTAGTGAATTCTTTGCCTGCTTTGGTATTATTTGACTCGTGGGCGAGTCGGTCGTTTGTATCTCAGACCTTCTCTAGATGGTTCAGTGTGCCGATAGATGATCTTGAGTGTCCGTTGTGAGTTTCGATCGCCAATGAGCACGGGGTTTCTGCTTCTTCGGTTTACCGGGGATGCGAGTTGGAGATTTTCGGGGTGTCCTTCCCGATAGATTTGATTCCTATCCCCATGGGGGATGTATGCATGATTGTATGGATGGATTGGCATAGCCGCTTTGGCGCCATGATCGACTGTGAGGGACAGCGGGTGGTGGTCCGAACCCCAAGTGGGGGAGAACTGGTAGTATATGGTGAGGGCACCAGGTCGGGATCAGGGTTTTGTTCGGCAGCCAGAGCTTGACAATATATTCAGCACGAGTGTGCCGGTTATTTGGTGTATGTGGTAGATACGCGGGTTAGATAGCAGCTCTCGGTTTCAGAGGTTCCGGTGGTTAGAGAGTTTGCTGATGTATTTCCGGAGGAGTTACCTGGAGTGCCTCTGGTGTGGCAGGTTGAGTTCAGGATTTATCTAGTGCCAGGTGCGGTACCTATCGCCAAGGCGCCGTACCGTTTGGCACCGCCAGAGATGCAAGAGCTATCATCTCAGTTGCAGGAGCTGTTGGGTAAGCAATTTATTCATCCGAGTAGCTCACCCTGGGGAGCACCGATCCTTTTCGTCAGGAAGAAGGACGGTTCGCACAGGATGTGCATTGACTATAAGGAGCTGAACAAGTTAACGGTGAAGAACCGTTGTCCGCTCCCGAGGATATATGATCTCTTTGATCAGCTGCAGGGTGCATCTTGGTTTTCCAAGATTGATTTGAGATTAGGATATCACTAGGTCAGGGTGAGGGAGGAAGACGTGGAGTAGACCGCTTTTCGAACTCGTTATGGTCATTGCGAGCTCGTGGTGATGCCGTTTGGGCTCACCAACACGCCAGCAGTGTTCATGGACCTGATGAACCGGGTATGCAGACCGATGCTCAATCGCTCGATCATTGTGTTTATAGATGATATCTTGGTGTACTCCAAGACTCGAGAGTAGCATGAGGAGCATCTCAGGGAGCTGCTGGAGGTTCTGAGGCAAGAACGGCTGTATGTCAAGTTCTCGAAATCTAAGTTTTGGTTACGAGAGGTCTAGTTCATCGGACACCTCGTTAATTAGCAGGGGATTTTGGTCGATCTGGACAAGGTAGAGGCGGTTATGCAGTGGGAGACCCTGAAATCTCCCTCTGACATCAGGAGTTTCTTGGGCTTAGCAGGGTATTATCGGAGATTCATTCGTGATATCTCCAAGATTGTTGTACCCCTCACTTGTCTAACGAGGAAGGGGGTGGATTTCCGGTGGGGCCCTGAGCAGCAGAGGGCGTTTAAGACCCTCCGACAGTGTTTATGTGAGGCGCCGGTATTGACACTCCCCGAGGGAGTGGAGGATTTTATGGTATTCTGTGATGCATCCATCATCGGCTTGGTGGCAGTCCTCATGTAGAGAGGACAGGTGGTAGCCTACACATCGCGGCAGCTGAAGCCGCATGAGACGAGGTACCCTACACACGATCTTGAGTTACGAGCAGTGGTTTTTGCGCTGAAGATTTGGAGGCACTATCTGTATGGGGTCTGTTGCACTAAATACACAGATCACAAGAGTTTGAGACACATCATGGATTAGCCGAACCTGAACATGAGGCAGCGCAGGTGGCTGGATGTGGTCAAGGACTATGATTACGAGATCCTTTACCATCTTGGTAAAGCGAACGTGGTTGCGAATGCTCTGAGCCGCAAGACAACTAGGTCCTCAACCCCAACCAGGTGTATGAGGATAGTGGTGGATGCCTCGCTTGTGGGTTTGATCATAGATGCTCAGATTGAGGGCATGAGACCAGAGAACTGGAAGTTGGAGAGGATTAAGGGCAAAAGCACCCGACTTGTTCAGGATAACCGCGGATTGTTGACCCGTTACGGTCGGGTTTGGGTTCCGATGACCAGAGGGGTCCGGCAGATAGTGATGGAGGAGGCTCATAAGTCTCGTTTTTTGATTCAACCAGGAGCCTCCAAGATGTACCGAGATTTAAGTTCGACTTATTGGTGGCCTGGCATGAAGCGAGATATTGCTTGGTTTGTTGAGAGGTGCTTGACCTGTAGGATGGTCATGGCCGAGCATCAGAGGCCGCATGGTAAGTTGCAGCCTTTGGACATTCCCATGTGGAAATGGGAACGGATCGCGATGGATTTCATCACAAAGTTGCCGAAGACGGAAAGAGGGTTCGATGCTATATGGGTCATCGTGGATTGATTGAGCAAGACTGCCCATTTCCCAGCCATACGGGAGAGTTCATCGGTAGAGAAGTTGGCCAAACTGTAAGTCAGAGAGGTTGTCTCTCGCCATGGGGTTCCGGTTTCTAACTTTTCTGATCAAGATGTCAGGTTTACTTCCCGTTTTTGGTAGAAGTTCCATGAGGAACTGGGTACGCGACTGCATTTTAGTACCGCATTCCAACCGCAAACTGATGGGCAGAGTGAGCGGACCATTCAGACCCTCGAGGATATGTTAAGGGCGTGCGTTATTGATTTTGGTGAGAGTTGGGATTCTCAACTACCGCTTGCAGAGTTTGCCTACAACAACAACTATCATTCCAGTGTTGGCGCCCTGCCTTTCGAGCTGTTGTATTGGCAGAAGTGTAGGATCCCAGTCTGCTGGGGTGAGGTTGGGCACAGGGTGATGGGTCAGACCGAGGTATTTCTGCAAACTACCGAGATGATACAGCAGATTAGACAACGACTGCAGACCGCTAAGAGTCGGCAGAAAAGTAATGGCGACCGACATCGATCTGAGCTGGAATTTCAAGTGTGTGACATGGTTCTCCTGAAGGTCTCACCCTGGAAGGGTGTGATCCACTACAGGAAGAGGGGAGATTGGGTCCCCGTTATATTGGGCCATTTAGGATTGTCGCCAGGGTTGGCAGCGTGGCTTATAGGCTAGAGCTTCTGGAAGAGCTCATCCGGATCCACAACATGTTTCATGTTTTGCAATTGTGAAAATGCATTATGGACCAGGAGGCAGTGGTGTCGTTGGATGACATTCAGGTCGATGAGCACATGAACTATGTGGAGAGGCTTGTGGCTATTTTGGAAAGGAAGAAGAAGATTATGCGGAACAAGGAAATACCTTTGGTAAAGGCACAGTCGGAGCATCGGAGGGGATCCGAGTGGACATGGGAGCCGGAGGCGGAGATGCGCGAGCATTACCCGACATTGTTTATTTCAGCGGACTTCAAGGACGAAGTCTATTCCAAGTGTGGGAGAGTTGTAACACCCCGATTCTCAAATATTGCTTAAATTAGATTTATTAGGTTAAGCTCTACTCGACGAGTTTGTTGACCTACTCGTCGAGTAGTAGCGAGATGGGATCGCGTGTTAAGTGACATACTCGACGAGTCCATATTAGGACTCGACGAGTAAGAGCTGGCAGAGGAAAACCTAAATCCCAGGGTTTGCACCCCAATTTAAAGGGACCTCAGCCTCCCTTGGGTCTCTTTACAGATCCAGAGAGTCCTGAGAGTCCTTATACGTGTATGAGTGCCTTTGTGTGGTGCTTGGAGCTTAGAAAGAGAATCTTGGAGGAAGAAAGCTAGGAGTGCAAAGTAATTGAAGCAAGGAAGGCGTGGGAAGAAGGATTTACCTCAGCTAACATCCTTTGGAGGTATCAAAGTGCCATCCTTACTTCCTGATGGAACATCAGCCTCCGCCGGTTGTTTGGGTCTTCTGCTACGGCGAAGATCTGCGAGTCACCATCAGAGAGATGCGTTAGAGCCGCCCCAGGGACTGTGCCCCGGGAGCGGGCTCTGACGGTCAAGTTAGATCAGCTAGAAGATCTGAGATGGCCCTCCATAGCTGGAGAGAAACATCTTGGTGCTAGTGGTGGCTGACGGCGGTGGGTGGCGGCTGAGCCACCCGGCCGGGGTGTAGTGGCGGCTGAGCCATGGGGGAAGAGTCTAGGGGAAGGTCCAGGGGAAAGTTCCTCCTCCATGGAGGAGGTACTATTCATTATATAGGGGACAATTAGGTCAGGCCTTGGGCCAGCCTAATTCAGGCCTAACTAGCAAGGACTTGGGCAAGGCCGCCCGGAGGCGCCGGGCGAGGCTGGCGGGCGCGCCGCAGGCAGGGTTGGCAAACGTGCACCAGAAGAGGATGGCAAGGGAGTGCCAGGCGAAGGAGCGCTTGGCCGAGCCGGCAGGAGAGTCCCCAGCAGGGCTGGCAAGGGAGTCCCCAGCAAGGTTGGCAAGGGAGCGCCAGGCAAGGCTGGCAGGAGCGCGCCAGGCCAGGCTGGCGCGCTAGAGCAGTCTAGGCCATGCCAGTGGACCATATCTCATCAATTCCCCCCAGTCTGGTGTTATTGGTATGTGGACAATGACATCGTACTGGACTTAGTCGGATAAACCAACAGGAGAGTCCCCAGCGGGGCTGGCATGGGAGTCCCCGACAAAGTTGGCAAGAGAATGCCAGGCAAGGCTGGCGGGAGCGCACCAGGCTAGGCTGGCACGCTAGGGCGGTGTAGGCCATGCCAGTGGACCATATCTCATCAAGTCCCCCCATTCTGGTGTTATTGGTACGCAGCCAATGACATCGGACTAGAACTAGTCATATAAACTGTGTGTCGTCAAGTCCCCCTAGTCTAATGCGATTGGGTTGCTGACAATCGAATCGGACTAGATAAAGCACCAAATACATTAAAGAGTAAAAGAAATGACCGAACCTCACCCACGAGATTCGTGGGGTTGCGCGATGAGCCAAACGCTGCTTGAGCTGACTTGATACTCCTTCATTGAGAGGAGTGCGAGCTGGTCGGTGAGATGCAACGTAACTGTTGCTGCGATCATGCGGACCGAGGCTGCTACAGAGTGTTACGTGACACTGATTTTGGTGGAATGTCGGACTGGGGTAGCTAAGAAGCATAAGCTTGCCATTCAGTCCCTGAGACTGTTATCCGACGTGATTGTTGTGGTAGCCATGTGAGATGGGATGCCACCAGTGACCATCTACATAGTCTGCATTGCGGCGTACCAACCCTATTCCCCCCCCCCCTTTTCTTAGGGGAGGTAAGGAATAGATTCCGAAAGCTTGGCGACTAGGTTGCTAATGAGGGTCACGCAGTAAGACTATTGTCGATAGCTAGACAATAGAATTGTTGAGGGATAAGCAGTGAGGCTATAGGGTGGAGCTGCATAGCAAGACCGTTTCCGGGAGCCAGGAAACAGAGGTGTCGTGGGATACGCGGCGAGGCTACAGGTAGGGTTACACAGCGAGACCATTTCCGAGAGCTAGGAAACAAAAATGCCGTGGGGTACGTGACGAGGCTACAGGTAGGGTTACACAGCAAGACTGTTTCCGAGAGTATCCTCACTATATCAGGTTGTAATGCGGATAACACTTCACCGATCGTCCAAACACCAGAGAGCCGTGATAACTGTGAGAGAGGAAGCGCCAAGATCATGGTGTGGAAGAAGCTTGTGATGCGCGGCTTAGGAGAATAGCTTGGGCTTAGCAGCCAATGATCATGGAGGTGTCATGCGGGAAACCCTCGCGTGGAATGGATCGGGCTTGGCTGCTGACGATCATAGATAAATCACACGGAAGAGCATCGTGTGGAAAGGTCGGGGCGTGTTGCTATACTGGAGTCGGGCTGAGAAGCTAGTCGACTCAAGGTGAGAGTACTGAACCTCGCATGCGGAGCTTGCCACTATAATGGAGTCAGGCTGAGAAGTTAGGCGACTCAAGGCGAGGGTACTGAACCTTGCATGCTGAGTGTTCCGCTATAATGGAGTCGGGCTGAGAAGCCAAGCGACTCAAGGCGAGGGTACTGAACCTCGCATGCGGAGCATGCCACTATAATGGAGTCGGGCTGAGAAGCCAGGGGACTCAAGGCGAGGGTGTTGAACCTCGCATGCGGAGCTTGCCGCTATAATGGAGTCAGGCTGAGAAGCCAAGCGACTCGAGGTGAGGGTACTAAATCTCACATGCGGAGCTTGCCGCTATAATGGAGTCGGGCTGAGAAGTCAGGCGACTCGAGGCGAGGGTACTGAACCTTGCAAGCGAAGCTTGACGCTATAATGGAGTCGGGCTGAGAAGCCAGGCGACTCGAGGCGAGGGTGCTGAACCTCGCATGATTGGGCGTAGCACCCTACAATCTATATGTCTAGCTCGTATGACCAGTCTGGGTTAAAGTGGAAAAGTACCTGATGCTTTGTTGCCTCGCTAGTCTTACTAATAAATGATGCCTCGCTGTCTTGGCTGTTTGCGGAGAGCTATGTGGCGGTGCTACTTTGAGCTTGATAGTGTAGTTACCGTCAAGAGGTGCGTAGCGCGACTACTGTCAGGAACTGGTCAGCTGGGCCGCTGAGAACTGAGCATCGAGCTGCTAGCAATAAATGAGCAGCACGACCCCTGAGGGCTGGGCAACGAGACTGTCGAGAGCTGGACCAAGAGGCTACTCTTTCAATCCGGAGTACCAATGTCACCTCGGAGATACACCATCATTCATGGTGTCAGCTCTTTATGTAGTTTAACTCTTCCCATTGGAAATAACCATTACTTCTACATACTGTCGTACCAACCCTACTCCCCCCTTTCTCAGGGGAGGCGAGAAATGGAAACATTGGATGCATAGTTGCCGAAAATTAGGCGACACAACTACTGAGAAAAGCTATGTGACCCAAGTACTAACAAAAACTGGTTAGCACGGCTGCCGAGAGCTAGGCAGTGCGACTGCTAGTCCAACAACATAACTACTGATGGCTAGGCCTTGTAGCTGCTGAGCTGGGCCACATCGCTACTGAGAGTCAGTCTGCGCAACTGCTGAGGGCTAAGCAGCGAGACTAGCGAGTGCCAGTCAACATGAGTGGTGAGAGCTGATTAGCGAGATTTCCTGGGATTGGTCAACACGGCTGCTGATAGTCGCGCAGCACAGTTGCTGATGGCTATTTCAAAATGGCTCACTAGTAGTAGTATCATACTACTCTTCCCCCTCCTTTTTTTTTTAAAAAAAAAAATCAAGCATATTCTGAAATGTATTTGCTGAGCGGGGCTTGCGGTGTGCGAGTATTAATTGTCTGATTTTTTTTCTTGTAAAGTTCGCAGGCTATTTATTGTTAAGGTGGCCCAATATTGTGTCACGCCAATTTGCTAGAAGCCCAAAATATGCTAGAGCCCACTTAAGAGATGAGTAACCCAAGTTCATATCCTTTCCTATCTTTTTTTTTAAATGCACTGAGTGGTTTGAGATGTAACGCGTCTTCTAAAATCAGGTTTATTGATTGAAATCACAATGCTTGTGAGTTGACCAATTGACTAATTTGTTCATACAAAAACTGGGCCATTTTAATTGTTTTTTAAGTGGCTCAAATACCAAATATATGAGAGGCCCAAGTATATTGTTATAGCCCAAATACACCAATGCAACCCGTTAGGGTTTTGAAGCTATAGCCCAAACTCTCTTTTTGTGTGTCACCGTCCGTTTGAATGCCCACAGGTATCAAGTGTGTTTGGCTTTTATTTTATAGCTGCTTTTCCCCCTTACTCTCACGACCTGTTCCAAGGATTCCACAAAGAAGAAAGGTAACGGCGGCTAGTGGTGCGGGGCTCTTCGTCGAGTAATGTTGACTGCAGAGGGAGCAGCTCTTAGCAACTGAGGTTCTTCGATCGGCCGGCAGGTGTGGTGTTTAATTAGATACAGGGACGCGGAGGTGGAGTGCCGGTGTTGGAATTTCAGCCAATAACGATTAAACAAAAAACGCAGGGGCCGAAGATTGTTTTGGGTCGCCGATGAGACTGTTGCTGCCAGATCTCTCTTGCGGAGCCATAGGTTGTTGGTGATGGCTGAGAAGCTTCGTGCAGGCTGTCATTGATTGGCTGAGGGCGACCAGCGCAACGTTTCTGGCTCTGGCCTCCTAGTCATCGAGGGCCGATACTAGCGATGCTCTAGCTGCTGGCGGTGAATCAAGAAAATGGAGACGACTATAACTTCCGGTATTGGGTGCGAGAGTTGCTTTTGGAGGCACTTCGGTGGAGCCGCCTCCTGTAGATGGGGACTGGGGCTGAGATTTCCCCGGCGATGCTGCCTTGTTTGGTCTCAATGTTGAAGGTGGTTTGTGTTCAAGCTGTTTTGTTTGTTTACCAATGGTCACTGAGAGGGATTTGGAGGAGGAGATCCAGGTGGGGTCAGGTATGTTTGACTTTGTTTATGTGGAGAATTGGACCAGGCGGGTCTCATTGCAACTGCTTTTGTCCTTTGGTTCGTGGTGTGCACTGTATACACCCATTACTCTCCTTTTTCTTCTATTTTATTCTTTTGTCGATTGTAGGATTAGAATTGCCAGCTCATTGCTATAATATTTTGTACAGTGTGCTGTAAATGTGAACTGTAAAAATATCTTCTCTTTTTTTTGTACGACCTCTTACTTTTGTATGAATCTCTTTTTACAGAGCTTGCTCTTTTAGTAGAACTCCTCTCCATCTTTTTTTTAGAACCATTAACTTAAATGGTAAAACCAAAAAGTAAAATTTTCCAATGTTTTGAAATGTATAAGAATTAAAGCACAACTTAAATAAACTTATACATATAAATTCGTAAGGTAAAAACTCATAAAAAACTTCTATTTATCTTTTATTCTCAATTTTTTGTTTTTTTTTTGAAGAAGTGCCAAATAAACATCTTGGTTCTTGTACAAGCATCTCAGCCCTGGTTACACACTAATGTTTCAAAGACCGAAGTTTTACAAGAATCGATGGGCATGGGGTAAAAGGCTTCTTGTCCCTTCAAACTTTTTGAACAAACCCAAAATATAAACAACACAGACATAAGCGGGTCTTGTTCACAAAAAAGTTATGAATTGAGAATAAGATAAAAGCTTATAGAGATATTTTCTCCTCTTCTTGCTCAGCTAATCATCAAAACAACCTGAAGTGGGGTGAAACCCAAAAAACATTCTTTTTTTTCAAAAACTTCTGAAGAAATAACCAAGTAAAAAAAATCATTTTCTTCTCAAACTTGCTGAACGAACCCCATATTATAGATAAAAATTGGATCTGATGTGGGATGTTGCTAATAAAATTTCTTTTTTCTTTTCAGCTTGCTCAACAAGCTATCAACACATGAGCAAGAAGTGGATCTGGACAAAATTCGTCACAACTTCAAATGAGTTTTGTCAAGAAAATCATAAACTAAATTATTCCTTTTAGGAAAACAACTGGAGATGGAGTAAAACACCATGACAATTTCTTTCTTCTCGAGTTGTTTGACAAAACTCAAATATAAACAAAGATGGGTTAAGAGCTCATAAGAGTCTCTTTTCTCCCACTTTCTGAAAAACCCAACAAAATGTGAACAACAATCAGATCTAATGAAATCTTTTAAAACTCGAGAGTTGTTCAAATGAACTAAAACCAAACATATTTAGACATCTGAACAACAACCAAAGTAGATCTAACGATCTGAACAAAAAAAAACTCAACAGATCTGAAAGATTGTGAAGCTAATAAGGGTAAGAACTCCTGAACTTTTTTTCCTGAACTTGCTAAATAAAAACCCCTAAAATATGAAAAAAAAAAAACGGATCTAAGAAAACTTTTGCAAACTTTGGGAATATTTGAGTGAGGAAAATCGTGTAGATCTATAGATCTAAACTAAAAACAAAAATTGATCTATAGATCTGAAAAATGGTGGAGCAAATTTGAACAGATCTTGGGAAAAGCCAAACGGATCAGAAGCAAATGGTGCTAGAAATGAACAGAGCTGAGGAAAACCTGATGTGAAGAACAACAAATTTGAGAGAACAACGAGCTTGAAAGCAACTGAGGCTTTTGCTACTTGCTCGAGTCCGGGATGGCGCCAAATGATGGGACATCAGCCTCCGGCGGTTGTTCGGGTCATCTGCTACGGCGGAGATCTGCAAGTCACCATCAGAGAGACGCGTTAGAGCCGCCCCAGGGACTGTGCCCCGGGAGCGGGCTCTGAAGGTCAAGTTAGATCAACTAGAAGATCTGAGATGGCCCTCCATAGCTGGAGAGAACCATCTTGGTGCTAGTGGTGGCTGACGGCGGCGGGTGGCGGCTGAGCCACCCGGCCGGAGTGTAGTGGCGGTTGAGCCATGGGGGAAGAGTCTAGGGGAAGGTCCAGGGGAAAGCTCTTCCTCCATGGAGGAGGTACTATTCATTATATAGGGACAATTAGGTCAGGCCTTGGGCCAGCCTAATTCAGGCCCAACTAGCAAGGAGTTCGGCAAGGCCGCCCGGAGGCGCCGGGCGGGGTTGGCGGGCGCGCCCCAGGCAGGGTTGGCGGGCGCGCACTAGGAGAGGATGGCAAGGGAGTGCCAGGCGAGGTAGCGCATGGCCGAGCCGGCAGGAGAGTCCCCAGCAGGGCTGGCAAGGGAGTCCCCAGCATGGTTGGCAAGGGAGCGCCAGGCAAGGCTAGTAGGAGCGCGCCACGCCAGGCTGGCGTGCTAAAGCAGTCTAGGCCACGCCAGTGGACCATATCTCATCAAGTCCCCCCAGTCTGGTGTTATTGGTACGCGGCCAATGACAGCGGACTGGAATTAGTCGGATAAACCAACAGGAGAGTCCCCAGCGGGGCTGGCAAGGGAGTCCCCGACATAGTTAGCAAGAGAACGCCAGGCAACGCTGGCGGGAGCGCGCCAGGCTAGGCTGGAACGCTAGGGCGGTCTAGGCCATGCCAGTCAACCATATCTCATCACTTCCCTTTTTCCCTTTTGTTGAGTTTCTAGGGCTTTTTATGGATTTTCAAGTTGGTATGATGAGCTATGGGCTAGGTCTGAAGTTGTAACTTCAGATCTGGACCCTCCTTGGATTCTAGAAGCATAAAGTTACAGTTTTGGTCGTGATTGAGGTCCCTCTTGGGCATGAAGCCCCATTAAGAGCTTAGATTTGGCATTTAGCGCCTTTAAAGCCATGCATGGACGTAAAGTTTTCAACTTTACGTGATAAGCATGCCCTAGAAGCTTGGATCTATGATTTGGAGCCGCTGCATGGCTCAAAACAAGTCTGTATGGAAAGAGGACCTAATGGACTCAGCAAGTCACATGAAGATGGTCGTGAACTCGATGGGTTGGATGAACAACTCGACGAGTCCGATGATGATTACCATAAGACTCGACGAGTTTAAGAACAACATGGCGAGTTGGATGAGTTTTCTCTTGGATGTTTATGCATGGGTATCCGTCGAGCTGCAAGGAGGGAACTCGACGGGTGGCCTTAAAGTTTGAACGAGAATCGAAGGAACTCGACGAGTCACCATGATGACTCAGCGAGATGGATTGTACTTCAAGGAACTAGGCGATTAGCCGAGGGTACTCGGCGAGTTGGGGTCAACATGGACTGTTGACCTTGACTGAGGATTTTGACTTTGACCAGGGGTTGACTGGTGGGTTATGGAGTACCTTATAAGGCTAAGGACTTATGAGTATATTGTACTATGATCATAGGTGGTGGAGCCTGTGCCGGGTGATCCGAGAGTTGGAGCGTATCTTCTGAGTCGACATTTGCAAGGTGAGTTATCCTCACTATATCGATAGGGTCTACGGCACCAAGGCCGACCCTTTTAGTTGTTGATGTTATGATATGCTACATGTGGTTATGATCTGTTAGATCGGAGTCAGAGTAGACAGTATGTTATGCTCTTATGATCCATAAGGATTAGCATGTTAGTGACCTGCTAGGTCGGTACTCTAGTTACGAGAGAATTCTATGATTGATGATCAGTGTGATAGATATGTTTGATGTTTGTATATGCCAGTATATGATAGTTATGCACACATGGTTATTTGCTTGTTGGTTGGGTTGAGGCGGTCCTGCTTTGTGCTGAAGGCCAACATACCCTTTGAGCAGTCCGGGGAGACTGCAGGCCCACGAGGCAGACCAGTCATGCCGAAGGCTTGAGATAGATTCAGATAGACTGTAGGCCCAATAGGGCAGTCCAGTTAGGCCGATGGCCAGTATTCATGTTGATTGATTGATAGATTGTTACTGATATGGCTTTGTCAGTGTGGTATTGGTATTTTGGGGGTAGCTCACTAAGCCCTTGGGCTTACAGTTTCATTTTATTGTTTCAGGTACTTCAGGAGATCATGGCAAGGCGAAGGCGGGACCATATCGCTCCTCATCCTTACGTTATGATTTTGGGACACTCTGATGGATATTGATTTGAAAACATTTTGTAAACAATACTATTTGATTTTTTATTATGATCCAAAAAGTTTAAATTTGGTGTAAAATTTATGGATGTTACAGATTTCGTTCCGTTCTTTTTCATCACATGGAATTACTACCATTTCTGATGACACTTTTGTGACGATTCGATGGGTTGTTTTCTCTAATATACAATGTGGCGTATGCTTTCCCACATTGTTTACATGATTTGGAGGCTTACACCATTCTTTTTGAAGATTGAAGTTTTTATTGATAGCTGGTTTCACAAGTTCAAGTCCAAGTTCTTATTTTTTAAGAGGTCCAATATTCGAGATGCATATTTCAACCACACTTTTGGAGATGATCACGCCACTATCCCAGGGGAGTCTGTTCCTTTTTATCCCTTTTTCTTAATTTTGATTTATTTAAGCATACAATGAGGGCATTGTATGGAATAAGTGTGGGGTAGGGGGTAGAAAAAGTAAATTGCTAGATAATTTGGTAAATTTTCAATTTTTATTAGTTGGATCTAGTAGTAATAATTTGAACTATATTTGCTAGTGGAATGATCCGATAATAGCTAAAATGTTTAGTTGAGCCGATATACGTTATAATGCATTTGTGGCCTCCCTTATTTTAGTGAAATAATGGAACAAAAAGATAACCCTGCTTAGTTTGAGGAATGCAGTATGTTTAGTAGCCTAAACCTGAAATGTATCCAGGAAAGATATGTCTTAACCAATAAAGGTTGAAGTTAAGCGCCCCTGCTTAAGCATGTAGGTTTTTGAGTGATACAAAAAAGTGAGGTACATGTAAAAAAAGAGAAATTACCGAAAAGTAAAAATTCTTGAAGAATTTTGGAGCTATCAAAGTATGAAGATCAAAGATGAAAAATTCTGAAGAAATTCAAAAAATTTGAAGATGCCAAAAATCATGAAAGAAGTGAATTCAATGAAGTTAAGATTAAACATTAAAGAAAAGAAGAATTCAAGAGCTCCAAGTTGTGGTATCTTCTAAAACTTTGTAATTCTCTAGTTTATGTATGCTTGGGTAGCTTTACAAAAGTATCTTCAGGTTAGAAAGCTCTCCGAGGATGGATTCGGAGGGTTGCATAAAATGAGCATTGTTCGAAAGAAGTCGGTAATTGTTTATGAAGATTGTGAGTATTTAAAGTATGGGGGGTCATTTAGGAAAAAATTAGACGCAAATGCATGCATTGTGGTCTTAGCATAATGGTTGAGCTGGAATTGGATTGTTCTATGTAATGCTAGTGATGAAGGTTTAGGTTTAAATAAGTAGATTTGCTTGAGGGCAAGCAAAGCCTAAGTGTGGGGTATTTTGATATTGTCATATTTATACATAGTTTTAGGCAATATTGATCTACATTTTATTTAATATTTTGGTTATTTGCACAAAATTATGGTACTTATTAGGATAAATTGTTATGTGCAACCAAATAGAACTATTTTCAAAGAAAGGGACCAGAAGTGACAATACTTGGAACTTTGGGGGGCTTGAAGAAAAGAAGAACGAAAAAACACCCAAAATACGTATTCACAACGTGAACAGTTCATGGTTCACGACGTGAGTAGAGAGTTTTAGAAGATAAGCATCCGGGTGAAGGAATCCTTGCTGAACACGACTATCTCGAGTTCACGACGTGAGACTTACATTCTCATTACGTGAACGGGAAATTTAAAGATATTATAAATACCTTTGCCCATTACGATTGGGGAGACATTTGGCAAAAGGAAGAGGTTCCAGGAGGCGATTTACAGCAGAACTAAGGTTCTGGAAAAAGGGTTTTCAACACCAAAAGAGTAAAAGTATATAATTTGCTTACTTGTTTGATACTTATGAACATGTTTTCTTATTTGAGTTGTGTTTATGTGTTAGTTGCTACTATGAGCAGCTGAATCTAGCTACTCTTATCTAGCTAGATGAAGCTTCTAACTTATGAATAGCATAATTTTATATGGATTTATTTAGTTGGTGAATTGCTTGTGTTCGATTTATTGTTACCTAGCATGCTTAGGTTGTTGCTTTAGTTGCTTAAATTCATGTTATGTGTAGTTTAATGACCATTAACTGCATGAACTTGATAACCTAGTAATTTAGTGAACATTGAATTGCTATAGCTAGGATCAACCAAAATCTTAGTTAGTAATTGAAGTAATTAACTTTGTTGTGCTAGAGAACATAGATTATGACCATAATTATGTTTGCATGATAAATCTTACATAACATATTCATAAACATAATTGGTTATGTGTTTAATTGTGTGTGATCGTACATAGTTTTACATGAATTAATTAACTATTGGTAAATTTAGACCTAAATTACTAATATAATAACAACCAACTTAATAATCCATAATTATTAGCTAGCCAGAAGGACGAAGTGGATTCGAACTAGATAAGAGTGTTTTTAATTATTGATTGAATTTGAGTTAAGTTAGTCTGATCTTGCAAAATCAGATAAAAACCCCTCTTAGCTTGTTAATATTTAGATTAATTTAGTAGTAAATAGATTAATTAATAACACCGTTCCCTGTGATCGACACCCGACTTACCCAAACTATACTATAATCTGACTAGGTACACTGCCTACAAGTGCATATTTAGTCTAAGTTTGTTAGGTTATAAATATTAAAATTAGTGGGTACTTCCGTGCACATCATGTACTTACTCATCAAATTACACACAATGATATGTTTTATAACAACCAAGTTACTGGTGCGTTTACATATGTCAATGTGCAACCGACTCGCAACTACAACTCACACGTCTCCGTTTGAAGAATATAAGATATTATCGCCACATGATCACTCGTGATAAAATTCATGAAGTTATTCAAATGAGTGTGGGTTGAATCCAATACTCGAATCTTATTCTAGGAGTACTCATGAACACTGTAGCCACTTTGTCCTAGATAAACTACAGACCCATTCATGACAATCTTGCATCAATACCTACTTCCAAAGTATGATCGACTTTGGATGGTTTGAATAACCCAGTTATATGGCAAGTCAAAACATGCGAAGTAAAACACAAGAATGATACTAATCCTATATAGCCCCAAAACTTTTGAGCCATATTGATTACTCATCATTCATTGTATAATGTTTTGAATAATCTAGTTAATACTTGAATTACAACAATAGTTATGCCATGCTCCAAGCATGCACACTATGTTTGTCTAAACCATAGTTATTCCATGCACCATGCATGCACACTATGTTTGTCTATGGTCCTTAATTTGCAAAATTGGTCAATTGAAAAACATTTCAATGATGCTCATTTCAAAATTCCAAATCCTTATTGCAAGTGTAAGAATTCTAAATTCTTGTCACTGCTAGAAAGTGTTAAATTTTAACTATCATGCAAAATTCTTTTGTAATGTCTAGGTGCCAAGAGTCACAGAGACTTGACCAATGATATTACAAAATATTCCTTTGGAGATTGTTACACGACAATTCCATGGAAATGAAGTCTCAAATTCAAAGTACATTCCTTTGAACATCCTTCTTACATAAAAGTTTCTAACTTTATCATCTATTCTTCAACTCCCAATATGGAAACATTCCATATTTTCCATACGACAATTCATTATTAATAGACCCCTGTCTATTCATAATAATGTCAGTATGGTCCATCCAATACTATACTTCCAACTATCTTGAAGCGACCAATCCTTGGCGAACCTTAGATTATCCTTAACAATTGTTTTACCACTTTATTCATATCCGGTTCTATTCCTTTTTCCCTATTAATGCCCTAGGCATTTGGAAAATTTAGAACACGAGAATATTATAACATATGTAATCGATACTATACCCAAAGCATATGGGACACGATTCATAATCTCTAACATAAAGACATGATACTTGATCAGTTTTTTTCTATAATATTTCTATTTGCCATGTTCTCAAAATTTTGATTATGAAGAGGGATGCCATAATCATAATCAATCTTTGAGAACGCAATTAACCTTTCCATATATAGAAATTCCTTATGTTGAACCATTCCAACATAACATTCATATATATATATATATATATATATATATATATATATATATATATATATATATATATATATATATATATGACTAAAATTGATTAAAATCTCAATCTAAGCTTTTAGATTTGAAATGAAGTATGAATTCCTCTCCCTTAATTATAGCAAAACAATTTTTCAAACCCTGCAACTTTGCGAATTGAAACTTTGTTTTCTATAATTAACATTGCTAAATTGCAACACTTACCATAATAATTATGCTCTCACTAGCATAATAATTATTATCTTTACTAGCATAACACTTATGTTCCCACTAGCTTTGACATGTACCCATAAATCAGCTGGACTTTCATTACCAAAGTTCAGATTTCTGATAGCTCACCTTTTATCTAGGCTTCTCAAAATCATACACTTTTCCTTAGAAAACTCACATGTGTGTCTAAACAATTTTAGAATTTACAACCATAAATCTGAAATGTTTATACCTTTTCCTTTTCTCAAAATTCGAATTATGAAAAGGTATGCCGTAATCATAATCGAATTTGAGAATGCCAATATCACAACTGTTATCTCCTTAAAATCTACTTAGTGAAAGCATTTCCTCACAATCATTTTCATGAATTGGAGAGAAACCTTATGACACTTAGATTTTATGGTGTATGTGTTCCTATCCATGTGAATTTGTCATAACCATAATCACAAGACAAGGTTAGTGACAAATCCAAACTTATATGGACTGAACTTGTTCAATCTTAATTTCTTGCCACCTGGCAGCACAAGGGCCTACCATTACTTCCAAATAGTTATGCAAACAATTGAGAACTCGTAGAACTCACATGCATAGTCAACTTTAACTGCAATGGCCATAGAAACAAGGATTTTTCAACACGATAGGTTACAAACCTCAACTCGTGTGCCAGTGTTTAACAATAGGCTTATTCTTGATTAGTTCTCGAAACTTGTCAAGATCTTTAAGACTCCCACTGACCTCTTGACATAAATGATTCACTTTGTCAAGGAACATTACTTGACAAACCAATATTCAAGAGTTAGTGCGGATTCTAATCAAGACAAACACTTCACATAATTGGCCTTAGTTGGTATTTGTTTCATCCAAAACATCACAACTTACCAATTTCAAATGTACAAGAGTAGAAAACTTTTACTCTACATTTGATAAGTGTTTTAAACCTTTCTTAAGATTATGTCACTTGAGGTTACAATCTTGGAGTATGTCTCTAAGACTTGTTTTGGGAACGAAATATGCCTCATCTTCTTGTTTAAACTATTTCAACAATTCATGATTCCTCTTCTTAGCCATACAAATGCATTAAGATGTCTTTAGAGGATCAATTTTGATATAGTTTTTCCATAATCATTAAGATTATCATAAATCACGATAATATAGTACTCTCCCATCCTTTAAGATTGGAGAAACTTATATCTTTCAACCTAATTTGATTCTTCTTATTCGTCCTGCCATACATTGAAACTTTTTCCAATGTTTCAGAATTATACTTAAACTTGTAAGCATAACCATGTTTACTAAACTTTAGTAAATCATGACGAATAGCATTATCAATCCTTATGGTGGATCTTGACCAACGCACACACAGTGTACCCGATCCCCTAGTGCTTCACTTGACTCACATATACATGTGAACAAGGAATCAGTCTTAATTTACCAAAGATGAAAATTCTCATTCATCATACAATACAACATGCATGATTCCAAGTTTTTGTCCAATTGAAACTTGGGTGATTAGAATATTTCCTTATTTGGCTAACACTTGACAATACCACAAACGAAAGAATCAAATTCATATTGCTAACATAGAAACATCATTTTCACAAATGCCATTGCAAGGAGATATAATACAATAAAAAAATTATTTATTTATAAAATGCGAAAAAACGTTTCCTTACAATGGAATTATAAACGAAAACTATGTTATTGCATATTTCCTAGCAATCTATCATAACTCCTAAGAAGTAGCCCAAAAATCCGATCTTTGAACCATGCGATTGAAATCCATCTTCGTGATCAGATTCAACATACTCTTTCTTTAAGCTTCCTTCCCTTTGCATGATCCTAAAATGCAACCTTGTCACATCATGTATTAAGAATAAAAAATTAGGAACTTAATAGAGTTAGATAGTAGACTTACCTGAAGCAGAGTCAAACTTTTCGATTCTACATTTTCTCAGATCTTTCAGGTAGTCAGGGCAGCTTCGCAACCAATGCCCTTTTTCTTGGCAATAGAAACATATGGACTCTTTGGGAATGGTACACGAGACAATATCAGAATTAGCCTTTCTCTTTCCCTTGGAAAGAGAAATCTTTTCTAGACTTCCAATGTTTCCATTGTCAATGTCCATGGAAGTTTGGGGAGTAGATTTTCCCATCAAATTTGCTTTTCTAGTGCACCACATCATTGCTGATTCAGCAGCAACAAGCAAATAGGTAAGATCAATAAGGGTCATGTCGTGGTCTATCACATAGTAGTCCTTAATGAACTCACTATATGACTTAGGTGGTGATTGAAGAACCCAGTCAACAACCAACTTCCTTGAGACTTCGACACCCAATACTCTCAGCATGTCAATGTTGGATAAGGTGTCTAAGTCCATAACTATTTCTGGTATGTACTTGACCTGGTTTGGCATGGTCCATTTGGGTTGCATGGCATCTTGCATTTGGATAGACTAAAATGAGAGAAATAACACTTATGGTTTATTAATATATTCTAAGTTCTAATATATTAAAAATATTATTTAATTAGTATTGATCAAGAATTAATTTAGAATTAATTAAGTGATAAAAAGGTGACTAATTAAATATATGGGTTGATTGTGTAAATCACTCATACTTGTATAGTGGGCTAATACTCCATGGATTATCAAGTTGGGCTAAAACCCATAGGATGCACCATGGTGGTTATAGAACCCATGGGTCATGGAAATGAAAGGTCATGGCAATTAGGGTTTACATGGTGTAACCCAAATTGTAATACACTATATAAGAACCCTTATGTTCACCAAAGTCGGGACTTAAGAAAGAAAGAAAGAAGGGGGCTAGCCGATTTCAAGTAGTGTGACATTTCTCTCAATTTTATTCCAAGTGCATTTGGTGTTGTGTGAGACATTTGAGGCATCACACTTGGGGTGCTAGGCTCTCAAGGTTTTTCAAGGAATCCAAAGTACTACAAGGTATGTTTTCTAGCTTACTTTTATGTTTAAAAGTTCCCCATGTATGCTAGATAGGATTATGAACCTTGGAAAATCAATTTTGCATGTATCTTAGTCAAACATAGATCCAGGGTTTCTAGGGTTGCATGAACACCTTAGGAGTGTTAGAATGCTCAAAACCCTATAGTGGTATCAGAGCTTAGGCTTTTTTGTTTGATACGTGATGAAAAATAGCTAAAAAAGTCGAAATTCTTGTTGTCTGCACAGGGGACTCAATGAGTCCATGGGGGGACTCAATGAGTCCAAGCATATCTTCAACCAACTCAGCGAGTCAGTTTCTGCACTCGATGAGTTGGCCAGGCAGAGTGCAGATTTTCAAGTTTTGCTGCTGGAAATGGACTAGAAACATTACCATAAACTGTTTTGGTGTTTTAAAACTTGTTTTAGATGGTGTAATGGTTACTCTAATCCATTTACAATGGCTAATATCAAAATTCCATGTTTATATGTGTTCATATGTTCTTGAAATTTTGATATGAATATTCATGTTCTTATGAGTTCTGGCAAGATCATAGGAATTATGTGCTATTGATTGGTAGTTAATTCATGATCATGATGTGTTTTAATGGAGTCCATAACTTGTCCTCAATTTATGGATAACCAAAAGTCACTTTGTAATAAATCCATTAAAAGAACACATAAGTTACAAAAAATGAAGAGTCTTCATTTTTAATAAATAATAACACATAAGTTATGAATTGAAAAGTTTTGTACAGTTACAAAACTTGCCCTCAAGTTTTGGAACATGTAAAGTCATCTAGTAAACTTTAGTTCCAACCCCTAGAATTTTAAGTTAAAATTCAACCCTTATACTCTATAATATTATAAGTTAATATATATATATATATATATATATATATATATATATATATGTATGTATGTATGTATGTATGTATGTATGTATGTATGTATGTATGTATGTATGTATGTATGTATCTATAAGATCAAGTCGTTTTTCCGTTAGTAGGCCTCATTCTCGAAGCCGGCCTATATGGGGGGTATAAGGTTGTTGCCTATAAAATGGCAGCTTAATGGGTGTTTACTCACACCCACCGCTTCTTTGATCGGTGGACGGTCGTTAGCCGAACGGGTAGGACAATGACTTAAAAATTCTCATTAAAAGTATAATGATTATTATAAAGTAACTAAATGTTTTTCTAAATTCCCAATCTTAGTTACTTTAGGTAAATGTGAATAAGGTGCTAACCCATGAGATTACACTTTGCACTTTGATTAAGTCGTTAGTGGAGCGTCTGTGGTTAACCGACACACTAACTTGGACTTAACAAGGTAGGCAAAGGGTGACTTCAGGGTTTTCATAAGTTGGTGGAGTGAGTGTGGTTAACCGGCACATCGATTGAGTGAAAAACATTAACGGTACCAAGTAATTTGTGTGGTTACTTCACACCTTGTTTTGTGATCCTCGGCATCCCAGTCAAAAAACATGAAGGGCACACTCGAGATTGAAACATTCCATTGAAAAGTTCAATGAATCTTAAAAGAATCTAGGAGTTTCTAAAAACCAATTAAAACCTAATAATTTATATTTCGTTTTTCATGGTGGAAATTTGTGAATCGCCATTCACCTACCTTTCAAATATGTTATAGCTTAGATTACGACATCCCTCTTCTAAGTTATAATATATTATGATTGGATCCTAGCCTTAATACTACATTTGGGTGTTTTATTAAGGATTATCTTTATATCTAATCTACTATCTATATATCTAATTTAAACTTGTTTTCTTCTTTTCAGATGTCTTCCAACAATGCTGGTTCTGGCTCTAACCCTACCGGCTCCTTCTCTCTCATGAACCTTTTTGGGAGAGTCATCTTTGATGGATCCAACTTTATGGATTGGATCAGGAACATCAAGATGGTCACTTGGTATGAGGACAAGGAATATGTTCTCGACAAGGAGCCTAAGGTACCCGAGCCGTCTGCCTCTCCTGAGGAGGTCGCTGAATATGAGGCACATGAAAGAGATGCTACCAAAGTGGCATACATCATGTTGGCCACTATGACAGCCGAGCTCCAAAAGTCCTATGAGGACTACTATCCTTTTGAGATGCACCAGGATTTGATGGACCACTACCATCAGAGTGCTCGTCAAGAGCGATATGAAATCATCTCCTCCACCAAAAAATGGAATATTCATATGTAGATCTTCTAGTTTCAATTTAGCGGGACCAATCGACATAAGAATAACCAACAACGTTAGGTTAAGGGAATGCTGACATATCAATCCATAAGAAATAGTTCCCTTTACATATCGTAAGATTCTCTTCACAACTTGAAAGTGATCCGGAGTTGGAGCATGAAGAAATTGACTGACTTAATTCACCGTATAAGAAAGATCAGGTCTAGTAATGGTGTGATATTCCAAGGCACCAACCAAAGATCAGGTCTAGTAATTGTAAGATATTCACCACATAAGAAAGATCATGTCTAAATGGTAGGATCATGAAAAGGTTTACCCAAACTCATTAGGTAGTCAGAAGTGGAAAGTGGAGTAGCAACCGGTTTGGAACTAAGCAGCCCAACTCGAGTACAAATATCGTGAGCATACTTGTCCTGACTTAAAAACAATCCATCACATGTATAAACAACTTCAAGTCCCATAAAATGACTTAATGGACCGTTATCTTTAATAGCGAATTCACTGTTCATCCGCGAGATACATGAGCGTATAAATTCTGGTTCGTTACTTGTAAGTATAAGGTCATCAACATAAACAAGTAAATACATGAAACACATGCCTTTTTTTATAGATAAATGGGTAAGTGTCTGCACGGTCACAAATAAAAACACGTGTAGAAAAGAAGGTACTCAGTCGTTGAAACCAAGCACATGGAGCTTGTTTAAGGCCATAAAGGTCTTTCTATAGATGACATAAATGATTAGGAAACTTGGGATCAAGAAAGTCAGGAGGTTGTTCCATAAATATAGTTTCAGTTAGATGACCAATTAAAAATGCATTTTTGACATCTACTTGGTGTAGAGGCCATTTATGCAAACTGCCAAGGATAATACAATACGAATAGTAGAAGCTGTAACAACTGGACTGAAAGTAAGGGAATAATCAAGACATGGTACTTGTGTAAAACCTTGAGCAACCAACCATGACTTAAACCTATCAAGTGATCAATCAGAGTAACATTTAGTGTAAAATACCCATTTAGAGCCAACAAAATTTAAACCATTTGGTCTTGGAACGAGAACCTATGTGTTGTTTGTGCGCAAAGCTAGCATCTTTTATTTCAAGGCAGAGAACAAGTCGGCGTCATTAACAACACTTTTAAAACTAATAGTCTCTTTATTGGAAAAAAGATCAAGGTGAAGCGGAGTATGTTGGAGTGCTTAAAATCAGCAACGTATTTCGGCATGAAGACCGCTTCCTTCAATCGTGTTACCATAGGATGTTGAGATGAGGGTTGGGCCGAAACAGCTAGAGAATCAAGAGTTGGACCGGTTTGGACTGGTGAGTGACTAGTTTCGGGTGTTGGAACTGTAGAAAATGTGGGATCAGGCCCATGAGAATCGAAGTAAAAATATCACTAAGAGCGGTCTGGTGGATTGCGAGAGAGCCAAATAGAAGGTGGATCGGGTGGCCCAAACACTGATGATGCAGCATGAGCAGGCCGAGTGGTTCTCGTGGGCTGTTCGCCGGTGTTAGGAGATTCAAGTGTAGGACCATCACAATATTTAAAGAAAAACAAGGTTGCAAGATCAATAGGAGGGACTTGTCTAGTAAACGAAAAACATGTTTCATCAAACTGTGTGTGACGAGTGGTATAAACACGAGATGAAACCAAATCAAGACACATGTAACCTTTGTATTGAATTTCATAACCAATGAAGATGCATTCAACACTTCGAGAATCCAGATTATAAGGAGCATAATCACGCAAATAAGGAAAGACTCGACAACCAAAAACACAAAATATGTCATAATTTGGATGTAAGCCAAAAAGTAGCTCAAGTGGAGTCTTATGCTTAAGTACCTTTGTAAGCAAGCGGTTTATGATTTAAGTGGATGAAACAAAAGCATCCATCCAAAAGGGGGCAGGGCAAGGGAATTAAAAAGCATTACAAGTCCAGTTTCAGTAATATGGGGATGTTTTCTTTCAGCCTGACCATTCTGGTGAGGTACATACGGACAAGATACCTTGTGATGAGTTCCATTTCCACAAAAAGTGTACGAATCCGATGATTAAGAAATTATGTGCCACCATCACTTTGAAATGTTTTCAGTTTTGTGGAATTTTGAGTTTGAACAAAACTAAAAAAAGACTTAATAACTTTAAACACATCGGCTTTGGACTTAAGTGGATAAAACCAAGAAAATCGAGAATAATCATACATACATATATATATATATATATATATATATATATATATATATATATATATATATATATTATAGGCAGCCTTTAGTGGAAACAATAGGCACGGGTCCCCATAAATCACAATGAACAAGATCAAGAACATGTAAAGAACATTTAGGATTAATTTCAAATGCTAAAATGTTTGGTTTTGGAAAGTTGACAAGAAGAACATATGCTAGGTTTTGGTAACAAAGAAGTAACTGAGAAGTGACCTAATCTAGATATATATGAAATAACATCAAAAGCAACGTGACCCAAACGTTTATACCAAACATAAAAAGACGCATGTAGCTGGAATTTTGTAAACTTAGATAAAAATGTCTTTTAACCTTGTTCAATAAAATAAAGACCCTGGTCAGCTCTTCCTCGAGCAAGAATGGTCTTGGTGATACGATTTCGAAGTAAAAAGAAGGAATTTGAAAAACAGATGTCAACCGAAAAAATCATTGGTATGTGTACTAATGGAAATCAAATTTTTGGTAAGATGTGGAACTACAAGGACATCTAATAAGGGAATATTATTTTGATGATTTGAATGAAGAATGTGAGTGATAGGAAGAGAATTAACATTACCAAAACCGACATAATCTGGCCCGTTACAGGACTTGGCACCATGGAAATTAGATGGGGATGATGTCAAGTTAGTTGTCACTCTCGAATCAACATACCAGTCAAGAGAGGTGTCACTATAAGAGCCATGAAAAGCATATGCTAAATTTGCATCGGTAGAGGATGATCGAGTAGCAAAGGCCAGGAGATCCGGATACTGTTTGCATAATGCCTGTTTTTACGACAAAGTTGGAAATGAGTAGATCACTGACCTCAACCTCGACCACCATTAGAGCCACCGCGAGGAGTTAGGCCACCATTAGACCCCCCACGGTTTCCTCGTCCATTTGAGTATCTACTACGATTTTGAGAAGACAAAAAGGTATCTTGCGGTGGTGGAGAAGGAGTTACAGATTTCATAAAGAATTCATGTCCTTTGGCTTGTAAAAGCAAATCACAAAAGGACAAATGAGGTTTACAGCCCGTTGTGAGATGGAAAGATGTTTGAAAGAGTTTCAAAGCCAACATAAAATTCA
This sequence comes from Lactuca sativa, assembly GCF_002870075.4. Taxonomy (NCBI): domain Eukaryota; kingdom Viridiplantae; phylum Streptophyta; class Magnoliopsida; order Asterales; family Asteraceae; genus Lactuca; species Lactuca sativa. The sequence continues at coordinate 37,784,241 of NC_056627.2, forward strand.
CTGACTTTTATCATAGTCATCAACAGGATGGCCAATTGTAGATAATTGATCACAAATATTTATAAATTTTCTACCATATTCGGCTATTGTGGAGGTACCTTTCTGCAATTGGCACAAGGACTACTACAAGGTGTGCATACATTCGAAAGAATCATGACTGTATGCACGTTCAAGAGAAGTCCAAACATCCTGAGTTGTTTGAAGACCGAGAACCTCAACCATGGCTTCCTCGATAAGAGAGGATTGCAAAATAAGAAGGATTTTGTGATCATTTTCTTTCCATTTGGCAAACTTAGGGTTTGGATTCGGTGTAGCAGGAGGATCGCTAGTGCAAGTGAGTGTGCGTGGAGACGCTTGAATGGTCCTGTTAATGTGACCATATAACTTTTGGAACGACAGAAGTGGAAGGATCTGATTCTTTCAAAGCAGGTAATTGAAGAGGATAATTGTATGGTGAGGACATGAAGTAATATTTGGAGGGAGAGGGATGAAGAATCTTTATCGTTAGCAGCCGTTGAAGAAGCAGAGGAGAAAAGGACGACGATGGAAGGGTTTTGGTTGAATCAATTTAGATGGATACCATGTAAGCTTTACAAACTCCCAGACACAATTGTGGAGATGACTTTATTAAGTATTTATAATACAAACTAGACGAATTCTCGCGCGTTGCGCAACGTAGGTTAAAAATATATTTGTAAAATGTTGAAAAATATATGTTTATAATGGTTATATTATTGATATTAACTTTGACATAATATTTTGAACAATATTATTCATTGACATCAATCCACCTTTCTTGTTAATAAAATTAAATATAATTATCTATTTAATATTATTTTTAACAATTTTTATGATTGATTAATTTAAATTTTTACTTATACGATTATTTTTTAATTTCAATAATGATGTTCATTTAAAATACAATTTATTTGTTGTTAACGTTATGCAATTTATAAATTGATCTTATTATCATTTAAATGTATTGTTTTTTAGTTTTAAACCGCTAATTATTATTATTAATAAATTAAAGAAGACTTATAAGAAAATCTTAATACTACTATTAAAATGTGAAACATACACCAAATAATAAACTGATAAGATAGACAATTTGCATTTCAAAAGAGATTTGCATGAATAATATGACATATCTATGATTTTTATAATTTGATTTTATTATTTATAATTATGGTTCATTAGTTTTAAAACCACTTATTATTATTAATAAATGAAAGAAAGCTTTTAAAAGACACTTTTTATTATAATTAGAATGTTAAACATATATAAAAATATAAAGTGATAAGATAGACAATTTACATTTTAAAGAGACTTACATGGATATTATGTATAATATTGCATACCCATGATTTTTTTTATTAATTATTACTTTGTAGCAACACAAACATATATACAATATTTAATTAAATATTATCTATATCACTTTCCATAACATATGATCGATAATATGAATCTAATCTAATTTACATTAAAGTTTCAACCATAACATACAATGATTGTTTTAAAAGAATAATTAAACCAAGAAAAATAAAAAAAAAAAGAATTAGTATATAACAAACTTACAAATTAAAAACTTTAACATAATAACATGACTTGAAAAATGGTCCAAACCCCTCAAACCAACACAAAACATTTAAACTTGTTTTCTTTGTAAATTTTGTATGTGATTTGTATTTGTGTGTCTACTCAAAGAGAATAACATTTTTATAGTAGACTATCCATTAATTGCTAACTAAACATATTATATAAGTTATAAAACCTTTCATGATATGTGATTAATTACTTTGAAGGTGAAAAAGTGAGAGGGTTTCAAATGCATGAGGTGTTTGAAAATTTGTGTGGGTGTATCAAATGCATGAGGTGATAGGAAAAATGTCTCCTTTATAAGTATAGTATGATAGTATGATATAGATTATAAAAGTATCTTTAGGAAATATTTTAGTTAAAATGATATTACAATTTAGTTTTTGCATTTAGCACTACAATTTATCACTTTTAACTATTCACAAAATATTCTTTGGGTTTTTAAGTGAAACTAAAATTTATATTTAAGTTGACGTTGTAATGTTATATTTAAATTAATAATTTAAGTATTTTATCTAAACTGTTCAAATGTTGTAGCTTTAAACTGATAATAGTTTACATACAACAACATATTAAATCTAATAAATTAAGTATAATATGTTAAAAGTTAAAGACATAAATTTATAAGTAGAAGTAAATATATTATTTTAATATTAAAATTTAATTTATTTATGATTACACTTTATGTTTGATATTTATTTAACCTTATTAACAAACTTATAATTATTATTAGAAAGACACTATAATTTATCATTTTTAACTATTTACAAAATATTCTTTGGGTTATTTAAGTAGACTTATAATGTTATATTTAAATTAATAATTTAAGTATTTTATATAAATTGTTCAAAAGTTGTAGCTTTAAAATGATAAAGGTTTTCATACAACATCATATTAAAACTAATAGGTTAAGTATAATATGTTAAAAGTTAAAAATATAACTTTGTAAGTAGAAGTAAATATATTCTTTTAATATTGAAATTTAGTTTATATATGATTACACTTTAGGTTTGATATTTATTTAACCTTATTAACCAACTTATAATCATTATTAGAAAGAAAATGAAAAGTCATGAGAGTTTCAGATGAATATGATGAAAGGAAAAATTCTTCTTTTATAAGTATAGTGAATGAATTCTCGCGCCTTGCACAGTGTGCAATTATATTGTTTAAAATCTTGATTTTTATAACGGGTATTTAGTTATTAGAAGTTACTATGACCATGTTAATAAAATTCATCAATGTCCGGATTAAAACGCAAGACCTTCAATCTGAAAGAAAAACCTCTACTAAGTGGGTTAGCCTCACATTGATATTTAATTAAATATATATTTCAGTTTAGGTTTTATATTTAAAAATATACATAATTTTTAACTATTAGAAAAATAGTCTTATGATATTTTGATTTATGGTTGTGATTTAAAACCATTTTTATTTTAACCAATAAGTTATGTGTATATATTAAGTTGAAAAATGAAGAGTTGGTTTGAACTTAGACTGATAATTGATTTTAATGTATTAAATAAATCAAATTAAGGAGGTTAAAGTGAATGATTTAATTAAGTTAAAAAAACCGAGTATATTTGGTAAATTACTTGAAAGATCAAGAGTTTGTGTAACTTTCAAATGAATATTTTGCATTAGTATGACATTTATTATAAAATAAAAACCAAGATTAGTGAATAACTAAAAAAAATACACATTTTAACCATCTTGTCATTGATATTTCTTATTAGGTGTTTTTTTTAGTTTCAAGATTTATTATCATTTCTATTATTAATTATTAAGAATTTTTAGTAGGTGTAAGTTGTGGAGGTAGTTTGTTCGAGCTATGTGTTTCTTCATAAAAGTCCAATTATTATTTTATTGCAATTAATGTGTTTGGCTCCTTACTGTGTTAATGTTGATTTAAGAAAATCATTGCATTTAAGAAAATCATTGCATTGATCATTTTCAAAAATATGAAACTGTGAATGGATAACAACAATAGAATTAAAAACCAAGAGATACAACTTGTACAACAAACCTACAACAATTAACAACGGTTAAGTGCAAAGTTTCTGGCATCATCTTTAAAAACATCAATGCATCATCTCTATAAAAACTACAAATTTCCACATAAAGCCATAAGTTCATCAGCTCATTAAAGTGAATTTCTACATCTCAATATGAACTTCAATACAAAAACTTGCATATTGTTCAAAATGTGAGGTAATCTTCAACTTAAATATTCATTAAATCTGAGAGTGTTTATAAATAAGTTCAACAAATTATACATATCACATTTCAAGCAGAGTTAGAATCATAAAACTTGAAGTTAAATCCTCACCCTTGCTTGCTCCATTCACCAACTCCATTTTACAAACAATAATATAAACTTATAAGAAATAGATGGTATAGAGATGTAACACCCCAATTTCAAATATCGATTAAATGACAAATTGTCGTTCCAACATCTCCCAAGATCAATTATGAATTTACTTATAGACTAAACTACAACGGAAGCAAAATAAAATAATATAATTTCTTCAACCGAAGAGCTTCGGGTGTTACGTCTTTGCGGAAATCCTTTGTCGCCTTGTTGATCAATCCTTCTCCCTAGCCTTCTTACTGCCACTTGTTAAATAGTTCCCTGGGTTGCGCACATTTAAAGTTTCTAAATGGGTAAGCCTAGGGCCTAGTGAGTTCGTGTTTCACATACATGTTCATCACTTAAAAAACAAATAGTTTTATCATATATGTTCAATAAATCATACAACAAACATATCACCTGATGACATAATTTAGGGGAACGATTAATTATCCAGAGAAAGAACTAAAGGTTCATTTCCCTTCTCCTTGAGACAACTCATCATCCATTGTACTCAAGTATTTTAAATATCCAAGGAAATGAGTATGATTCTCACTTCCCATCCCCGCCGATCACACACATCCGTCATGCTCACGACGATTAAACACTCACCCATTCCCGCTAAACATGTCATCCAAAAACACACACAATAGATAACAAATCCAAAATAACATTTGCACGCAATCATACTTGTCATAAAACATATTGTCAATAAATAAATAAAAACCACATAATACACACATGATAAACATTTATGTGCGAGCAACCACAAAACACGAGAAAACTCACCTCGTAACCGATAAGTCCTAACCGAAGCTTTGTTGCTAACCTGCACCGTATATTCTGCTAACAAATCTTTCTAAGGTCACAATACTAGATAAGTATCCTATATGTTTATTTTGGTTCAATTATCCACATGTCTTATTCGACCAACCAATAATTATTAACTAACATATCCACCATTTTTGTAACAATTTTATTTCAAATGTACCGCATTATATGACCACATTGCCCGTATATTATTTTTTTTCAACGAAACATATCATCTTTGACTTACGAGTTAAATAATAGAATTTTACTTTTTGAAACAAAAATTAATTAATTAATAAAAATCTTTTCCCAAATAAACAAAATATAAAAGTGTGAAAATGCAGAATGTAATTTCTAACGAAATAGCATGTTATGAAAACTCCGAGGACTTAAGTTGCAATTCCGTGAACTCAAATCTTTGGACAATTAGGTGGGTTTGTTTTACATGGCTTAGGGTTAAGTTTTTAAAATCATTCAAAATGTAAGGACCACCTATGTAAATATCATTTCAATTCCAAGTAAAAAAAATTAACCTTTGAAACTGCGGCTTTAAAAAAAAAAAAAAAAAAACAAAGAAAGTAGGAAACACGCCCCAATTTATACTTTGGTTTAAAAGTTGTGGATCCGAATTCTCATCTTCTTAACCCAAAAAATAATGATTTGCAGCCATTTTTTTTGAAAACCATAAAGCTCCTAAAATTACTTTAAATGCTTAACTAAAACTTCCATCAACTATCTCCACTTCATACTAACAATTATTCATAAACAATTTTCAAGATTATACTTCATAACACAGTTAATTAGACAAATTATTTAAAAACAAACATTCCTTAAAATTCTTTGTCAAATTGATTTTGGTTGGACGAAATTGAGACAGTAGGTTGAACCAAAATACGTTTAACATGTATATAAACCTATCTAAGCAACTATAACGAGCTGAAACTAAAGAATCTTACCTTAATTTTGAGCATCACTCCCGAAAATACTTTACGAACTTCAAACCCCAATTTCTACTTCGTTTCTCCAACCTTTCTTGCAATTTTGGTGGGGTTTCTAGTCGATTTTTCGAGCTCTTTATAATGCCTATGGCCTTGGAAGTTACAAACCCTTCAAATGCTCGAATTTATTTCCACAATGAAGGTGACGGGTTTGGACATTAAACCTCATAACTCTCTACTAATTAACTCATTAATCCTTGAACTAATCATTTTATTATAATGATATAATTTAATTACATATATATTTATATATTTTAACTTTGAGTTATCACAAGAGCCTTGCATTTCAAAAAATAATTGCTTGTACCTGTATGCTCAATAAAATATTGCATGTGTCAATTTTTAAAATAGATGTTAGAAAGTTCTCAAACCTAAGAGCTACTTTTATTCACGATTAAAAACACAATATTTGAACAAACCAACAAAAAAAAACCAATTGTTTTGATTAAAAACACAAAATGCATACCTTGCTTATTATAGATTATTGAACTTCAATATTATATTGGCAACATAAGACTTTCATTTACACCAAAACAGAGAACAAATAATCATTAATTAGACAAAAGAAGTATTTTATTTTTGTTTAGGATATTTGTTTCTATAGAAGTAAGTATTTATAGGCTAACTACATTTGTGTGGAGGGAATTTCAAAAGTCAATTAAATTATATAAGTTGAATATTTTTGAAGTTTCAAATGAATGAAATTCATTACTTTGAAGGTGAAAGGGTGTGGGGGTTTCAAATGCATGAGATGTTGGCAAATTTTTATGGGGATTCAAATGCATGTGATTCAAGTAAAAATGCTAGCTTTATAAGTATGTATGATGATGTATAATTACAAATAGAAATAACACAATTTGAACAAGTTTAAATATAACAAGATAAACTCTATGCTAGCTATTGGATATGCGATTATTGCTAATAGTATACATTAAGCAAACATTGACACGAAACCAAAGGTTATATTTAAAATAACTAAAATTTTAATTTAGTGTTAAATATAAAATTAAATATAAATGTTAAATAAACTAAAAAATGTCTAGGTACTATTTTGAAATAACCGAGAGATATCCAAAGGATAGTTCTGAAATAAAATTCGAAAATTGTTAAAACTAACATTTAACTAAAAGCTATATGTAACTAAAAGTCACATAAAATTGAAATTGTGCTACCTTGAAAAAATATTACGGTAGAAAATAAATAAATACAAAATGAATAGTTTTATTAATTATTTAGAGTAATAATAAAAAAAAATATATGAAATCACAACTTGTATAGAGATTTATTTTTGCACAACATTGAAGAAATACTATTGAGATAATGGTTGAAAATAAATAGTAGTTTTATATAATATTTATTTTTGTTTTATTTTTTGAATTGTATTTAATTATTTTAAAAACTAAATTCTTTCAACTTTCAACTTTTAGATAGAAGCTTATTATAAAGAAATTTATACATTTAAGGCGTGTTCGGCACATAATGTTTTGGAGCATTTGATAGCTTCTAGCTTATAGCGTTTAACAAAACGCTTCGTCTAAAACAAAAAGTCTCGTTTGGCACTACAAGCTTCTAGCGTTTAGTTTAATCAAAATGCTCCAAATCCAAATGATACTTCATGTAGCGTTCAACAAAATGCTACAAACTAAAAGTTACCCGCTACCTGCTACAAGGTACCCGCTACCAGCTAGTTTTGCCGAACACGCCCTTTGCCAAAAACATATATTACTTTTCAAAATATAGCTAAAAAAAGGGCTAATGTTATAAAAATCCTCAAGTTTTTAGAGTTTTGTCGGTTTTGCCCAAAGTTGAATTTTATGTCCGTTTTTACCCTAATATTTTCCAAAAAAATGTTCGGTTTACCCTTTTACCGGTGATAACAGATTATCATTATATTGGCTTCGTAAAAAACCCTTAAGTTTACAGTTTTTTTTACATTTCTACCCTTAAGTTTATAATTTTTTTTACACTTTTACTCTATGTATTTTTTTTTTTTTTCATATTATACGTATTCAAGCAGAAAAATCATATGAATATTTATATTATGAAAAAAAATATATTTAGGGTAAAAGTGTAAAAAAATTATAAACTTAAGGGTAAAACGTAAAAAAAATGGTAAACTTAAGGGTTTTTTTGCGAATTTAATATAATGGTAACCTGGAAAGCCAGTTATCACCGGTAAAAGGGTAAAACCGAACATTTTTTCGAAAATGTTTGGGTAAAAACGAACATAAATTTCAACTTTGGGCAAAAACGACAAAACCTTGAAAACTTGATGGTTTTTATGACATTAACCCTTAAAAAAATTATTTTTCCCGAAACCAATCATTCTGTCATCTTTCAACTATTGGACTCGGAAGTGGCCAATTTTCGGCTCATAACCCCACTAAAACGAGTAACTCTAAAAGAAATTTTTTCTAACTTCCGAGTTAGGTGCGAAGCTAATACATTCAATTGTGATTTCCTCTATATTATCTGTGATTTTGCCTGCTAAATTCTTGATTTTTTAATTTATGTTCCCAATAAAATATGTAAGTTAGACTACGATTTTGTTGCTTTTTAATATGATATTTGACATCTTGGACTAAGAATTCGTACAATTACACTAGATTGTATATAAATAATATGTAAAAGTTGCTAGATTACCCAATTTTCACATTTTTGTTTTCATTTTTTAAACAAGATAGAATCCATTCTTATAACGTGATAATGAAAATTAAACCATTGTTCATAAACCAAATTCTAACATCAAAGTAATAAAGAAAAACATCGCGAAAATTCCAAAACATAAACTATTGATGCATATGTACAGTCATGCATTTACATTCCCACGATCCTTAGAAGTATCTAAAATTTAATCCACAACTATAAGCACAAAACTTAGTGAGTTATCCAAACTACCATATACAACAATATACATACAATGCATACACACAATGGTCTTCATCACAAATTTGGTCTGCCCATTTGGCCTTCAACATAAAGTTGGACTGTTTCGAGTGTATTGGCCTACAACACATAGTTGTAGTGCCCTCAACTCATCAACAAATATGTCAACATATAACAGAAAAACAAAGAAACAATCTACATGTCACACCCCTGAACCAGACGGCGGAAACGTCCGAGGGCTGTTGTACTTAATTGAATACCATAACATTGAATATATATGAAACATAACATCATTCGTCACCGTGCATTAATATAGTACAACTGATAAAGTTTTACACTGAGTACATTGTTTTAACATTACATTCCCAAAAACAAATTGTTCGGTTCATAGATAAACAAACTGCAAGCCATCACTGAGTACATTTTTCCTTTGGTTCACTTGTTACCTGAGAATACAAGTATTTTGAAAAACGTCAACATATGAAATGTTGGTGAGTTCATAAGTGGTATTTGAAAAGCAACGTTTTGTATTATTTTGAAAACCACCAGAAAATCCGATATTTTCTGAAAAGAGTTTCTGAAAAAGTTTGTGAAGATCCATAAGTATGCTTGTTTGTTTCTAAAGTTGTAAAAAAAAAATTGTTCATTAAACTTGTGTACGTTTCGAAAACCGTATGTATTGAAAAACCCTAGGAAAACCCGATGTTTTCCTAATGCTTTGAATTCCATGTAGTTGTAAAACCATCGCGGCGTGTGAAGTCATTGATTCCAGGCGACGTCGGATTATTGCGCATGGTGAATTACTATAAACACGCGTTACACAAACGACCAGTTTACAATTATACAAAAGATCCCGTAGGCGTCGTCCGTACTATTCACGTAATCCAACCGCCCTGACTTCGAGTAGTCCCACATCCGAAGAGAAAGAGGGCACGAAGACCTCGATAACTCCGTTAGCCGGTTAGGGATAAAAAAAAAGAGTGCGAAGGGCCCTTGACCCGACTCGCATTAAAATAACCGACTTTACTAGCAGTACCAAAGGACCCTTGGGGACCAATAGTATAAAAGCCATTGAAAGTTCTTTTACGCTGTGTTAGATCATGTAAGACCCAACAACTCGTAAGGTTGAAGTCTTCGGGCCTAAAGATCAGGTCATGGGGCTAGCTAGGCCCAACAACAAGATTTTACACTTTTGGGCCCAAAGATGGTGCGTAGACGTCTGTGCACTCTCACGTGTGTATTAAATTCCCAAATGTTACTTGTGTGAATCAAGTTATCGTCGTGTTAGTAGTTTCAGATTGTTATTGATTCGAGACCGAATCAATTCGTTAACAACGATTTTTGGTATTGTTGTGTATTGTATTTCGTCGGTAGTCGCGGTGCCAATATTTGATCACGATGGGTGTATTGAATTAGCCTTGAAAATTTTCTGTTTTTAGCCCCTCTTTATTTTGTAAATTTACTTTTTCAACCCTTTGCATAAATAAATTTCTGGTTTAGTCCTTAAACTATTTTTCTTGGCATTTTAACATCAAAACTTATTGGAATTGATATTTTTCAGCACATTTTTAGTTGAAAACAGTTTTAGTCCCTGAAAATACAGTTTTCTCGGTTGTAACCCCTCTTTTTCGCAGTTTTTACAATTTTGGCCCAAATTGGAAAATTTTTGCAACTTTGGTCTTTTTTAAATTTGAAAAGCATTTTAAACCTTAGAAAAGGACTTGGAACACTAGTAGTCCACTGTTTTACAGAAAAACACAGTTTTGGTCCTTCAAAACAGAAAATTTCGCATATTGGGCCCTATTGGGCCGAAAATGTCATTTTTAGCCCATTAAGCTTGAAATTTATGTTTTTAATCCTCCAAAAAAGTGTATTTTCAGAAAATACATTATGGAAATTGTTTTGACTCATCTCACCCATCAGAATTCGAAATATTTCATTTTTGGGCCTTTAACTTTATATTTTTAACATTTTATGTCCAAAAATTGAGTTTTTAGCCCAAAGAAGATGTTATTAAGCCATTTAGCTATTTTTCTTGGAACACTTTGTATGTAGAAATATATTTGATGCTAGTATCATTTAACATAAAGTATATCTCGATTTTTAGGGTTTATGGCTAGATCCAACATTATAAACACACAAAAACACACATATAAGCATAGAAATCATACAAGGCATACAAAACACATATAGATCTACACTTTCACTTGTATTCCCCCCCCCCCCCCCCCCCACAAAACTTATAAAACAGAAAATAGGGAGTATGAAGCTCACCTTAGGGTGTAGTTTCGGTTTTTGAAGAAAAGATGGAAGAAAACTTGGTGATTTTTGGCCTTAGCACCCTTTCCTTGAAGATCTCGAGTTTGAGGGGTTGTAAGACACAAGATTATGATTTCATATGAGTTAAGAAGAGATTTTTGGATATAAAAAGAAGTCTAAAGTGTGGATCCAAGTTTCAACTTACCTAGATGATGATTTTTGGGAAGAATTCTCCTTGTAATGCTCTTGAATCTTCGAAATTTAGGAGAGGAATGGAGAGAGTTCCTTGAGAGAAAAGATGAGTGAAATGTTTGTGTGTGTGTTTGGGATTCGGCCGAGAGGGAGAGAAGGAAAAGAAGAGAGAGACCTTGACAAGATACTTGCTTGGAAATATGAGTTGCATGCATGGAGACCCAACAAATAAAAGTGAGGTGGCAATCCAAAGTCAACTCTTCCTTTTCCTGGGGCTTGGGCCGAGAATGGAGAGGGAAGAAAGGATTTTTGGCCTTTTTGCCCCTAAGCCCATTATTAGAGTTAGTTTGGGTGATCATTGGCCTTATAAAATAAAATTGTGATTTTTATGCTTTATTAAGCTAGATTAGGTTAATCATGGATCAAAGCTTTTAATTCATTTCATTCTAGGCCCAAAATGGCCCAAAATGTTGAAATAAATGATTGTGGGTCCAATTAGAGCCTAATTAGGGTTCTAAGCCCATGATAGTCAAATTGGAAGCTTATTGGTCCATTTGGGTCCAATAAGGAAGTCCTAGTCCAAAATGGACCTAAACAAGAACTTCTAGGGTTTCCAATTGTTTGTTGACTATTTGTAGTATTTGTATGATGTATTTGATTGAAGTTTTTGATGTCATAATAATAGGTATCACACATGCTCTCAAGTTTTTGATTCAACATTTTACTTAGGTATACTGATTACAAGACACAAAATTTCTAGTTGTGACATCATCCCCCCGTTAGAGGGAATTTCGTCCCGAAATTCTGTTTAAAAGCTAGATTTGAGTATGCTAGAATAGGTGAGGGTACTTTTGCTTCATTTGGTCTTCGTGTTCCCACGTGAATTCTGGCCCACGCTTTGCGTTCGACCGTACTTTCACGATCGGGATGTGACTTTGCTTAGTACGCTTCACCTCCCTGTCCATGATTTCGATTGGTTCTTCAACGAACAGGAGCTTCTCGTTAATTTCGATTTCGTCAAGAGGAATGACAAGTGTTTCATTCGATAGACACTTCTTTAGATTAGAGACATGGAACATGGGGTGAACATTGTTTAGCTCTGTGGGTAGCTGCAGCTTATACGCCACTGGCCTATTCGGGCGACGATTTCGAAAGGTCCAATGTATCGTGGGTTCAGTTTTCCGCGCTTCCCAAAACGAATAACTCCTTTCCAGGGCGAGACTTTTAACAGTACTCGATCTCCGACTTGAAATTCTAAGGGCTTTCGCCATTTATCGGCATAGCTCTTTTGTCGGTCGCGTGATGCTTGCAATCGAGCTCTGATTTGAATGATCTTTTCCGTGGTTTCACGAATGATCTCCGGTCCCATTAGTGCTTTGTCCGACGTATGTGTTTTTGCTAGCTGCGTGTCACCTACTTCAGCCCAACATAACGGTGATCTACATTTACGCCCGTACAGTGCTTCGAAAGGAGCCACCTTGATGCTCGAATGATAACTATTGTTATATGAGAACTCGATCAAAGGTAGGTGGGTATCCCAAGACTTCCCAAAGTCTATCACGCATGCGCGGAGCATGTCTTTGAGCGTTTAGATGGTTCGCTCGCTTTGACCATCTGTTTGTGAATGATAAGCGGTGCTCATGTCAAGGTTTGTTCCCATCGCTTTATTGAGTGATTGCCAAAATCGTGAAGTGAACCTACTGTCCCTATCCGAGATGATAGATACTGGTACTCCGTGGAGTCTCACGATTTCTCGTATGTATAAACGCGTCAATCTCTCCATCTTGTAGGATTCCTTGATTGGCAAGAAATGGGCAGATTTCGTCAGTCGGTCGATTATTACCCATATGGTGTCTAGTCCATCCGACGTTTTGGGTAGCTTGGTCACGAAATCCATAGAAATTCCCTCCCATTTCCACTCAGGAATTACTGGTTGCTGTAATAACCCTGAGGGCTTTTGGTATTCCACCTTTACCTTGGCACACGTAAGGCACTTACTAACGTAGGTCGCAATTTCCGCCTTCATGTTAGGCCACCAATAGTGTTGTTTAATATCCAAATACATCTTGTCTGAACCAGGATGAATGGAGTATCACGTTTTGTGGGCTTCCTTCATAACTACCTCCCTATATCCTCCGACCTTAGGGACCCAAATACGGTTCATGAAGTAGTATACTCCATTCTCCTTTGCCTCTAGGTTCTTCTCCATCCCGCGTAATGCTTCACTTGCCTTGTTTTCCGTTTTCATTGCCTCCGACTGGGCTACCGCAATTTGAGTGGCTAAGTGAGATTGGATGGTTATTGAGAGAGTTTTCGCACGACAATTGGAGTACTCCTTCCGACTTAACGCGTCAGCTACCACGTTGGCCTTGCCGGGGTGGTACTTGATCTCGCACTCATAATCGTTTAGCAATTCAACCCATCTTCGTTGCCTCATGTTCAGCTCCTTCTGGTTCAAGATGTGTTGGAGGCTCTTGTGATCTGTGAAGACGGTGCACTTCGTACCATAAAGGTAATGCCTCCAAATCTTTAGGGCAAAGACTACAACTCCTAATTCTAGGTCATGGGTCGTATAATTTACTTCGTGCGTCTTTAATTGGCGGGATGCGTATGCTATCACTCTTCCACGTTGCATGAGAACGCAACCTAAGCCCTGATTTGACGCGTCACAGTAGACTACAAAATATTCCGTTCCTTCAGGTAGAGATAGTACAGGAGCGCTACAGAGAGCTTGCTTCAAGGTCCGAAACGCAATCTCTTGTTTGTCTGTCCATTTGAATGGTACGCCCTTTTGCGTAAGCGAGGTAAGTGGCTTGGCGATCTTAGAGAACTTTTGAATGAATCTCCTATAGTAGCCCGCTAGGCCTAAGAACTGACGAATTTCTGTGGGCGTCGTCAGGGTTGCCCATCCTTCAACAGCTTTGACCTTAGAGGGATCCACATGGATTCCATCTTGGCTAACTACGTGACCTAGGAAGTTCACATTCCGGAGCCAGAACTCACACTTGGAGAGTTTGGCGTAAAGCTTTTCCGATCGCAGAGTTTCTAGGACTTGTCGGAGATGTTGGCCATGCTCTTCTTTGCTTCGAGAATAGACGAGGATGTCATCAATAAAAACAATGACAAAGTTGTCGAGGAACGGTCGACAGATTCGATTCATTAGGTCCATAAATGCGGCAGGGGCATTCGTCAGACCGAAGGGCATTACGACAAATTCATAATGTCCGTAGCGAGTTCGGAAAGCGGTTTTTGGAATATCCTCTTCCCGGACTTTGAGTTGGTGGTATCCGGACCGTAGATCTATTTTTGAAAAATAACTAGCTCCTTGGAGCTGGTCGAATAGATCATCGATTCGTGGGAGTGGGTAGCGATTTTTAACAGTGAGTTTATTTAACTCTCTGTAATCGATGCACATTCTAAAAGATCCGTCCTTCTTTTTGACAAAAAGCATTGGAGCTCCCCATGGCGAGTAACTAGGTCGGATAAATCCCTTGTCCAGAAGCTCACTGAGTTGGCTGGATAATTCCTGCATTTCAGCAGGGGCCAGCCGATAGGGTGATTTAGCGAGAGGAGTTGCTCCTGGAACGAGGTCGATTCGAAACTCAACCTGTCTCTATGGGGGTACTCCCGGAAGATCCTCAGGAAACACGTCTGGAAATTCACACACTACCGGAATATCTTGAATGTTAGTCTCTTCCTTGGTTTTATCCACTATGTGAGCCAGAAATGCGGAATCCTTCTTTCGTAGGTGCTTTTGTGCCTTGATGCACGAGATGAGGCGAAGGTTCATGCTGGGTTTGTCTCCGTAAATTACTAGGGTTTCGTGATTTGGGAGACGAAGACGAACGACCTTCTCGTGGCACATAATTTCAGCATGGTAGGGGCTTAACCAGTCCATGCCGATGATCACATCGAAACTCCTAATTGATACTGACATTAGATCTATTCGAAAGACGTGTTGATTAAGGGTTAGGGTACATTCGATGTAGATTTCCCCAGTGGATTCGGTTTTCCCATTGGCCATTTCCACCGTAAAGGTTTCATTTAGCTTTTGGAGCTGTTGTTTTAATAAATGCTTAAACTTATCGCTTACGAAACTTCGCTCCGCTCCGGTGTCAAATAGGATGCATGCATAAGTGTGATTTAGGAGAAACGTACCGGTCACAACTGCGGGGTCCTAAACCGCCTCTCCTTGACCCATGGTCAGCATCCTTCCTGTTCCTCTGTTCCCGGGATTGTTGTTGTTAGGGCAGTCTCGGCAGAAATGCCTCGTCCTCCCACACCCATAGCAGGTGTGGCTAGGCCCTGCATTATTGCCGTCGGCATTGGTGTTGTTGTTGTTGCGATGGTTGTTGTTGTTTCCCTGATTTTGGTTCTGGGGAGGGTAAGTCCTGCAGTACCTCGCAGTGTGTCCCCTTCGATTGCAACTGGTGCACTGAAACTCCTTGCATTCTCCATGGTGATGGAAACCGCACTTGTTGCACTTGGGAAGATTACCGGAATAAGGTTTTGAAGCATTTGAAGCAGCTGAGGCTGGAGCATGTGGTGTGGCTGGAACCGGTGCAGTGGCAGCATTAACCGCCACTATCTGCTGCTTTTTAGAGGTTTCGGGGCCCTGACGTCCCTTCCTCTTGTTGTTCTTCCCTTTCTTGCCATCACCTTCCTTTTTGCCCTCAGTCTCCGCTGGCTTCTCACCCTTCTTGGTGTTATGGTCATACAACTTCTTCGCTAATCTCTTTGCACTGTCAAATGTTTCCGGGTTTGCAGCTATCACGTTTCCTTGAATGGGTGATGTTAGTCCCCAGATGAATCGCTCAATCTTCTTTCCTTCCGAGGTGATCATACCCGGGCACAGCAGAGATAGTTCACTAAATCTCGATATGTAGGCATCGATATTCGTATTCTGCACAGTGAGGTTCCATAACTCTTGCTCAATCTTCTGTATTTCGCCTCGTGGGCAGTACTCAGCCATTAACATTTCTTTCATCTCTGCCCACGGCATAGAGTTGGCTACAGGGAGCGTCATGGCTTCCACATGTCCGTTCCACCAGGTGAGTGCTTGATCCGCAAAAGTGCAGGCCGCGAAGTTCACCTTCATCTGCTCAGGGCAATCGCATATCTCGAATACCGACTCCACCTTTTCAATCCATCGCTTCAGAGTGATCACCCCTCCAGTGCAATTAAAAGTTCGTGGTTTGGCGTTTGTGAAGTCCTTGTAGGTACATGTTTTGGTAGGTCCTTGATTCATCCCGTTGTTCGAACTCCCTGCCCCTTGCCCGTTGCCTCCTTCGTTATTCCCTTGGTGGAGTTGTGCCATAGCTGCGGTGACCGCAGCAGACACGGCTGCCTGGAATGCAGTGGAGTCAACTTCGGGTGGGGTTGGTCCAGGGTTTCCGCGAGTAGGTCGGTGAGGCATCTTCTTGTCATGAAACGGAAAAATGTTGAGTATACGTGGTTTCCGTGAGGTTGTGGTCCTACTGACTAGGTGTATGGCACGAACTTAAGTACTTCTATCATTTAGCATACAATCATAGATTCGCAACACATAGCAAAACACGTAAAAGTTCACTAATATTATCCTATGCCTCTTCCACTATTGCAGACTAAACAGACGTTCTCTTTTTGGTGATAAAGGGGTTTGTTTTTAGGTTCCCTAGCTCGCGATCTCATCAGAACATGTGTTAGTTATACCTTGGAGGGAATGTAGTTGATCAGGCTACATCCGCTTCTTGATACCACTAAGAACAGTCCTGAGTTAACCGGGATACTAGTATTATCATGTTTGGTTCGGCGTTATGTTCCTATTCCTAATGCGAGCAAGGGTGTTTTATTTACTTGTTTTGTTCAGAGTTATGTTAGTCTCTCTTTTTGGTTTATAGTTGCATATCAATGTGTGGCTAGATATGTTAGTTCACTATAAACAAAGCTCTGATACCAACCTGTCACACCCCCGAACCAGACGGCCGAAACGTCCGAGGGCTGTTGTGACTTAATGGAATACCATAACATTGAATATATATGAAACATAACATCATTCGTCACCATGCATTAATATAGTACAACTGATAAAGTTTTACACTGAGTACATTGTTTTAACATTACATTCCCAAAAACAAATTGTTCGGTTCATAGATAAACAAACTGCAAGCCATCACTGAGTACATTTTTCCTTTGGTTCACTTGTTACCTGAGAATACAAGTATTTTGAAAAATGTCAACATATGAAATGTTGGTGAGTTCATAAGCGGTATTTGAAAAGCAACGTTTTGTATTATTTTGAAAACCACCAGAAAATCCGATATTTTCTGAAAAGAGTTTCTGAAAAAGTTTGTGAAGATCCATAAGTATGCTTGTTTGTTTCTAAAGTTGTAAAAAAAATTGTTCATTAAACTTGTGTACCTTTCGAAAACCGTATGTATTGAAAAACCCTAGGAAAACCCGATGTTTTCCTAATGCTTTGAATTCCATGTAGTTGTAAAACCATCGCGGCGTGTGAAGTCATTGATTCCAGGCGACGTCGGATTATTACGCATGGTGAATTGCTATAAACACGCGTTACGCAAACGACCAGTTTACAACTATACTAACGATCCCGTAGGCGTCGTCCGTACTATTCACGTAATCCAACCGCCCTGACTTCGAGTAGTCCCACATCCGAAGAGAAAGAGGGCACGAAGACCTCGATAACTCCGTTAGCCGGTTAGGGATAAAAAAAAGAGTGCGAAGGGCCCTTGACCCTCGCATTAAAATAACCGACTTTACTAGCAGTACCAAAGGACCCCTTGGGGACCAATAGTATAAAAGCCATTGAAAGTCCTTTTACGCTGTGTTAGATCATGTAAGACCCAACAACTCGTAAGGTTGAAGTCTTCGGGCCTACAGATCAGGTCATGGGGCTAGCTAGGCCCAACAACAAGATTTTACACTTTTGGGCCCAAAGATGGTGCATAGACGTCTGTGCACTCTCACGTGTGTATTAAATTCCCAAATGTTACTTGTGTGAATCGAGTTATCGTCGTGTTAGTAGTTTCAGATTGTTATTGATTCGAGACCGAATCAATTCGTTAACAACGATTTTTGGTATTGTTGTGTATTGTATTTCGTCGGTAGTCGCGGTGCCAATATTTGATCACGATGGGTGTATTGAATTAGCCTTGAAAATTTTCTGTTTTCAGCCCCTCTTTATTTTGTAAATTTACTTTTTCAACCCTTTGCATAAATAAATTTCTGGTTTAGTCCTTAAACTATTTTTCTTGGCATTTTAACATCAAAACTTATTGGAATTGATATTTTTCAGCACATTTTTAGTTGAAAACAGTTTTAGTCCCTGAAAATACAGTTTTCTCGGTTGTAACCCCTCTTTTTTGCAGTTTTTACAATTTTGGCCCAAATTGGAAATTTTTTGCAACTTTGGTCCTTTTTAAATTTGAAAAGCATTTTAAACCTTAGAAAAGGACTTGGAACACTAGTAGTCCACTGTTTTACAGAAAAACACAGTTTTGGCCCTTCAAAACAGAAAATTTCGCATATTGGGCCCTATTGGGCCGAAAATGTCATTTTTAGCCCATTAAGCTTGAAATTTATGTTTTTAATCCTCCAAAAAAGTGTATTTTCAGAAAATACATTATGGAAACTGTTTTGACTCATCTCACCCATCAGAATTCGAAATATTTCATTTTTGGTCCCTTTAACTTTATATTTTTAACATTTTATGTCCAAAAATTGAGTTTTTAGCCCAAAGAAGATGTTATTAAGCCATTTAACTATTTTTCTTGGAACACTTTGTATGTAGAAATATATTTGATGCTAGTATCATTTAACATAAAGTATATCTCGATTTTTAGGGGTTTATGGCTAGATCCAACATTATAAACACACAAAAACACACATATAAGCATAGAAATCATACAAGGCATACAAAACACATATAGTGTTGGATTAGTGTCTAAGTCCATAAATATTTTGGTATGTACTTGACCCGATTGTGCATGGTCCTTTTGGGTTGCCTTCACCAAAGCAACTTGATTGGAGAAATAAATAAAGAGAGAGAGGTTATTATGATTTATTAATATGTTATAAGAATAATATATTAAAGGAGAAATCTTATTTGTTTAATTAATATTGGTCAATAAATAATTAAGAATTAATTTTGTGATCAAGTGTAATTAATTGAACTAGAGGGGCTGAATTGTAATTATGTGATAGTTACAAAATAAGGTAAGGATTATCTTAAATATAGGGTGAACGAATTTAAGGTGATAATGCCTTAGAATTCGACTAGGATAAGGGTTTCTAAGACTTATCTTATGGTTTCTTGGTGGGCAAGCAACTAGATGAGGATAAAGACTAAAACCCTAATCTTTACACCTATATAAACCCCCTAAGGCTCATGAATTCATCTAAGCCTTCCCAAGAAGTCCTAAGGACGAATTCCTACCTTTCTCCTCTCTCTTTATACCTTCTCCATTTGCTCTTGGTGTTTGTGAGCCATTAGAGGAGTGACACTTGTGACTCTAAGCCTTCCAAAGTCAATTCAAGGAGGAATTGGGATTGTTATTACTACATAACAATCAAGGTAATATCTTAAACCTAATTATATGTTAATATTGATTTCCATATGCTAGAATTAGGGTTTATAGTCTTGGATTCAAAGCATGTACGATAGAGAAACCTAGATCCAAGCATTAGGGTTTGTATGAGCACATAGGATGTCTTATGACCAAAACCCATCAGTGGTATCAGAGCCTTGATTGGTTTCTATTGTATTGATGCTTGATATGTTTGAAAATTTCGAATTTTGTGTTTCTGGAGGCTGGACTCGCCGAGTCCATAGATGAACTCGCCGAGTCCAAGGTTACTCGACGAGTCCATGCCTGACTCGGCGAGTCGGCTCGTCCGATGGAGGGTATTCTGGGATTTCTTGCTGTTTTTGCTTATGGATAGTTACCTTATCATGTTAGATCAATATTAATCCGATTATATGATATATTTGACAATATTTTTGATCTAATTGAAGATATTTATCAATTAATAAGATAATTGTTTCCTTATAAGATAATTGATTAATTATTTTGAGTAAATTGATAAATTGTTTTGCAAGAAATCATTAAATAAATCAAATATGGATAATTATGTGATTAAATGTTAATTTGAATTATTTGTTATTTGATCCTTGTTGTTATGAAAAGTTTCATATTTTTCCCTTTAGGTTTTATAGTTTGAATTTGAACCCAAAAGTTTTGTTGTTTTGAAATTTAAATAGTTGAAACCCTAATGTTTTGAAAAAGGTTTCAAAACTTTCCCTCAAGTTTTGGAATTTAAATTTTGATTAAATGGTTTAATTTTGATGTATATTTAAATTCTAAACCCTAATGTGTTGAAATGTTTCAAAACTTGCCCTCACGTTTTGGAATTTAAAAGTTGATTAAAAGTTTAATTAGGAATGTTAAATTCTAAAACTCTAGTATTGTTTTGAAAAAGTTCAAATCACACCCTTATGGTTTTATTAATTAATTAAGGTGTATAATTAAAAGAAGTTTAATAAATCCATAAACGTTTAGGTTTCCAATTTAATTGAATTAAAAGTATAATTGTTAAATTAGACCACCTAGTATTTTAAAAGTATAAAATACACTCTATACTATGTATATAACATTAAAGGTATAACATTATATATGTATGAGTAAAAGTCAGTCTTACCGTTAGTAGGCCTCATTCACGAAGCTAGTCTATAAGGGGTGTTTAAGGAAATTGCCTATAAAATGGCGATTGAATGGGTATCCACTCTTACCCACCGCACTCTTGACTAGTGGAGGGTCGTTAGCCGAACGGGTAGGATAGGACAAAACCTTCCATTATAAGTATGATGAAGTATAAAAGTAACTAAATGTTTTCATAAAATTCCTAATCTTAGTTACTTAGGCAAAAGTGAATTGATGCAATTCCATGAAACTACACTTTGTGCCCTTGCGAAGACGTTAGTGGAGCGTGTGTGGTTTACCGACACGCTAAATGGTTATAAGCAAAGGTAGCAAAGGGTGACTCAATGTTTGTCATAGTTCGGTGGAGCGTGTGTGGTTTACCGGCACATCGAATAGGTGACTGTAACATGTGAGGGCACCATGTAAGTTTGCATGGTTATTCACACCCGCTTTGTGATCCTCGGCATCCCAGTCACAAACTAGAGGGGCATATCGAGATTTAAACATGCCATTGAAAGTTCAATGAATCTCAAAGGATCTAGGAGTTTTCATAGATTTAAAACTTAAATTTCTTTTTCGTTTTTCATGGTGGAAATTAGTGAATCGTCATTCACTTACCTTCAAATATTTTGCAATTAGGGTTACGGCATCCCTCTCCCAAGTTGTAGAATATTGTGTTGGGTCCTAGCCTTAGTATTTCATTTGGGTGATTTACTAAGGACTCAATCTATCAACTAACTTGAATCCATTTTCTCCCGTTTTGTAGATGTCAAAGTTCGACAACTATGGTCTTCTCAAATCCCGTGGAATAAGCATTCCACATGAAGATGATATTCCACGATTCGATCGAGGAACAAGAAATCATGCTTCACTTCCTCTACCTCCTCCAATTATTCTCCCTAACCCACAAGTTCAAAGGCTTGAAAAGTTCAAGATCACTCAATCCCTTTTGGCAAGTAAACATAAAGAAGGAAAGTCCGTGTGTGCACACGTCCTAGGGATGAAGTCACACATTGATAGGTTAAGAATGTTGGGATCCGTTGTCTGTGAGGAAATGGCTATTGATTGGGTTCTTCAGTCACTTCCCAACTCATATAGTGAGTTCGTAAGAGAGTACTATATGATGAACTACGACGTGACCCTTATAGATCTCACCTATATGCTTATTGCTGCTGAATCTGCAATGATTTGGCGCAATAGAAAAGCAAAGTTGATTGGTGAATCTGCCTTCGAGACCTATATGGATATAGACAATGACAATGAAAGACATGCTATGATCGAAAAGTTTGATCACAAGAGAAAGACAATGTCTGAAGTAGTTCCATGTCATGTTCCAAAAGAGTCAATTTGCTTTTATTGCCAAGAGAAAAGGCATTGGAGAAAAAGCTGCCCCATTTACCTAAGAGATCTAAGAGATGGGAAAGTCGAAACGTATGGCTCTAATATAGGTAAAATCCATTGACTAACTCTTTTAAGCTTCATTCTAGATTTTGAATACACGATGTGATAAGATTACAATTGATGTTTCGTAGGATCGAAGAAAAGAAAGGAAGCTTAAGGGAAGAAGTGAGCAGAATCTAACTGTGAAGGAATGGATTTCGATCGCGTTTCTCGAAGATTAGATTCTTGAGCTACTACTTAGAGTTAGAATTAGATTGCTAAGAAAGATGTATTAGCATAAGTTTTTCAATGAGTTGCATTGTAAGGACAAATTTTTCCGCAATAAAATAAATTTTGATTTTAAATTTTATTTATTTATCCTTACAATGGCGTGTATGAAAAAAATTTGATGTTAAAATGTTTCTATTATTAGCAATAATGGATTTGGTTCTTATTATATTATGGAAAGTCGAGAATTTACCAAATAGGGAGAGTTTCTCATCGCCCAAGTTTCAATTGGACAGAAACTTGGAATCATGCAACGTGGATGCATGATGAATGAGAAATTTTGTATTTGGAAATTAGACTAATTCATTGACAAAGTGTCAAGTGAAGGACTACGAGATCGAGTACACAAAGTTGTGTGTTGATCAAAGTCCACCATAAGAGTAACAAGATATTCGTCATGATTTACTAAAGGTCTAGTAAATATGAAGATTAAGTGTAATTCTGAATTGATTGAAAAAGTTTAAATTAATAGTAGAATGAATAACAAGAATCAAGTAGGCAGAAAGATAAAAGTTTCTCCATTCTAAGAAGAAGGGAGAGTACCTTTTATGCTTTATGATAGGTCTTAATGATTAAGAACCATATCTCAATTGATCCTCTAAGTGAGTCTTGGTACAATTGTATGTCCAAGAAGAGGAATCAAAGATTGACGAAATGGTAAAATCAAGAAGTCAATCATACTTCGTTCCAAAACAAGTCTTAAAGTTAAGATTGTGACATTGAGTGAATAGTATTAAGAAGGTTTATAACATTCATCAATTGTGGAAAGTTGTGATGTCTTGGATAAGACAAAGACCAACTAAAATCAAAATTATGAAGTGTTTTGTTTTGATAAAAGCTACACTAACTCTTGAATATTTGTTTATCAAAAAATGTTTTGACAAGAGAATCATATATGTAAAGGAGTCAGTGGGAGTCTTAATAGTCTTGAAAAGTTTCAAGAACAAATCAAATAAACCTTATCGATCATCACTAGCACATGAGTTGAGGTTTACAACCTATCGTGAAGACATTATTTTGTTTCTGTGCCAATCCAATCGAGTTAATTATGCATGTGAGTCCTATGAGTTGTCATTTGAATGCATAAAAGGCAAGGACCTTGATCAATAGAAAGTACATTGATAGGAAAAGGTGAGCTGCTTAACTACTTGGAAGACGTGGTGGGCAGCTGTGCTACCATAAGGCAAGAAATCTACCATATGAGTTTGAATTTGTCATAAACTTTAGTTTTAACAAATTCACATGGATAGGAACACATACACCGTTTAAATCTAAGTGTCATAAGATTTCCTCCTTCATGAAAATGATTGTGAGGAAATGCTTTCACTAAGAAAGATTTTAAGAAGATAGTGATTGTAAAATTGCATTCTTGAATTCGATTATGGTTACGGTATCCCTTTCCATAATTTGAATTGTGAGGTTTGGCAATTAGTCTTAATTGTTTAGACACACATATGAACTATTGAAGGCAAAGGTGTATAAGTTCAAGAAGCCTTGATAAAAGATTATCAAAGCACTAAGTATTAGAAACATGAACTTAAGAAATTCAATAAGTATTGTCTTTCTAGGAGTTAAGATGTTTATGAATACATGTTGAAGCTAGTGGGAGCATAAGTGTTATGTTTTATAATAATCATCATGATAGTGAGAGCATAAATGTTATGATTGTATGATTATTAAGGAAAGTATTGCAAGTTGGCAATATTAATTATAGAAAACAAGAGTCATTCCTTGCAAAGTTGTAAGGATGGAATAGTTGTTTTGCTATAATTAAGGGAGAGAATATTATACTTCATTTCAAATCTAAAGGATTAGGTTGTGGAATGTTAATAATTTTAGTCAAAGGTACATAGTGTGTTCTTAAAATTTCGATTATGATTACGACATTCCTCTTCACAATTCGAATTTTGAGAACATAGCAAATAAAACATTATGCGTTGTGTCTCATATGCTTCGGGTATAGGATCGATTGCAAATGATTTAATGTTTGACCATTCTAAAAATTTTCCAAATGTCTAGCGCATTTAGTGGGAAAAGGACTAGAATCGGTTTTGACTAAAATAATTAAACAACTATCAAAGGACAATCCAAAGTTCGACGAGGATTGGTCGCATGTGAGTAGTTGGTAGCATGGTATTGGATGGACCATATTGACATCATTACGAATAGATAAGATTCTATTAAGAATGAGTTGTCATATGGAAAATATGGAAGCGTGTCCATATTGGGAATTGAATATTGAAAATCTATGTCTAGATTAGAAACTTTTATGCAAAAGGATGTTCAAAGGAATTTACTTTGAGTGAGAGACATCATATCTAAGGAACTGTCTTGTAACAATCTCCGATAGAGTACTTTGTAATATCATTGTCAATAGTCTTTGTGACTTTGGTGCAGTGACATTACGAAAGGATAGTTGCATAGAATGCTAGAATCTAGCATATTCTATAAGTAACAAGAATTTGATATTCTTTAACTTATGAAAAACGGATTTGGAGTTGTGAAATGAGAAGGATTGGAAATGTGTTCAATGTGATCTATTTCACAAAGTAAGAACCATAGGTAAACATTGTGTGCATGCTAGGAGCATGGTACAAGTGTTGGAATTCAAGTAAGAAGTTGATTACCCGAAACGACAAATAATGAGTAATCAATATGGTGATGAATAAAAGGCGTTTTATTTATACTCAAAGGTTTGAGGCCATATGGGATTAGTATTATTCTTGTGTTTCACATTTGCATGTTTTGACTTCCAGAATAATTGAGTTTATTAAGAATAATCGAATTATTCGAACGGGCCACAGTTGTTCATATGTTGGAAGTAGATATGAATGAAGACTGTCGTGAATTGGTGTGTGGATTGTCTAAAGAGCATTAGACATAAGCAAATGTTTGCTGCAACGTTCATGAGTGCTTATGAATATGATTTGAGCATTGGATTAAACCCACGCTCACTTGGATCACTCCATGAATTGTATCACGAGTGATTGGTGAGACGATAACATCTTATATTCTTGAAACCGAGATGTGTGAATTGTATCTTGCGAATCGGTTGCACATTGATAATATGTAAACGCACTAGTAACTTGGTGTTATAAAACATATTATTGTGTGTGATTCGGTGCGTGAGTGCAAGAGAGCATTGTATCAAAGTTTATCCATTCCTTTTATTCAAAGTAGGATAAAGGCGATATCTTTGGGCCCCTCGATGGTTTAGTGATGACAAGCGTAAATGCTCGGCCGGGCTAGGGCTAATTTGATTTGTTCAATTAGTCAGTCCTCATAAATCAGAAATCGAGAAGTAGTACAAAGAGAATGATTTGAAATCATATCTCATATGATATCTAGAATGGAGGAATATATGATCCCTTATCTAAGGACACGCGTATCTGATAGGATCAGAGTTGACAGCGGCTTTGGAAAGCTACGATTGCATATCAGGATCTGAAGTTATACGCAGAATAGTTATTAGACTTATCCAAGTGGGAGACTGTTGGATTAGTGTCTAAGTCCATAACTATTTTGGTATGTACTTGACCCGATTGTGCATGGTCCTTTTGGGTTGCCTTCACCAAAGCAACTTGATTGGAGAAATAAATAAAGAGAGAGAGGTTATTATGATTTATTAATATGTTATAAGAAAAATATATTAAAGGAGAAATCATATTTGTTTAATTAATATTGGTCAATAATTAATTAAGAATTAATTTTGTGATCAAGTGTAATTAATTGAACTAGAGGGGCTGAATTGTAATTATGTGATAGTTACAAAATAAGGTAAGGATTATCTTAAATATAGGGTGAACAAATTTAAGGTGATAATGCCTTAGAATTCGACTAGGATAAGGGTTTCTAAGACTTATCTTATGGTTTCTTGGTGGGCAAGCAACTAGATGAGGATAAGGACTAAAACCCTAATCTTTACACCTATATAAACCCCCTAAGGGTTTCTAAGACTTATCTTATAGTTGGTAGCATGGTATTGGATGGACCATATTGACATCATTACGAATAGATAAGATTCTATTAAGAATGAGTTGTCATATGGAAAATATGGAAGCGTGTCCATATTGGGAATTGAATATTGAAAATCTATGTCTAGATTAGAAACTTTTATGCAAAAGGATGTTCAAAGGAATTTACTTTGAGTGAGAGACATCATATCTAAGGAACTGTCTTGTAACAATCTCCGATAGAGTACTTTGTAATATCATTGTCAATAGTCTTTGTGACTTTGGTGCAGTGACATTACGAAAGGATAGTTGCATAGAATGCTAGAATCTAGCATATTCTATAAGTAACAAGAATTTGATATTCTTTAACTTATGAAAAACGGATTTGGAGTTGTGAAATGAGAAGGATTGGAAATGTGTTCAATGTGATCTATTTCACAAAGTAAGAACCATAGGTAAACATTGTGTGCATGCTAGGAGCATGGTACAAGTGTTGGAATTCAAGTAAGAAGTTGATTACCCGAAACGACAAATAATGAGTAATCAATATGGTGATGAATAAAAGGCGTTTTATTTATACTCAAAGGTTTGAGGCCATATGGGATTAGTATTATTCTTGTGTTTCACATTTGCATGTTTTGACTTCCAGAATAATTGAGTTTATTAAGAATAATCGAATTATTCGAACGGGCCACAGTTGTTCATATGTTGGAAGTAGATATGAATGAAGACTGTCGTGAATTGGTGTGTGGATTGTCTAAAGAGCATTAGACATAAGCAAATGTTTGCTGCAACGTTCATGAGTGCTTATGAATATGATTTGAGCATTGGATTAAACCCACGCTCACTTGGATCACTCCATGAATTGTATCACGAGTGATTGGTGAGACGATAACATCTTATATTCTTGAAACCGAGATGTGTGAATTGTATCTTGCGAATCGGTTGCACATTGATAATATGTAAACGCACTAGTAACTTGGTGTTATAAAACATATTATTGTGTGTGATTCGGTGCGTGAGTGCAAGAGAGCATTGTATCAAAGTTTATCCATTCCTTTTATTCAAAGTAGGATAAAGGCGATATCTTTGGGCCCCTCGATGGTTTAGTGATGACAAGCGTAAATGCTCGGCCGGGCTAGGGCTAATTTGATTTGTTCAATTAGTCAGTCCTCATAAATCAGAAATCGAGAAGTAGTACAAAGAGAATGATTTGAAATCATATCTCATATGATATCTAGAATGGAGGAATATATGATCCCTTATCTAAGGACACGCGTATCTGATAGGATCAGAGTTGACAGCGGCTTTGGAAAGCTACGATTGCATATCAGGATCTGAAGTTATACGCAGAATAGTTATTAGACTTATCCAAGTGGGAGACTGTTGGATTAGTGTCTAAGTCCATAACTATTTTGGTATGTACTTGACCCGATTGTGCATGGTCCTTTTGGGTTGCCTTCACCAAAGCAACTTGATTGGAGAAATAAATAAAGAGAGAGAGGTTATTATGATTTATTAATATGTTATAAGAAAAATATATTAAAGGAGAAATCATATTTGTTTAATTAATATTGGTCAATAATTAATTAAGAATTAATTTTGTGATCAAGTGTAATTAATTGAACTAGAGGGGCTGAATTGTAATTATGTGATAGTTACAAAATAAGGTAAGGATTATCTTAAATATAGGGTGAACGAATTTAAGGTGATAATGCCTTAGAATTCGACTAGGATAAGGGTTTCTAAGACTTATCTTATGGTTTCTTGGTGGGCAAGCAACTAGATGAGGATAAGGACTAAAACCCTAATCTTTACACCTATATAAACCCCCTAAGGCTCATTAATTCATCTAAGCCTTCCCAAGAAGTCCTAAGGACGAATTCCTACCTTTCTCCTCTCTCTTTATACCTTCTCCATTTGCTCTTGGTGTTTGTGAGCCATTAGAGGAGTGACACTTGTGACTCTAAGCCTTCCAAAGTCAATTCAAGGAGGAATTGGGATTGTTGTTACTACATAACAATCAAGGTAATATCTTAAACCAAATTATATGTTAATATTGATTTCCATATGCTAGAATTAGGGTTTATAGTCTTGGATTCAAAGCATGTACAATAGAGAAACCTAGATCCAAGCATTAGGGTTTGTATGAGCACATAGGATGTCTTATGACCAAAACCCATCATATAGATCTACACTTTCACTTGTATTCCCCCCCCCACAAAAATTATAAAACAGAAAATAGGGAGTATGAAGCTCACCTTAGGGTGTAGTTTCGGTTTTTGAAGAAAAGATGGAAGAAAACTTGGTGATTTTTGGCCTTAGCACCCTTTCCTTGAAGATCTCGAGTTTGAGGGGTTGTAAGACACAAGATTATGATTTCATATGAGTTAAGAAGAGATTTTTGGATATAAAAAGAAGTCTAAAGTGTGGATCCAAGTTTCAACTTACCTAGATGATGATTTTTGGGAAGAATTCTCCTTGTAATGCTCTTGAATCTTCGAAATTTAGGAGAGGAATGGAGAGAGTTCCTTGAGAGAAAAGATGAGTGAAATGTTTGTGTGTGTGTTTGGGATTCGGCCGAGAGGGAGAGAAGGAAAAGAAGAGAGAGACCTTGACAAGATACTTGCTTGGAAATATGAGTTGCATGCATGGAGACCCAACAAATAAAAGTGAGGTGGCAATCCAAAGTCAACTCTTCCTTTTCCTGGGGGTTGGGCCGAGAATGGAGAGGGAAGAAAGGATTTTTGGGCTTTTTGCCCCTAAGCCGATTATTAGAGTTAGTTTGGGTGATCATTGGCCTTATAAAATAAAATTGTGATTTTTATGCTTTATTAAGCTAGATTAGGTTAATCATGGATCAAAGCTTTTAATTCATTTCATTCTAGGCCCAAAATGGCCCAAAATGTTGAAATAAATGATTGCGGGTCCAATTAGAGCCCAATTAGGGTTCTAAGCCCATGATAGTCAAATTGGAAGCTTATTGGTCCATTTGGGTCCAATAAGGAAGTCCTAGTCCAAAATGGACCTAAACAAGAACTTCTAGGGTTTCCAATTGTTTGTTGACTATTTGTAGTATTTGTATGATGTATTTGATTGAAGTTTTTGATGTCATAATAATAGGTATCACACATGCTCTCAAGTTTTTGATTCAACATTTTACTTAGGTATAGTGATTACAAGACACAAAATTTCTAGTTGTGACACTACATCAACAGGTAACTGACTAAACTAGTTTACTTGCCTAACAAAATATTATAGCATAACAACATCCTATACACATAGGATACATATTGTGATATATAATATAATGAGAAGACTTACCTTGCAGACAAACCACAAATCACAAATGCATGCAAATAATGTAAACGCCGGTCTCACGAACCACCTAGACATTAAATACATGTCAAACATCAATCTAAGACACTAAACCCTAAAGTTTGACCCAAGGTCAAACTTAGTCAAAAAGTCAACTTTTGTTCAAAAAGGATCCCCTCTCCCTCCCCTGGGCGCCCAACGCCACTACTAGACAAAATAGTCGATTTCTAGGGTACGTCTGGCACATTTCAAAATAAATCCAAAAACGCCTCGATCTAGACTTTAAGCTTATAAATGACTTAAATTTACAATCACTCAAACATCACTTCATGGGATTGCAAAAGGTCCAAACTTTCCAAGTCTAAAACTTCAAGAGAACATACAAAACTAATCAACAAGAGTTGGAGTTCTATCAACTCCAAAGACATAACCAAAATAAATAACTAGATCTCATAAACCCAAAGCCAATGTATGAACTGTATACTCACAAAAGTCCATAAATGAATTCACTTTGATGGATCTAAACTTGGAATCCCCTTCTAAGCCACAAAGTAAACTTCTTTATCTTCAAGCTTCATTAAAAGATGAAGAAATTAACACAAAAAACCACCAAGATGATCAAGAACAAGAGGGAGGAGGCTAAGATTTCTCAAAAATCATTCTCAAGGTGACGGTGGCCGAGAATGATCAAACCCTAGGGGCTAATGACCATTAAAAAGTTTGAAAACCCTAATAAAACATTTCAGCGCGTAGGTAAATGATCTAAGGGTGATGGAGGTTGAGAATGATCAAACCATAGGAGGCTAAGGTTTCTTAAAAATCCTTATGGGCTCCCCACGCCTTATAAATGGACGCCTTCAGATAAATTCTCATATTTTCATATTGCCACAAATAAGACAAAATAAAGCTAGATTAAATTACGTATCAGTAATACGAATGTTACATTTTTTATTTGTGTACTAACATGAGTTCTAGTGAATATCTTGTTGTCCTTGTAACTAGTGGGAGGTGGGAGATAGTTGCGAAAAATATGGAATATGTTTGGGAGAGTATTCATCTTCATCCATTTCAGGAGTTAGAGAGTTTTTCCAAATATGAAAGCATGAATCTTAAATATTTTGAATATTTTCAATTTTAATTTTTTTTGAAATTTTGGCTGACCGCTGTGTGGTGGTGGAGGCCACTACAACGCAACCACATCACTCAATGATCGTCTCATTTAAATGATCTTGGCGTGGTTAAGTATTAACCACGTCACGGTGGCGGCTAGGGTTCAAAACCCTAGACCCCAGGATTAGAGCCATATTTAAAGGCTCTAACTCCTAGGATTGTCTCATATAGTAGCCCTTATTTCCATAGAAAACTTCCCTCCCAAACCCTAGCGTCCATATGTGTTTATTGAGTGTTTGTGCCTCATTTTGTGAAGGTTGAAGGAAAAAGGATCCCTCTCTTGTTGCTTGAATGTTTGGTTCCAGTGTAGATCCACCAACTTCATCTCAATTCTGACCATTTGGAGGTATATAGCTTCCACTTTGCCCATTACTTTATTAGATGTAGTTTATGTCACTTTATGAGCTTTGGTTCCAAATCTTCGTGCTCTTGGAGTTTGAGTGAACTTGTAATGCCCGTGTTTCTGGGCTAAGCATTAATGATGGTGAAATAGTCTAGGTCAACCATTGGAACTCGTTTTGAAATAATAAAGAGGAATTATGTGAATATTATGTGCTTGTTTAATTAATTAATATGATTTAATAAGTTAAGGATAAAAAAAATAAGCGTCGAAAATAAATATTAGATAAAGACGATATCTATGAAGAAAGTTGTAGTGGTTGAAACAAGGATTCCGAAGATATAAAGAATACTAAAATCTGATTTATAACGAAAAAGCTATGATCTGTCGAAGTTTCGCGACAGAACCGACACAACGTTGTGTGACGTAAAAAGTGAATTTACTATAAAATGCTTTTTAGCCTTAACAACATAACTGAGAGTCGTAGTATTCGTTAAACCAAGAGCGTGCATAAAAAGAATGTCCAAATCGGACTTCGTATGAGGAAGTTATGAATTTTCTAAGATTTGGCATAATAGTATGCAACCCGAAACTCGAATTTTAGATCGAGTGATTTTAAGCTGAAACAACCTAAACGAGAATCGAAGATCTTGTCGTTAGAAGTTTAACGATAAAAATAAAGACGAAAATAGACGTTGCATTAAGAAGTTATGAATTTTTAACGGAATTTTCCTGTCCCGGCCTATTGAAAATATAACTTTAAAAATAAATTCAAAATTAGCCGACGGAGTCCAAAGAAATGTTGTAGAGCATAGTCTCACCTACGCGTGGACATAAAGAACGTCAAAAAACAGAGCTCGTATGCGAAAGTTACAAATTTTAGAAGTTTCGAAATTCAGAGTATGCCCAACGTGCTCGTGTTCATGGTCTGAGTTGGGTCACGTAGCCTACTTCTTCGCATGAATGCCATGTGTTCGTAGCTTGGACGCTTACGAAGTTATCACTTAGTACGCCCAGCGTACTTGGTGTACGCCCAACGTACTGATTGAAGAGGGAGTACGCCCAATGTACTCTTAAGTGACGCCCAACGTAACTCCTGGGATCAGCCACTATAAATAGCACCCGATGTCATCCGAATTTTGTTTACAACTGTAACACCCGAATTCCCTGGTATGATGTTTTGTTCTTTTATTTTAGGTGTTGAGGGGAGACTCGGCGAGTTGGCGTCTAGACTCGCTGAGTATGGTTGCGGATTTGTATGCGAGTTCACAGCTGGACTCGGCGAGTTCATGAGTGGACTCGCGCGAGTCCATGCTGTTTAATGAAACCCTAATTTCCAGGGTTTGAGACCTATTTAAAGGGTCTTAGGGCCGTCATTTGCGGCCACCAACCCCCAGAGAGAAACCCTAAAGAGATCTAGAGCGTTTGTGAGGAAGGAGAGGCCAATCTTGAACCTTTTGTGGGTGTTTTTGCAAGAAGGAAGTGTTCAAGGAAAGAGGAGGCTGAAGGATGTGCGATTTTGGTGGTTTTTGAGCTCATAGAGATTGTATTGAGGTATTATTCTCGGACCTTCTTCGGTTTTTGGTGTTGATTCTTAGTGTTAGGGTTTTCTAACCCTGTTAGAAGTTGATTAAGTGGAGTATTTGGTCCCTTCTCGAGTTTGTGTTCTGGATCTGGACCCAAAGAGGTCCAGAGACCTTAACCCTTGGAGCTTTATGAGTCTTTTTGGGAGTCATGAGCTTGGAATGTCATTTTTAGGGCTAAATCACCATTTTGGACCATTTAAGTGTTATATGTGTGTCAAGGTCCAAAATTTACGTGATTATCATGCTTGGGGAGGCCAGATCTATGATTGTATGGAACAGATCTGACCTCGGAAGTTGTATTGAGTTTGTGCATGTCATGAACTCGCCGAGTCCGAAGAACAGACTCGGCGAGTAGTATGAAGGTTGCCCATTAATCACTCAGTGAGTGGACTTGTCGAGTTGGGGGAATGACTCGGTGAGTCAGGGAGAGTCAGGGGTCTGAGTTCATGTTGGAACTCGCCGAGTTGTTCTTGAGACTCGGCGAGTTGAGTCGGGGTGGCCCTGTTATTCATGCCAGGTGGAACTTGTCGAGTCAAGGGAAGTACTAGACGTGCAAAGAGAGGGTCTAAGAGAGTCAGTGGACACGTGTAGACTCGCCGAGTCGCCCTAGTGCACTCTACGAGTCGGGTCAAAGTTTGACCGTTGACCTTGTTGACTTTTAGGGTTGAGTACAGTTGTATTTATGAGAGTATTACTTTATGTGGTTAGGCGGAGGCTAGATCACACTTCTTCCGAGTCAGATATTTACCGAGACATCGAGGTGAGTCTTCTCACTATACGTTACCTAAAGTGGTATTATGCGATGACCAGTGGGTCTTATGTGTTATGTATGAGATTATGTGCTATGTGATATTTGTATGTTGTATGATGATATAGACCGGACCGGAGGGTCCAACGAACTATGACCAGTCCAGAGGGTCGAATGAGCTACGGGACTGGAGGGTCCCGCTGAGACACATGGACCGGAGGGTCGTATTATATCCTTGAGTGGCGTATGTGTTGTATGCGGTATTTTGGGGAACTCACTAAGCATTTATGCTTACAGTTTTTGTGTTATGTGTTTCAGGTACTAGTGATGAGCGCGGGAAGGCGCGGGCATGATTCGTACACACACGCATTGGAGTTTTTTTGTAGAGATTCTGGGGAGATCTTTTGTGACAATAACATTTAATACAATGTGTTTGACATTATTTTATGAATGAATGAATGCTTTAAAAATGAAAAATTATTTTGAAAATTTACGTTGTTATAAGTAGGTATCAGAGCCTTGGGTTGAGGGATTCGGATACATCTTCGGGCGTATCTGAACTCAAACTGAGGATTTGAGGAAAAATCTTGATAATGAAGTAAAACTTTTGAAAAGAGTAAAAAGAGTTTTGAGACAAACAGAGCAGAGCCATGTGTACGATCAGCCAGCGCCCGAACGGTGAATCCCCAAAAGTACCCTTACATTATGTGTTATGAGATATGTTATGTTATGCATGCTAGAGTAGGCTAGGTATACATATTAGGACTGGAGTGGCCTGATTTATGATGCCTTAGCCTAGGAGATTTCTGCTGCTGAGATGCTTTCAGAGCGAGTAGATAGCAGTTAGGAGCTCATGAGAGTAGAGTACTTGTAATCCAAGATCCAAGGAGGAGGACTTGGAGTGAATACTGATGCGGTGTGGTCAGTAGTATTGGGCCCGTACTACTGGAGACACCGGATCAGTGGGCATTCAAGTAAAGAATCTTTTGGACAATGGAGGACAAGTAGGGTTGCGTCATCGAGTATGTGTATGCTCGATCGAGTCTCTGATAATTTTTGTTGTATTCCGGAGGCATAATGGTTGGGACTCGACACACACCTGAGAGCAGTGGTGTCAGCGACGAGGAGATCCGTCGATTGATTCATGAGGAGGTTGCTGTGGCCATCCGGGATGAGATTCCTGAGATGTTTGGGGACATCAAGACCATGTTGATTGAGACTTTTGATGAGCAGTACGCAACATTGACTGAGGCTGCTACAGCTGCAGCTACTGCTGCTGTTGCTGCTGCCAGACCTCAGGGAGGTGACTCGTTGTTGTTCCAGGAGTTCAGCAACATAAAGCCACTAGAGTTCGACGGGACGCAGGACCCAATTGCCGCTATGAGGTGGATCTTTGACATCGAGGGATGTTTCTATACGTGTTCTTGTCTAGAGCACTTGAGGGTTCGGTTTGCCTTGAACCAACTTTGTCTGGGAGCGAAGGATTGGTGGAAGTTCGTGACGACGAACTTCACTTTGGCTGAGATTTCCGAGGTGACCTGGGAGAGGTTCACCGCTATGTTCAGAGATGAGTATGTTCCCCTGGTGGAGAGGGAACGGTTGATTCAGGAGTTCTTGACCCTCAAGCAGTGTACTGATTCTGTGGCAGTCATCACCAGGAAGTTTCATGAGAGGGCGATGTTTTGCCCTGACCAGGTGTCGTCTGAGCAGGCTTGTATGAGCCGTTTTCTGAGTGTGCTTAGGAGAGATATTCAGGAGTTTGTGGCGAACTCAACTTACCAGACATTTGCTGAGCTCCAGGCAAATGCCTGGAAGAGGGAGATCGAGTTGGAGACTCAGGCCAGGGAGGAGGCTGAGTCTTAGAGGATGGATCGGCGGCCGGCTCAGTCTCAGCCGACAGCCAAGCGGGTTAGACCTGCTGATTCGAGATCTGGGGGCACGAAGGGTCGCACTTGTGGGAAGTGCGGTAAGAGTCACGAGGGGTCGTGCAGGGCTGGGGTGTGCTACAAGTGTGGGAAGGAGGGGCATATCGCGAGGGCTTTCCCCAAGGGATTTTTGGTTTGCTTTCATTGAAACCAGACCGGCCATCGAAAGGCCGAGTGCCTGCAGCTTCTTCAGGGATCAGCGCAAGGATCTACGCCTGTTGCTAGGACTACCGAGGTTCGGCCGATGAAGGCCGAGGCCCCGAGGGCTCGTGGGAGGGCATTTCAGTTGACCGCGGAGGAGGTCCGCGTGGCGCCCGATGTTGTGGCTGGTATGTATTCTCTTTTCATCTTTTATTCGAGTTGAGTTTTTATGCTTATATGATGATATGCATAGGTACTTTTCTTGTGAGTTCTGTGCCTGCGTTGGTATTATTTGACTCGGGTGCGAGTCGGTGGTTTGTTTCCATAGAATTTAGTCAGCATATTAGTGTTCGTCGAGAGGCGTTGGATCGGCCTCTGCAAGTTTCCATAGCTAATGAGCGAACAATGTATGCTTCGGATGTGATTCGAGGATGTGTCCTTGAAATCTTCGGTGTGGAGTTCCCGATAGATCTGGTTTCGATCGTGATGGGGGACGTGCATGTTATAGTGGGATGAGCCGATATGGAGCTGCTGGGGAAGGGATTTATCAGGCCGAGCAGTTCACCATGGGGGGCGCCTATTCTTTTTTTCAAGAAGAGGGATGGTTCGCACTGGATGTGCATTGATTATCGTGAGTTGAATAAGCTAACGGTCAAGAACTGTTACCCTTTGCCGAGGATCGATGATTTGTTCGATCGATTGCAGGGAGCATCTTGGTTCTCCAAGATCGATTTGAGATCTGGTTATCATCAGGTGAGGGTGCGGGAGGAGGACGTCCAGAAGACAGCATTTCAGACTCGTTATGGGCATTACGAGTTCGTGGTAATGCCTTTTGGACTCACCAACGCACTGGAGGTGTTCATGGATCTCATGAACAGGGTGTGCAGACCGATGTTGGATCGCTCAGTGATCGTGTTCATCGACGACATATTGGTGTATTTGAGATCCCGAGAGCAGCATGAGGAGTATTTGAGGGAGATCCTCGGAGTTCTGAGATCGGAGAGACTTTATGCCAAGTTCTCCAAGTGTGAGCTCTGGCTACGAGAGGTTCAGTTTCTGGGGCACGTCGTTAACCAGAATGGGATATTGGTCGATCCGGCCAAGATCGAGGCGGTCATGAGGTGGGAGGTGCCGAGATCACCCACCGAGATCAGGAGTTTTCTGGGTTTGGCCAGATATTATCAGAGATTTATTAAGGATTTCTCCAAGATCGTTGTGACACTCACCAAGTTGACCCGGAAAGGTGTTGCATTTTCTTGGGGTCCGGAGCAGCGGATCTCGTTTGAGACACTTCGCCAGCGAAGCCCCAATGTTAGTCCTTCTGGAAGGATGGAAGATTTTGCGGTATATTGTGATGCATCGATATCCGGATTGGGAGCGGTGCTTATGCATAGGGGGCATGTGATTGCATATGCATCGAGGCAGCTTAAACCTCATGAGTCGAGATATCCAACTCATGATTTGGAGTTGGGAGCAGTAGTGTTTGCTCTCAAGATCTGGTGACATTATCTATATTGGTTTTAGTGTACGATATACATCGACCACAAGAGCTTGAAGTATTTGATGGACCAGCCCAACCTGAATATGCGCCAGAGGAGGTGGTTGGATGTGGTCAAGAAGTATGATTGTGAAATCCTGTACCACCCGGGCAAGGCTAGTGTTGTAGCCGATGCATTGAGCCGTAGGGCGGAGGGCGTCCAAGTTCGAGATGTTTGTTTGAGATTGACAGTGATGACCCCGGTGTTGGATGCTATTCGTGGGGCCTAGGCTGAGGCCGTGAAGCCAGAAAGCTAGAAGAAAGAGCGAGTTGTCGGGTTAGTATCGGAATTAGCTACCGATATTCGGGGGCTTATGACATTTCAGGGTCGGATTTGGGTACCGTCCGTGGGCGGCATACGTACAATTTCGATGGAAGAGGCTCATCGATCGAAATTCTCGATCCATCTCGGGGCCACTAAGATGTATTTGGACCTAAAAAAGGATTATTGGTGGCCCTGTATAAAGAGGGATGTCGCATGGTTTGTAGAGAGGTGCTTGACCTGTCGCAGGGTGAAGGCCGAGCACTAGCGTCCACATGGTAAGCTGCAGCCATTAGAGATTCCCGAATGGAAATGGGAATAGATTAAAATGGATTTCATCACGAAATTGCCAAGGACTGTGAGGGGTGTCGATGCAATTTGGGTGATTGTGGACAGACTGACGAAGAGTGCTCACTTCATGGCCATCAGTGAGAGCTCTTCCACGGAGAAGTTGGCAGAGATATACATGAGAGAGGTGGTATCGCGGCATGGAGTGCCGATCTCGATCGTTTCAGATCGAGATGTACGTTTCACTTCTAGATTCTGGAAAAAGTTTCATGAGGAATTGGGTACGAAACTGCATTTTAGTACCGCATACCATCCACAGACTGATGGGCAGAGTGAGCGGATGATTCAGACGCTCGAGGACATGCTCTGGGCATGTGTGTTGGATTTGGGCGGGAGTTGGGACACGTATTTGCCCTTGGCGGAGTTTTCTTATAACAACAGCCATCATTCGAGCATTGGCATGCCGCCCTTTGAGCTGTTGTATGGGAGGAGGTGTTGAACCCCTATTTGCGGGGGAGAAGTAGGGCAGCGTGTGATGGGCAGTACTGAGATTGTGCTTCAGACGACAAAGTAGATCCAGCAGGTCAGATGGAGATTGTTGACCGCTCTGAGTCGTCAGAAGAGTTATGCAGACAGACGCCAGTCCGAGCTCGAGTTTCAGGTCGGCGACTTCGTGCTCCTGAAGGTCTTTCCTTGGAAAAGAGTGATCCGATTCAGGAAGAGGGGCAAGTTG
Source organism: Lactuca sativa (assembly GCF_002870075.4). Taxonomy (NCBI): domain Eukaryota; kingdom Viridiplantae; phylum Streptophyta; class Magnoliopsida; order Asterales; family Asteraceae; genus Lactuca; species Lactuca sativa. The sequence goes on from NC_056627.2 coordinate 37,822,705, forward strand.
GGGCCCCGATATATTGGTCCTTTCAGGGTGATCGCAAGGGTAGGCAGGGTAGCCTATCGTTTGGAGTTACTAGCAGAGTTGGGTCAGATTCATGACACTTTCCACGTGTTGCAGTTGTGAAAGTGTATAGCCGATGAGTCGGTAATGGTGCCATTAGAAGATATTCAGTGGGATGCGAGCCTGAATTATGCTTAGAGACCGGTGACGATCAGGGATCGGAAGATCAAGGTTTTGAGGAACAAGGAAGTGCCTCTGGTGCAGGTCCAATGGCAGCATCGGAAAGGGTCAGAGTTGACTTGGGAACCAGAGCATGAGATGCGGGAGCAGCATCCGGAGTTGTTTGTAGAGTGAGACTTCGAGGGCGAAGTCTGATTCTAGTGGGGGAGAATTCTAACACCCGCATTCCCTGGTATGATGTCTTGTTCTTTTATTTTGGGTGTTGAGGGGAGACTCGGTGAGTTGGCGTCTAGACTCGCCGAGTATGGTCGCGGATTTGTATGCGAGTTCACGGCAGGACTCGGCGAGTTCATGAGTGGACTCGCGCGAGTCCATGCTATTTAATGAAACCCTAATTTCCAGGGTTTGAGACCTATTTAAAGGGTCTTAGGGCCGTCATTTGCGGCCACCAACCCCCAGAGAGAAACCCTAAAGAGATCTAGAGCGTTTGTAAGGAAGGAGAGGCCAATCTTGAATCTTTTGTGGGTGTTTTTGTAAGAAGGAAGTGTTCAAGGCAAGAGGAGGCTGAAGGAGGTGCGATTTTGGTGGTTTTTGAGCTCGTAGAGATTGTATTGAGGTATTATTCTCGGACCTTCTTCAGTTTTTGGTGTTGATTCTTAGTGTTAGGGTTTTCTAACCCTTTTAGAGGTTGATTAAGTGGAGTATTTGGTCCCTTATCGAGTTTGTGTTCTGGATCTGGACCCAAAGAGGTCCAGAGACCTTAACCCTTGGAGCTTTATGAGTCTTTTTGGGAGTCATGAGCTTGGAATGTCATTTTTAGGGCTAAATCACCATTTTGGACCATTTAAGTGTTATATGTGTGTCAAGGTCCAAACTTTACATGATTATCATGCTTGGGGAGGCCAGATCTATGATTGTATGGAACAGATCTGACCTCGGAAGTTGTATTGAGTTTGTGCATGTCATGAACTCGCCGAGTCCGAAGAACAGACTCGGCGAGTAGTATGAAGGTTGCCCATTAATCACTCAGTGAGTGGACTTGTCGAGTTGGGGGAATGACTCGGTGAGTCAGGGAGAGTCAGAGGTCTGAGTTCATGTTGGAACTCGCCAAGTTGTTCTTGAGACTCGGCGAGTTGAGTCGGGGTGGCCCTGTTATTCATGCCAGGTGGAACTTGTCGAGTCAAGGGAAGTACTAGACGTGCAAAGAGAGGGTCTAAGAGAGTCAGTGGACACGTGTAGACTCGCCGAGTCGCCCTAGTGCACTCTACGAGTCGGGTCAAAGTTTGACCGTTGACCTTGTTGACTTTTAGGGTTGAGTACAGTTGTATTTATGAGAGTATTACTTTATGTGGTTAGGCGGAGGCTAGATCACACTTCTTCCGAGTCAGATATTTACCGAGACATCGAGGTGAGTCTTCTCACTATACGTTACCTAAAGTGGTATTATGCGATGACCAGTGGGTCTTATGTGTTATGTATGAGATTATGTGCTATGTGATATTTGTATGTTGTATGATGATATAGACCGGACCGGAGGGTCCAACGAGCTACGACCGGACCAGAGGGTCCAATGAGCTACGGTACTGGAGGGTCCCGCTGAGACACATCGACCGGAGGGTCGTATTATAGCCTTGAGTGGCGTATGTGTTGTATGCGTGTTTTGGGGAACTCACTAAGCATTTATGCTTACAGTTGTTGTGTTATGTGTTTCAGGTACTAGTGATGAGCGCCGGAAGGCGCCGACATGATTCGTACACACACGCATTGGAGTTTTTTGTAGGGATTCTGGGGAGATGTTTTGTGACAATAACATTTGATACAATGTGTTTGACATTATTTTATGAATGAATGAATGTTTTAAAAATGAAAAATTATTTTGAAAATTTACGTTGTTACAACAACTTTCATTCTCTCTCCCCTAAACTTTCTTCAATATTGCAAAAATTACCCCCAAACCTATTTTATTATCTTAGCATCATAAGCAAGTCCCAAAGAGCCTGAAGATCCCAAGAAAAAGAGTTTTCGAGCCGAAACTCTGCCCACGTGAAGCCCGATTTTCTAGGAAACATCTCGGTTTCATCAAAAAAGATTATTTTTAGGGACGTAGTTTTTTCCAACCGCCGTCTTATCAAGTGAGTGTATAGTCACTTTCATCGTATACATAGATATAAAGTATTTTATATAAAATACGTGTTATGTGTATATATGTTGTTTGTTTATTTGAGATGAATGATGAATACATGTTTTATATAGATTTTGAACTGTATATGTATTTTATATCTACGAATATGTTGGGTAAAACATGGGTAGATGAAAGATTGCTGTATACAGATTCTAATCTCTATTTGTATTTTATATCTACAAATATGTTTGGTAAAATGTGGGTAGATAAAGAATGAGGGATGAAAGATGATATAGATCTTAATTGCAGTTGCACCTGATTAATAAAAATCTGCAAATATGCCAATTAGAGAATAAATGATGTGTAACACCCAAAAATTCAAGCCAATTTAAAACTTTTAAACATTTCCAAAACCATAAACCATTACAAAACTTGTTTTCAAAATATATTATATCAGAGTATCCGAGTAACAAAGTCATAAAAAGTGATGAGTTGTACGATCACGCCTTTGCCTTGCCACAATCCCCTAATGTACTTGAAACAATAAACTGAAACAGTATGCCCAAAAGCTTAGCGAGTTCCCCCAAAATACCCATACCCACAACAATACACATATAATCATAAACAACATGCTATGGGCCCAATCAACCATCGGGTTGGAATACCCCAGGCCCCCAACCAACAGGTTGGAATGCCACCACACTATGGGTCCAATCAACCATCAAGTTGGAATACCCTAGGCCCAAAACCAAGAAGTTGGAATGCCACCACACTATGGGTCCAATCAAACATCAGGTTAAAATACCCCAGGCCCGCAACCAACAGGTTGGAATGCCCACATACTATGAGTCCAATCAACTTCAGGATGGAATACTCACGTCCCACAACCCACACGTTGGAATGCCCAGGTCTATTGGCTTTTGCACAAAGTAGATAAGCCTCAACCGCCAAACATACATGTGCACATATAACAAATAATCACATAACGGTCTATAGACAACAAACTGATATACTAGATCATACCACATAACATATAATATTATATCCTACCCTCTGCGATATCTAACTAATAGGTCATACCACATATCACATATTATCATCCTACCCTCTTAGATATCGATCTAACAGATCATAGTAGCATAACATAACAATTACTAATTTAAAGGGCAGACCTTGGTGCCATAGACCCTTGCGTATAGCGAGGATAACTCACCCGGCGCACTGCTAAAGTCCCACAGACAAACTCTAGCTGCTGGTTGACAGATTCCCAAGCTATCAACATCAAACAACATCAAATTAATAATTGGGTTCCAAGCCTAAAGTCCAACTCACACCCCAAAGGCCCAATAGTCAACCAATGGGCTAAAGCCCAACATATGGCCCAATTTTCCAAATTGGGCCCAGACCTCTACGTGGTCCTATATTAAGGCCCATCAATTCATTCTAGTCCAAACTCTCTGCATTCCCATGGCCTAATATTAGATAATCATAAGGCCCAGTTATGGCCCATATGTGGCCTAATTTTGCAAATTGGGCCCAAGACTCTCACATGGGCCTTGTCCTAAAACCCATATAATTATTTTGTCCATTTGCTTATTCTTGGAAAGCCCATTAACAGTCTAATCGCCAAAGCCCAATGGAAAGGCCCAATACAAAGTCCAAGTGAAATTAGGGTTTCACGTAAAATGACAATTAGAGTTATGTGTTTCCCACTTAACCCATTAAGGACTTAATCCATTAAGTCTAATATTGACTTATGTCAACTTTCAGTTGATTATTATTTAATAAGGTTATTAAATAATTCCCGTGTGTGTGTCCCGATAGATTCCCAAAATTAGGGTTTTATGCCATTAGGGTTTTCCAAACCCTAATTGGGGTTTCCAACCCAATAATAGCTCATTAATCAATTGGTTGGGCTTTTAGGTCACTTTGGGCCTCATTGGGACCATTAGGGTTTTATTAGGTCAATTAGGGTTTCCTTGGGCCCATTAGGGTTTCATGCATCCCAACGAATCAACACCACAAGGAAAAGCACACCGCCACACTACACGGCAGCCGGTGGCGGCAGCCACCACCTCACGGTGGTGGTTATGGATTTTCTATTATTATTCTGGGCACCTTTTACAATTTAAAACTCAATCCAACTAAAACACACGCACACTAATAATACATACACACTAATAACACACACAACGACCTTGGCGACAGTCGGCGGTAGAGAGCGGCAACCGCCACCTCATGGTGGTGGCAGTGGGGTTTTCCTCCGGATCTCTGGCCAAAATCGTTCCAGCAACCACATATTGTCACCACATTCAAACACAAACACCCCAAAGACCACAACCACCTTTCACGGTGGTTGGTGGCGACAATGACGTGACAAGGACGGCGGCCATGGAGGTTCTTCATGGTTGTTGGCGATCAAACGCACACACGAAATGCATAACAACAGAAGAAGCGTACAACCCCCATCTTTTGCTCGTAAAGGAAACTTACACCAACCTGTTGTGGGTGGCGATGACGGTGAACGACACAGCCGACAGAAGCACCAACTGACGGCGGCTATGGCATAATCGGCGGAAAATATCGTAGAAAAGGTCCCTACAGTGGAGGACGGGAGGCTGCGCCTCCATCGGAGTATAACTTGACAGTAGCGGTGCTAAAGCTCTAATATAGTTGTTGGAGAAAGAAAAGGAGAAAAAGACAACGGGGATGGATGGTCACTCGAGTTCACCGGAAGGAAAGCAGCCGCAATTGCTCGATAACTCTGTGTAGTAAGGGGGCGGAGGTGGCTGCCTTGGTGGTTCACGGCAGCAACTTGACTGCGGCCAGAAGCTACTCACGGCGGCTGCGAAGGTATGAAGAAAAGGGTGACGACTGGGAATAGTGAAGTAGGGTTAGGGTTTATGGTTGTATTATGCTTAAATACCCGGATCCTTTAAGATCTGTCTCATAATTACTGAAATGGCCCCTCCTTCCATTATTCTTTCCAAATAAGGTCCGAAATTTACCTTTTAAACCCAACCTCCTGAGATTCTTTACAAATTAAGTCTAATACTTACCAATGGCCCCTTAGGTGCTGTTTGTTTTTTCGAAGAGAAAATCCATAAATTCTACGGACCACGTCTGCAATCCTCTGTAGCAGAAGAGGTGGAACAAACGGCTGCAGCCTATAATAAAAAGCATGTTTGTTTTTTTAATATCTGCAGACTGCTGCAGTAAGCTGAAATTTAAATAAACTAATTTTATTAAATGAAAATAGTTCTCAACACCGAAATATTAATAATTCTAGTCTTAAAACATTAAACGAATAATAAAAAAAACATGTAAAAAAACAAAATTATAAAACTTTAAAAAAAAAAAACTTAAAAAGATATAAAAGAAGCTAACATTTTTATTTTTTATTCTAGAAAAAAACTAGTTCTAAAAAAAATAAAAATAAAAGTTAGCAAAGTATTGCAAACGATGTATACAAAATTCGTAAAAAATTACACACGTTAAAAAAGATGCAGCTGAAATTGAAAATATTATTAATAAAAATGGTAAAAAAAATTAAAAAAATCAAAGTTTTTTTTAAAAAAAAATCAAGTTAAAAAAATTTGTGGAAACTATAAAAAGAAATTGTATCAAATCCGTAAATAAAAGTTTAAAAAAATCAAAGCTTTTTAAAAAAAAATTATACCAAAATTAAAAAAAAAAACACTTGGAAAAAATAAAGATGAAGAGGTTTGAAGAGGTAAGTCAAGTGCTGCACCACGCAGCACACGCGTAGAGGTTTTGTAGTCTGAAGCCTTCCAAAAAACAAACTGCTGCGAGAAAGAAAGTTTTGCGCGTGTGCTGCGCCGCGCAGCACAAAATGGTTTGAAGAGGTTTTAAAAAAAAAAACAAAACAACACCTTAGCCTCCAAAATCTTTTCATATGAAGTCCCAGAAGTTACCATTTAGTCCCTGCCTTCATAAATAATTATAAAAGTAATCCGAAACTTACACTTTAACCCCCGACTTCTAACATCCGATAATTATTACTTGCTTTTAGGCTATTATAATGTAAAATAATAATAAAAAATTACTTTTCAAGGTTCCGAGTTTATTATTTAATTACTCTATTTAAAACGGGATGTTACAACTCTCCCCCACTTAAATTTGATTTCGTCCTCGAAATCGTTTCTTATCGTTCCTTACACGCCAAACAACTCGAACTACATGGGTAAAATTCCGAGCATAACTCTAGCCTTTCCAAGGCAATCGTAACCAACCCTTGTAGGGTTCTAAAACCTGGAAAATAAACGAATCCCTTACAATATGATCACATTTACTCAATCTGAAATCTGGATTCTTGAGACAGTCTGGCTCCCTGTCAGACTTCCCACACTGGATTATTGTCAAGTTCATTGCACTTATCTCCCAACTAGCTACTCAACTGCTAATAACCCAGGGGTTTCCACCTAAAAACGGAATCACAAATCCCACACTGCTACCTGTAACTCTCTTCTTGACAAGAGATTATGTACTCCTTCAAGAGAAATTCACATTGATAACCAATTTCTAGTGATATAATGAACAACAGGATGTACTGGGAGATGAGCCCCTTTTTGGATCAACAAGACAATGCTTCCTTTATTTCCCAAACCACATACCTATAATAACCGACTCATAAGCACACACACTCTTACCTGGTCCAATCAGCCTCAGGCTGGAATACTAGGCATGCCTACGACGGGTCCAGTCATCCTTAAGATGGAATACCCTCGTATCGCACACATGTTTGGTCCAATCAACCTTCAGGTTGGAATAGCAAACATGTCAGGTCCACTCAATCGTAGGGTCCGGTCATCCTCATGAGTGAATACCCTAGATTGGAATACCACTATATACATAACTCGGGTCTAACCCATAATTTGAAATCCAAGGACCTATCCTTGCATCTCATCCAAAAATCCTCTGATTCGCCACAACCGAGTAGCACTCATCTGAAATACTGGGTTCTGGCCCGGTTGCGGAGCTAAAGGTCTCCCACATAGTTGCCTCACACGACTTTCGAACGAATCCTTCCCTGGAACTAGTTTCCACTTGTTATCATGTCACTGCTACACTAACAACCTCCTGATCCAACTGATCGGATCCATGCGTCGTATCCCGTCGTTACCAAATCCACAGTTAAAAGCAATTGCTACATGACCAATGGTAGCCTTACATCACAAGCAACCTAAAGCAATCCATTACTTCCTTGATCTCGTAACTGTAGTGACGTTCATACAGTCTTACCACTGGCTTAATCAAGTCTAATCCCTCTAGGAAAACCCATAAATCCATCAGTGGATTTTCCTATCATCACTGCTACACCCGAACTGGTGGTTACTACTGTCCCTTCCGCATCCTAACAACGCGCTCATGCTATCTACCATCCTAGTGAATGTGGCGGCTACACGCACATAATTACATCACTCTAGCACTATCTGCTTCTAGTAAATGCTACGACTACCCCCTCAGTCTTACAACACTTTCCATAGTACCTGATCGCTAGTGAACGTTACGGCTACCCCCGCAGTCTTACAACACTTTCCATACCGGTCGACACGCACTCGACCTAACACACAATTGAACTTAATTCATGGCTAGAATCCCAACCTGATTCCAAATTCTGCTATCCAACATCGAGAAGTCGCGATTGCCATGTTGGGGAGTTTTACCAAACTCCCAACTCACACAACCCTCAAACCAACCAGCCACTTGGGTTGTCTTCCTTCCTGACAACGATGTGAAACTTATCCCATTTCAAAACCGACCCTGCTTCTGCATTTCGGGATGATTCTCCCCCACTTAGTTTCAACTAAGTCTTCACTGTACATGAAAATTTGAGAAATTTCCAATCCTTCTCACTTTCCAACGATTGATCTGATGACAACCAGACCTTTCCAACTAGTACTCCTTTACCAGCCAACCCCAAATGATCACACGTTTCTAATAACTAGATGAATACTTCCTAAATCCTAGGGAAACCAATGGTCCTGATAATGCTGAATAACCATCCTATGGGAATTTTTGTCCGCAGACCTCCCACATAAAAAAATCCCATTTCCCAAGGTGCTCCAACAAATCTCCTGCTCTCGGGCTCTAGAAATCATATCATTCAGGGTCAGGCTCCATGACTTGCTCACCAGCACAGTCGTCCACAACTGAACTGAAGTAGCTAAATCAAACTTTACCCTAGACTGACTATAAACCTACTCCCGAGACATAGTCTCCAATACCAAGAGTGCAATAGAACGCACAATCAATCCTTACCATCCGATGTAAGAGATCCAAGGTGAATAGTGAGGGGTTTTAGCCATAAGAACTTTCCTATGTGCGCATGCAAAACCCTAATGCTTGGATCTAGGCTTTCTAATTAAACATGCTTTTAATCCAATACTTCTAACGACTAATTAGGTATAAGAACAATACAAAATCAGATCTAGAAGCATACCTTTGAATCTCTTGTTTGATCTTGTTGTCTTGGAGCTCTAGAGTCACAATTGTCACTCCTCTAATGGCTTACAAACACCAAATAGCAAAGAGGATGATTTGAGAGAGAGAGGCTAGGAGGAAATCGGCCAGGAGTTCTCTATTCTCAATGAGGTGCCGATTTCCCTAAGCCATGGGGTCTATTTATACTTGTAGACTCCTTAAGGGTTACAACTTAAACCCTAGTTGGATAATCTTCTCTTAAAGCAATCCATATCCTTACCATAGATAGCCTTGGACGATTTTGAGCTATCCTTTGCTCTAGAATTCGTCCAACCCCTATCCAATAAGGATTTACAGTCTAAAGTTTAACTATCAAACAATTGACAGTTTATACCCTCTTATTTAATTAATCTCTTTAAGTCACCAAATTAATACTAATTAATTTATGACTTATATTAATCAAATAACAATATTATTATTCCTTATATTATTCTCATAATATATTAATAATATTTATTCTCTCTTAATAAATCATCCTATCAAGTTGCTATGGTGAAGGCAACCCAAAAGGACCATACACAACCGGGTCAAATACTTGCCTAATATAGTTGCAGCCTTAGACACTATTCCAACAGTCTCCCACTTGGATAAGTCTAGTAACTATATGCACAAGTACAATTTGATTTGCAATCGTAGCTCTCAAAGATGCTGTCAAACTCTGATCTAATCAATCTTGTTCTTTAGATAAAGGATCGTACAGTCCTCTGTTAGATATCATGCTGACAATTCTATGGAATGATTAGTCAAGCATTTAGGTTTGTCGATCTCTGATTTATTCGACATAGAACTTAATCGAACACATCAATTCAGTTCTGACCGGGCCCGACACATAAGTCAAATCAAATCATCGAGCGGCCGAGATATCGCTTTTACCTTCTTGGGATAAAAGTTACAGATAAACTTCGACTTATATGCATTTACTTATTCATTAACCAACTATACCCAACAATGCGTTTTATAACATCAAGTTACTGATGCGTTTTCGCATTATTAATGTACAATCAATTAACAAATAACAAACCATATATCTAGGTTTTAAGACTATATGATATTATCATCTTGCGATCACCCTTTTATATCATATTCCATAAGGTGATTCCAGCAAGCGCGGGTTTGTTCCAATGCTCAAAACTAGTTCATAAGCACTCATGAACGTTGCAGCAATCCTTTGCTATGTCTAATACCATTTAGACAATCTACACACCAATTCACGACAATCTTCATTCATATCTACTTCCAACATATGAACGATTGTGGACAATTTGAATAATTCTATTATTCTTAATAAATTCAATTATTCTGGAAGTCAAAACATGCAAAGTGAAACAATAGTTAAACAATTAACATAAGATAGTAACATTACTCATAAATAAAACTCCTTTATTTAATCATCAAATTTTAATTACATTTATCTATTACACGTTTCTAGTACTATCTATCTAATCTATGCTAATATCATCCTTCAGCCCAATACTCCTAGCATGCTGCAAGTGCTTAACCCTACCCAGTCCCTTCGTAAGCGGATCTGCTGGGTTATCTTCTGATGATATCCTTTTCACTACGAGTTGTCTTTCTTCTACACGATGTCTAATAAAATGATATTTTTTGTCGATATGTCGTGATCTACCATGATCCCTTGGTTCCTTGGTCAAGGCAACCGCTCCTTCATTATCACAAAAAATCTCCATGGGCTCCTTTATGGCAGATACAACTCCAAGATCACCGATGAAGTTCTTCAGCCATATTGCCTCCTTCGACGCTTCACTTGCTGCAATGTACTCTGATTCACACATTGAATCAGCTACGGTTTCCTGCTTGGAACTTTTCCATGTCACTGCTCCTCCATTGAAGGTAAAGACCCAGCCCGACTATGAACGGTAGTTGTCCCTGTCGGTCTGAAAGCTGGCGTCACTATACCCTCGCACCTTCAAGTCATCACTCCCTCTGAGGACTAAGAACCATTCCTTCGTCCTCCGAAGGTACTTAAGGATATTCTTCACCGCAATCCGATGGGCTCTGCCAGGATTCCCTTGATATATGCTAACCATGCTCAAAGTAAAGGCTACATCAGGGCGAGTACAAGTCATAGCGTACATGATTGAGCCAACTGCGGAAGCGTATGGTACTCGGCTCATTTATGCTATTTCAGCTTCGGTACTCGGACTTTGAGTCTTACTCAACTTGGCATTACTTTGTATCGGTAATTCTCCCTTCTTCGAGTTTTCCATACTAAAACGTTTTCGTACCTTCTCTAAGTAAGTGTTCTGACTAAGTCCTATTAATCTATTACTTCTTTCTCTTACTATCCTTATTCACAAAATGTAAGAAGCCTCTCCGAGGTCCTTCATAGCAAAGCACTTCTCGAGCCAGGACTTAACTTCCTGCAGAGTCGGGATGTCGTTTCCTATGAGTAATATGTCATTGACATATAGAACGAGGAAGCTAACTATACTCCCACTAGCTTTGACATATACACATGATTCATCTTCGCTTCGTACAAATCCAAACTCTTTGACTTTCTCATCGAAGCAAAGATTCCATCTGCGAGATGCTTGCTTAAGTCCATAAATGGACTTCTCAAGCTTACACACTCTATTCGGATGCTTCGGATCCACAAACCCCTCTGGTTGAGCCATGTAAACATCCTCAACCAACTTTTCGTTAAGGAAAGCGGTCTTGACATCCATTTGCCAAATCTCATAATCATGAAATGCGGCAATCGCTAGCATCACTCTAATAGATTTAATCTTTGCAACTGGTGAGAAGGTCACATCATAGTCAACTCCGGGAGTTTGAGTAAAGACCTTCGCAACCAATCGCGCTTTATATGTGTGTACGTTTCCATCCATGTCGGTCTTCTTCTTGAAGATCCATTTGCACCCAACGGTCTTACTTCCGGGCACATTATGAACCAAATTCCAAACTTGGTTATCATACATGGATTGGATCTTGCTATCCATTGCCTCTTTCCATTTCGCAGACTCCGGGCCTGCCATGGCTTTCTTATAGCTATTAGGTTCATCAAGGTTTATTAGTGTACCGTCACTAATATACGTGTCCCCTTCGGTAGTAATATGAAAACCATAAAACTGGGGTTGAACTCTAACTCTATCGGAATGTCTAAGAGGTAAGGACTCGTCAATCGGTTCAACCGGAGTTTCCTCCTCGGGTTGAGTGCCAGCGGTAGAGGTTCCTTCATCTATCGACTCTTGAATCTCTTCAAGCTCGATTTGCCTCCCACTGTCTCCATGGCCTATGAGTTCTCGCTCTCGGAAAACTCCTCTCCTCGCAACAAAGACAACATTATCCTTCGGTCTATAGAAGAGATCTCCATAGGATTTCTGCGGGTAGCCGATGAAAATACATCGCTCACTTCGAGGTTCGAGCTTGTCGTGAGTATATCGTCTTACGAAAGCCACGCAACACCAAACCTTGATATGTGCCAACGAGGGAGCTTTCCCTGTCCATAATTCGTGAGGTGTTTTGGTAACCTTCTTAGTAGGGACTCGGTTAAGGATATGGGCGGTATTCTCTAAGGCATACCCCCAAAAAGAGATAGGTAGTGAAGCACGACTCATCATAGAGTGAACCATATCCAATAAGGTTCGATTACGCTTCTTTGCCACACCATTCAACTGCGGTGTCCTAGGAGGCGTTAATTGTGAAACTATTCCACACTTCTTGAGATAATCGTGGAATTCAAGACTTAGGTACTCTCTTCCTCGATTGGATCGAAGCATCTTGATTTTCCTGCCCAATTGATTCTCCACTTCATTCTTGAACTCTTTGAACTTTTCAAAGGTTTCTGACTTTTGCTTGATTAAATAGATATACCCATATCTACTATAATCATCGGTAAAAGTCACGTAGAAGCGGTTCCCATCCTTCGTGGTTGATCTAAACGGTCCACACACATCGGTATGTATTAGGTCCAATAGACCCTCACCCCTTTCACGCATACTCGTGAAGGGTGATTTAGTCATCTTTCCAAGCAAACAAGACTCGCACGTTTCATCTTCCCTAAGGTCGAATGACTCCAACACTCCATCCTTTTGGAGTTGGGCTATGTGTTTCTTGTTGACATGTCCAAGACGACAATGCCACAAGGATGCTCTATCCATACTATTGGAAGAATCTATGTTTAAAACATCATTTCCTAAGTTATCAACAATCATAACAGTTTCATAAATTCCATTACATGGTATAGCTTCAAAATAAAAGACACCATTTAGATAAGCCAAAAATAGAACCATTCTCATTATTAAAAGAAAATCTAAAACCTTGTCTAAATAAACCATGAAATGAAATGATGTTTCTAGCCATTTCTGGCGAATAGCAACAATTGTTCAAATCTAAACATAAATTATTCCTAAGCACTAAAGAATACACTCCAATGTTGGTCACAGGCGACGATCTTTTGTTCCCCATGATTAGATTGATCCTTCCTTGCTCCACATCCCTACTTCTTCTTAGTCCCTGCACATTAGAACAAATGTGATAACCACAACCGGTATCAAGAACCCAAGAAATAGCATGATTAGAATCGTTAGATTTAATTGTGTATATACCTGCGAAAGACGGCTTGATCATTCCTTCCTTGATGGCTTGCAGGTACTCGGGGCAGCTTCTCTTCCAATGTCCTATCTTGTGGCAGTGGTGACACTCTGCCTCCTTAGGGTTAGGGCAGGGCTTAGTAGGATCAACTTTGGTCCCACTAGAAGAGGCACCATCTCGGGCTTTAACCTTGCGATAGTTCTTAGACGAAGCCTTCCTCTTCTTTCCCTTTCCTTGACCAATAGCCAAGATAGGAGCAGCGGGTGGATTGGGAGTTGATGCAACATACTTGTCTTTGAAGTTGCTCTCAGCGACCCTTAAGAGACCTTGGAGTTTGCTTAGGGTGACCTCCTCTTTGTTCATGTGGTAGGTCATCCTAAATTGATTGTAGCTCGGAGGCAAAGAGTGAAGCACCATGTCGATCGCCAAGTCTTCCCCAAAGTCAACATTTAACTTGCGAAGGCGGTCGACATACCTTTGCATCTTTTGCAGGTGCACGGTAAGAGATTCTCCATGACCCATCTTAGCAGAAATCATGTTAGTGAAAATCTCATAACGCTCTTGTCTCGTGTTTTGGTGGTATCTCTCCAATAAGTCTTGATGCATCTCGTACGGGTACATGTCCTCATAGGACTTTTGGAATTCGGAGTTCATGGTGGCTATCATGATGCAATGTACCTTCGCTACATCGCGCTCATGAGTTTCAAAAGCGGTCATTTCATCCGGAGTAGCGATTTCAGGGTTGATTTTCTCGAGCTTCTCATCGAGGACATACTCCTTATCCTCATAGCGAGCAATGGTGCGAATGTATTTTATCCATTCGCTAAAGTTCGTTCCATCGAAAGTGACCTTTTGGCAAAGGCTCATAAATGTGAAAGAACTAGCAGCAGCATTGTTTGCGTTCGACATCTACAAATAGAAAGGACAAAGATAGATTAGAATATGAATCCCTAATTATCACCCAATAAGAAAAAATTGGGGCTAGGATCCAACAACAATATTCACATATTAGAAAAGGGATGCCGTAATCCAACATGCAAATTATATGAAGGTAAGTGAATGACGATTCACTAATTCTCCACCATAAAAACATAACTTTAAGTCCTAAATGTATTGAGAATTCCTAGGTTCGGATGAGATTCATTGAAACTATTCAATGGCATGTTTAAATCTCCATATGCCCCTCTTGTTTGTGACTGGGAAACCGAGGATCACAAAGCGGGTGTGAATTACCATGCAAATTCACATGGTGCCTTCATTGTAACGATCACCTATTCGATGTGCCGGTAAACCACACACGCTCCATCGAACTATGATAAAAAATGAATCACCCTTTGCCACCTTTACTTAGAACCAATTAGTGTGCCGGTAAACCACACACGCTCCACCAACTTCTTAGCAAGGGTGCAAAGTGTAATTTCATGGGATTGCATCAATTCACTTTTTCCTAAAGTAACTAAGATTGGGAAATTTTAAAATATGTGTAGTTACTTTGTATTTCATATTATAGTTTTAATGAGAGGATGAGGTTGCCCTATCCTACCCGTTCGGCTAACGACCCTCCACCGATCAAGCAAGCGGTGGGTGTGAGTGTACACCCATTAAGCGCCATTTTATAGGCCGCAACCTTATACCCACCTTATAGATCGGCTTCGTGAATGAGGCCTACTAATGGTAAGACTAGCATTTATATATATATATATATATATATATATATATATATATATATATATATATATATATATATATATATATATATATTAACCTTGTAATATTATATTTGTATAGGGTTGTATTTTTAAACTTTTAAAATCTAGGGTTTGAAATTTAAATTGTCTAAATTAAAACTTTTAATTACAAAATATAAATTTCAAAACTTGAGGACAAGTTTTAAACATTTAAAACATGGAGGATCAAATAACAAATAATTTTAATTAACAATTAATTTCCTAATTATCTATATTTGATTTATTCAAGATTTCATGCAAGATAATTACCAAATTAATCAAAATAATTAATTAATTATCATATAAGGAAATTAAATATTTTATTATTTGATAAATATCTTTAATTAGATCAAGATTATATTCATATATATCAAAAAATCAGATTAGGGTTGATCTAATATGATTTAGGTAAGTTTCCATAAGATAATCATGAAGAAATCCCGAATCTGGCCATTCCTGACGCTTGGACTCGCCGAATTCACCAAGGGACTCGCCGAGTCAGGCCAACTTGCTGAGTCCACTATGGAACTCGCCGAGTCCATGACTCAGAAACACAAAAATCGAATTTTGCAGTTAAGTTTCAAATAAACAAGCAACAATTTAATAGAAACCAAGCTAGGCTCTGATACCACTGATGGGTTTTAGCCATAAGAACTTTCCTATGTGTGCATGCAAAACCCTAATGCTTGGATCTAGGCTTTCTAATTAAACATGCTTTAAATCCAAGACTTCTAATGACTAATTAGGTATAAGAATAATACAAATTCAGATCTAGAAGCATACCTTTGAATCTCTTGTTTGATCTTGTTGTCTTGGAGCTCTAGAGTCACAATTGTCACTCCTCTAATGGCTTACAAACACCAAATAGCAAAGAGGATGATTTGAGAGAGAGAGAGGCTAGGAGGAAATCGGCCAGGAGTTCTCTATTCTCAATGAGGTCCCGATTTCCCTAAGCCATAGGGTCTATTTATACTTGTAGACTCCTTAAGGGTTACAACTTAAACCCTAGTTGGATAATCTTCTCTTAAAGCAACCCATATCCTTACCATAGATAGCCTTGGACGATTTTGAGCTATCCTTGGCTCTAGAATTCGTCCAACCCCTATCCAATAAGGATTTACAGTCTAAAGTTTAACTATCAAACAATTGACAGTTTATACCCTCTTATTTAATTAATCTCTTTAAGTCACCAAATTAATACTAATTAATTTATGACTTATATTAATCAAATAACAATATTATTATTCCTTATATTATTCTCATAATATTTTAATAATATTTATTCTCTCTTAATAAATCATCCTATCAAGTTGCTATGGTGAAGGCAACCCAAAAGGACCATACACAACCGGGTCAAATACTTGACTAATATAGTTGCAGCCTTAGACACTATTCCAACAAATAGGATCTTAGATCCTATGGTTCGGAACAGTAATTGTATACGCGTCACAAGATAATCATGCCACATCGACCCACTTGCGCTCACCAGTGCTGAAATAGTGTCTGCTCACTCCTTCGAGCTCGAAAACTGAAAGGGCACAATCCTTGCGCTATAAAACGACATTCCAATCCACCAATTAACCATTCTATTTGAAGCTGCAAAACCCCAGCTGAACATAATCATCACTCCTTTCCGAAGTCCTCGCGACTCACATTCTGGCCTCAAGCAAAACCCCGAAGCCTCAAATCTAAAAACTCATGTGCTAGACTCTCCCGCTCAACCTGCAGGATGTAACGAGTACAAAATATCTCCCTGGTCCCAAGTAACTGCAACCCTATGCTCATCAGAATATCCCCCAATAACGAGTCCTGGTACTAGAAAGCTCGACTAGCACCTGCCCATTGCCGTTGTTACAGCTGCTATAGCTGCCGCGACAATCGTCTCGGCAATGGCTGCATAGTGCTCGTCAAAATACTCAACCATGGTGGTCTTAAAAGACCCAAACATCTCCGGAAACTGTTCTCGGACAACCCCGATCACCTCCTCCCGGATGATCTCACTAACACAACCCTCTGACAATGTTGGCGTATCCTGGCAGCACCTGATCCTAACCCATATCCGATCTCAAGACGTCTCGTAACCATGATTCTGGTAAGACACCAGAAAGATCTCTGATAATCCATATAATGACAGGGGACCAACTCCCAACCGAACCGTAGGGGTTGTGACTTCCTTGCTACGCGTATGGGTCCTGTGCTTTCAGTAGTACGGGCCCACACTACCTTCCATACCTACCCATATTTGTCTCAAGTATCATCACACACCCTAACAATACGCATACGCATGGCGATCGCTCAATCCTCACTCCTAGAGGAAATCTAAGTATCTCATAACTGGTCTACTGACCCTGCATAACTCAACCATCCATGAAACTTCCACCAACCCTGCAGCACGAGTGTATGCTAGCCATACATAATGTTGGACCCTATAGACTTTCGAATATCCAATCCTACCCTAAGCTCCCAATCAAACAAGAACAGAACATAAGGCCAAATCAACCATTCTCAGGCTATAAGATCTTAGTTATGTATAACCGTGATGCATACACTAAGAAACTACAATAATGATGTCAATCTCATATAAAGGAAACCCTAGGCTAGCAGGCATCATGTAATCAGGCAATTCTATCATGCAATTCCTGATGATCCTTAACCTAGTACTAGCATGTTGTTTTAACATATCACATAATCAAATAACTGTATGGTATTTTGGGGTTTACTTACTAGCCCCGACTGATCGTACACCCTGCATCCTCCCTTCGTTATTTTGAAAACCATTAAAAAACCATTTTGAAAATATTTCCTTGATTTGAGGCTAGATTCACACGAATGTTCCTCCAATTCACTCAAACCAAGGCTCTGATACCAACTTGTAACACCCAAAAATTCAAGCCAATTTAAAACTTTTAAACATTTCCAAAACCATAAACCATTACAAAAGTTGTTTTCAAAATGTATCATATCAGAGTATCCTAGTAACAAAGTCATAAAAAGTGAGGAACTACACGATCATGCCTTTGCCTTGCCACAATCCTCTGATGTACCTGAAACAATAAACTGAAACTGTAAGCCCGGAAGCTTAGTGAGTTCCCCAAAAATGACCATACCCACAACAATACACATATAATCATAAGCAGCATACTACGGGCCCAATCAACCATCGAGTTGGAATACCCCAGGCCCCCAACCAACAGGTTGGAATGCCACCACACTATGGGTCCAATCAACCATTAGGTAGGAATACCCCAGGCCCACAACCAACAAGTTGGAATGCCACCACACTATGAGTCCAATCAACCATCAGGTTGGAATACCCCAGGCCCACAACCAATAGGTTGGAATGCCCACATACTATGAGTCTAATCATCCTCAGAATGGAATACTCACAGCCCGCAAACCACAGGTTGGAATGCCCAAGTCTATTGGCTTTCGCACAAAGCAGATAAGCCTCAACTGCAAAACAAACATGTGCACATATAACAGATAATCACATAACAGTCTATAGACAACAAACTGATCTACCGGATCATACCACATAACATATAATATTATATCCTACCCTCTATGATATCTAACTAACATGTCATACCACATATCACATATTATCATCCTACCCTCTAGGATATCGATCTAATAGATCATATTAGCATAACATAACCCATAACAATTCAAAGGGCCGGCCTTGGTGAAGTCCCGCAGAAAAAACTCACCTGGCGCATATTAACATATCACATATTAACATCCTACCCTCTAGGATAACTCACCTGGCGCACTACTTAAGTCCCACAGAAAAAATACTAGCTGCTGGTTGACAGATTCCCAAGCTGTCAACATCAAACAACACCCAATTAATAATTGGGTTCCAAGCCCAAAGTCCAACTCACACCCCAAAGGCCCAATAGTCAACCAATGGGCTAAAGCCCAACATATGGCCCAATTTTCCAAATTAGGCCCAGACCTCTAGATGGTCTTATCTTAAGGCCCATCCATTCATTCTAGTCCAAACTCTCTGCATTCCCATGGCCTAATATTAGATAATCATAAGGCCCAGTTATGGCCCATATGTGGCCTAATTTTGCAAATTGGGCCCAAGACTCTCACATGGGCCTTGTCCTAAAACCCATATAATTATTTTCTCCATTTGCTTATTCTTGGAAAGCCCATTAACAGTCTAATCGCCAAAGCCCAATGGAAAGGCCCAATACAAAGTCCAAGTGAAGTTAGGGGTTCACATAAAATGACAATTAGAGTTAAGTGTTTCTCACTTAACCCATTAAGGACTTAATCCATTAAGTCTAATATTGATTTATGTCAATTTTCAAATGATTGTTATTTAATATTTCAAGGTTATTAAATAATTCCCGTGTGTGTGTCCCGAGAGATTCCCAAAATTAGGGTTTTATGCCATTAGGGTTTTCCAAACCCTAATTGGGGTTTCCAACCCAATACTAGCTCATTAATCAATCACACCGCCACACGACACGGCGGCCGGTGGCGGCAGGAGGTGGCAGCCACCACCTCACGGTGGTGGTTATGGATTTTCTATTATTATTACGAGCACCTTTTACAATTTACAACTCAATCCAATTAAAACACACTCACATACTAATAATACACACACTAATAACACACACAACCACCTTAGTGACAGTCGGTGGTAGAGAGCGGCAGCCACCACCTCATGGTGGTGGCAGTGGGGTTTTCCTTCGGATCTTCGCCTAAAATCGTTCCAGCAGCCTCATATCGTCACCACATTCAAACACAAACACCCCAAAGCCTACAACCACCTTTCATGGTGGTTGGTGGCGTCAACTACGTGACAAGGACGACGGCCATGGGGGTTCTTTGCCGTTGTCGGCCATCAAACGCACACACGGAATGCACAACAACAGAAGAAGCGTGCACCCCCCATATTTTGCTCGTAAAGGAAACCCACACCCACCTGTGGTGGGTGGCGATGACAGTTAATGACACAACCGAAAAAAGCACCAACTGACGGCGGCTATGGCATAATCGACGGCATAAATCGTAGAAAAAGGTTGATACAGCGGGGGAAGGGAGGCTGCACCTCTACTATAGTATAACTCGACAGTAGCGGTGCTAAAGCTCTAATATAGTGGTTGGAGAAAGAGAAGGAGAAAAAGATAACGGGGATGGATGGTTACTCGAATTCACCGGAAGGAAAGCAGCCGCAATTGCTCGATAACTCGGTGTAGCAAGGGGGCGGAGGTGGTCGCCTCGATGGTTCACGGCAGCAACTCGACTGCGGCTAGAAGCTACTCACGGCGGCTGCGAAGGTATGAAGAAAAGGGTGACGGCTAGGAATTATGAAGTAGGGTTAGGGTTTATGGTGGTAGTATGCTAAAATACCTGGATCCTTTAAGATCTATCCTATAATTACAGAAATGGCCCCTCCTTCCATTATTCTTTCCAAATAAGGTCTGAAATTTACCTTTTAAACCCAGCCTCCTGAGATTCTTTACAATTTAAGTCTAATACTTACCAATGGCCCCTTAGCCTCCAAAATCTTTTCGAATGAAGTCCCAGAAGTTACCATTTAGTCCCTGACTTCATAAATATTTACAAAACTAATCCGAAACTTACACTTTAACCCCTGACTTCTAACATCCAATAATTATTACTTGCTTTTGGGCTATAATAATATAAAATAATGATAAAAAAATTACTTTTCAAGGTTGCAATTTTATTATTTAATTACTCTATTTAAAACGGGATGTTACATGATGTAATTGGCAGCTGGCCTAATGAATAACATTGGCAACTACGCCATAAGCAAAAAAATGGACTTCGTGCTTATTCCTTAGGTTAATCCTTAGGAATGAATGAACAAGGAATAACTGATTTCTTAAACTGGATCCTTAAGTGTAAAGAAGATAATGGTGTGGGAAATTGGGTTGATTGTTTGATGTTTAAACATAATTTATAAATTTATTGTTGGCTGATGAAATTAATAAATTTATCGTTGGTTGATGAAATGAATAAATTTATTTATTGTGGGTTCAAAACCCTATATGCTCACTAGGCTCCCAAGCCCGAACCACTCAACTTTTTATATTATAGGTAGTGGACTCAGAGCATAGTTGGATGATGATGAGAGATTTTTGGATTATGGGCCAGTAGTTGTAAATAACTGTTGTAAGGCTAATAATGTTTTGTTTATGCTTTTGGTCTGTGTCAGAACATGACATCCCGAGGTTTTATCATATAATGAAAATGCATTTCTTTAAGAAATGCATTGATAAATTTTTATTATATTTTGTTTTGGGAACAAGTTCCGCTACACCTTTTGGAAGATTACTCTGATTTTATTTTAAAAGCATAAACTAAATCGGTCTTTTTTGGCCGAGAAATTTGGGGATGTCACAGTTGGTATCAGAGCATTATTTTAAGCGAACTAGGACTTTGTAGGATTTCTAGACTTAAACTTAGAATGCTAAGCGATGATTGTGAGATGAGTGTCTACTATATTTTAGACACGAGCACTAGTATATTTTAGGAAAGATGTCTAAAATACTTTTATGTGCTAAATGCTATATGTTCGCCATATATGATATTATTTGTTTGGATCTATGGTCTGTTGTCGACTAGATCTTGCAACCTTATGTGTTTAGGATTCTAAGTGTATGATTACGATATTAGAACTAGCATGTAAACGTTTCAGAGTGATAGGAGAATTTAGGCATCTATCATGAATGAAGATCTAAATTCTCCTAATTTAGTGTATAAATCATAATGGAAAGAACCCGAAGTGGAGATGGGAATGAGAATAGAAACCAACAACCTCAACCTCAAGTGGTGGAAAAGGTGTCGATAGCAGAAGCTGCACCAGAACCCATCACAATGGCTGGAGTACGAGCCATGATGCAGGCAATGATGGCTGATCAAAGGGAAGAAATGCGACAATTATTGCTGAACAACAGGAGTGCACCTTCAATGCCTGTTGAACAACCTGAACTAAACGACGGTCAGTCAGAGGAAGGAAATTACAGTAGATATGTTGTTCAAGATGAACCGCTTGTGGTTAGAAGGAATAATCAAGAGGATGAAGTTGAGAGAAATTGATGCGAGTATAAAGACTTTATGACTTGCAAGCCGTCAACTTTGATTGGAAAGCAAGATCCCGTCGGAGTAATGGATTGGATCTCGGAGATGGAATTAGCCTTTATGACATGTGGTTGCAAAGGGAAGCTACAAACCATATTTACAGTACGTCAGTTCAGAGGTGGCGTTGTTCACTGGTGGAACACTTTGGGGAAGACCCTAAGCCTTAATGAGCCACTCCAACTGACTTGGGCAGAGTTCTTGGTGCATTTCAAGTGTAAGTACTGTTCGGCCCAAAATTTGCTTGAGATAGAAAATCAATTTCTGACATTAAAGAAGGGAAGTATGTCTATCGATGAATACACTAATAACTTCACAGACAAAATGGAGTTTGCTTTGCGTATTGTCCCAGACGAGCTGAAAAAAATCAACTGGTACGCAAAGGGACTTCCATGGGAGTATGCGGTGTCAGTGCGTCAGGCACTTACTCTGGAGGTAGCTATCTGGGCTACCAAGTCTGTTGAAGATATGATTAAGGGAAGAGACGCCAACAGGGTTGAAGTTGGAGAGAAGAGAAAGTTGGAAGGAACTTCAGGGTCCAACGAGAAAAGAAAATTCTCGAAGTTTGGAGAAGGCGGAGATAAGGCAAGGTGGTGCAATAAGTGCAAGAAGAAACATGTAGGAATATGTGGCGTGAGGTAACATGTTTTAAATGTGGAAAGTATGGGCATTGCACCAATGAATGTACATTCAATAAAAGCGTGTGTTATGAATGTAATGAAGAATGGCATTACAAGCAACACTGCCCAAAGAGGAAAGGAGCTACAAAGTTAAACGTACCTCCGAAACAAAAGGCAAAAGCATTCCCGGTGATCCTTAATGAAGCAGGCGAGGATGCAAGAGATCAGGAGTAAGGACTATATGTTCTAAAATCAAGATACAACGCAGCCATGTAGATAGTATTCGGTGGTGCAGCCTATAAGAGGCATAATGTAGGTTAAACTATAACATATTTGTAATCGTTTCAAGAAATAATATAAATCTTCATTTTGTTATGTGATGTATTAAATGATTATGAGAAATTTTAAATGGTGACTTGGAAAAACTGTGAGACAATACTTCGAACGAGTATGAGTAGGTGTGAATAGTAGTAGAGGCCTATACTACTGGAAGCATATGACTCATGCTTGGATCAGGGAACATCACAAGGTTACCAAGAAGCTAGTAATTGATTTCGTTTTTGTTCAAATATGTCGTTACCATCATTTCAGTAATGACTAAAATGATGATTAATACTCCGATCCTAGAGGTCATATCGAATTGAATCTGACTAAGATAAGTATGTTATGTGGTTCGGGGAAAGTTGAGTCCAAGGTTTATTGAACCGTTTAAATTTCTTTAGAAGATTAGGAATCAGGCTTACAAGCTAGAACTACCAGAAGAACTAGAAGGTATTCATAATACCTTCCACATGTGTTATTTGAGGAAGTTCCCGGGAGAAGTTCCCGACATCATTCCAATTTGTTAATTAAGGTTGGATGAAAGCAAGAGGTTAATTGAAGAACCGAGGGCAATCATTGAGCGTAAGACTAAGAATTTACGACGCAAGATGGTCGAATTAGTGCTTGTGTGATGGAAACATATGAATGGGCCAATTCTCACCTGGGAAAAAACGGAGAGTGACATGATCAGTCGATATCCGCAATTGTTTGCTGATGTGTGATTCCGAGGACAAAATCATTTTAAGGGGGAGGGAATTGTAACGCCCGTGTTTTCTTGGCTAAGCATTAATGATGGTGAAATAGTGTAGGTCAACCATTGGAACTCGTTTTGAAATAATAAAGAGGAATTATGTGAATATTATGTGCTTATTTACTTAATTATTATGATTTAATAAATTAAGAATAAAAAAATAAGCGTCGAAAATAAATATTAGATAAAGTCGATATATATATGAAGAAAAGTTGTGGTGGTTTAAACAAGGATTCCGGAGATATAAAGAATACCGAAATCCGATTTATAACGAAGAAGTTATGACATGTCGAAGTTTCGCGACAGAACCGGCAGATCGTTGTGTGACGTAAAAAGTGAATTTATGATAAAGTGAGTTTTAGCCTTAGCAACCTAACTGAAAGTCGTAGTATTCGTTAAACCAAGAGCGTGCATCAAAAGAATGTCCAAATCTGACTTCGTATGAGGAAGTTATAAATTTTCTAAGATTTGGCATAGTAGTATGCAGCCCGAAACTCGAATTTTAGATCGAGTGATTTTTAGCTGAAACAACCTAAACGAGAATCGGAGATCCCGTAGTTAGAAGTTTAACAATAAAAAGATAGACGAAATCAGACGTCGGATGAAGAAGTTATAAATTTTTAACGGACTTTTCCTGTCCGAGCCTGTTAAAAATATAACTTTAAAAATAAATTCAAAATTAGCCGACAGAGTCTAAATGAAAGTTGTAGAGCATAGTCTCATCTACGCGTGGATATAAAGAACGTCAAAAACGAAGCTCGTATGCGAAAGATACGGATTTTAGAAGTTTGGAAATTCGGAGTACGCCTAGTGTATAGGAGTAGGCCCAACGTACCCGTGTTCATGGTCTGAGTTGGGCCACGTAGCCTACTTCTTCTCATGAAGGCCATGTGTTCGTAGCTTGGACGCGTCTATAGTTATCCCTTAGTACGCCCAACGTACTCGATGTACGCCCAACGTACTGATTGAAGAGGAGTACGCTCATCGTACTCTTAAGTTACGCCTAGCGCAACTCCTGGGATCCGCCACTATAAATAGCACCCGATGCCATCCGAATTTTGTTTACAACTTTCATTCTCTCTCCCCTAAACTTTCTTCAATATTGCAAAAGTTACCCACAAGCCTATTTTATCATCTTAGCATCATAATGAAGTCCCGGAGAGCCCGAAGATCTAGAGAAAAAGAGTTTTCGAGCTGAAACTCTGCCTACATGAAGCCCGGTTTTTGAGGAAACATCCTGGTTTGGAGTGTATAGTCACTTTCATCTTACGCATAGATATGAAGTATTTTATATAAAATACGTGCTATGTGTATATATGTTGTTTGTTTATTTGAGATGAATGATGAATGAATGTTTTATACAAATTTTAAACTTTATATGTATTTTATATCTACAAATATGTTGGGTAAAACATGGGTAGATGAAAGATAGTTGTATACATATTCTAAACTGTATATGTATTTTATATCTACAAATATGTTGGGTAAAATGTGGGTAGATAAAGAATGAGGGATGAAGGATGATATAGATGTTATTGGCAGCTGCGCCTAATAAATAACATTGGCAGCTGCGCCTAATTAATAATATTGGCAAGTGTGCCAATTAGAGAATAAATGATGTTATTGGCAGCTACGCCTAATAAATAACATTGGCAGCTGTGCCATAAGCAAAAAAAAAAAAGGACTTCGTGCTTATTCCTTAGGTTAATCCTTAGGAATGAATGAACGAGGAAAAACTGATTTCTTAAGATGGATCCTTAAGAGTAAAGAAGATAATGAGGTGGGAAATTGGGTTGATTGTTTGATTTTTAAACATAATTAATAAATATATTGTTGGCTGATGAAATTAATAAATTTATTATTGGTTGATGAAATGAATAAATTTATTTATGGTGGGTTGAAAACCCTATATGCTCACAAGGCTCCTAAGCCTGACCCACTCAGCTTTGTATATTACAGGTAGTGGACCTAAAGCATAGTTGGATGATGATGAGGGATTTTTGGATTATAGGCCAGTAGTTGTAAATAACTGTTGTAAGGCTTATAATGTATTGTTTATGCTTTTGGTCTGTATCGGAACATGACATCCCGAGGTTTTATTATATAATGAAAATGCATTTCTTAAAGAAATTCTTTGATAAATTTTTATTATATTTTGTTTTAGGAACAAATTCCGCAACACTTTTTGGAAGATTACTCTGATTTTATTTTAAAAGCATAAACTAAATCGGTTTTTTCTGGCCGAGAAATTTGGGGATGTCATAGAACTCCACAACCTCTTGATGCATTCTATTACTTATGGACCATTGTAGTGGTTAGAAATGATGCTTGCATAACCTAGTTTTGTGTTCATGCACTTGGACTATCCATTAAGGACGTAGTTTTCTAGATCTTGACTTATTGAGTTATCATAATGGATAAAGTTGGAAACTTTATCCATTTAGACCTTTTGAAGGTCCAGATCTGAGCTTTGGGGCTCTGGAAATTAAGGGTTAATTGCTTTACGCATTAAGTTGTTTTGAGCTCTGGCCACGACACGGTGATGAAGGGATTCACGAGTACTTTTTTGTTAGCCACCACGGCACGGTGACTCGATTGTTGACTTTGATAGTTGACTTTTGACTAAGTTTGAATTTAGGTCAAAGTTTAGGGTTTAGGTCATAGGTTGATGTTTGATCTTGAATACCTGTTTAGGTGGTTGTTGTGCTTGCTTTCACATGTTTTGAGTTGTACAGATTTCTCCTTCAACTTTGAAGTGAGTTTTCACTATACTTTGTACTATAATATATGACCTCTCTATGTTAGGATGTTGGTATGTTGTATTGATCTGTTAGACATGTAGATTTGTTAATAACTTATTGTGACTGGTTGTTTAGTTATTACTTGTTTTGTATATGTCGACATATTATGAATGGGTTGAGGGTGGTCCAGTTGTGTGTTGAGGCCAAGATACCCCGGGCGGTCTAGTTAAAATTGTAGGCCCAAAGGGAGCGATCTAGCTTAATGTTGAAGCTCAGGAGGCGGTCTAGCCCTATGTTAAAGGCCATGTTGTTTATGCATTATATGTGTATTGTTGTGTGGGGTATTTTGAGGAGCTCGCTAAACTTTGACTTACAATTGTGGATTTAAATGTTTCAGGTACTTCTGAGGATCGGGGTGCGAATGCGTGACTATACACACTATCCTGCAGTTTTTATGATTTTGAGAGATGTTATGATATGATACTCTGATTTGATCGATGATGTTTCCCTTTTACAAAAAATAGCTTTCACTTCTTTTAAAAATTGAAAATTTGCACTATGGGTTTTGGAATGTTAAAATATCAAGGGTTCAAAAGTGTTATATCAGTACTTAAAAACAAAAAGTTAACAAATATCTATTTGTTTCATATCGATCATAAAAAAGTGTCTTGAAAAAAAACTCGCCAAGGCACGTCTAGACAAGCCAAGGTGTACACCCTGCCTAACAACACTAAGGGTGTTTTCGAGACAACAAAGTCACACCTCGAAGCCATTGTGTGGCTCTTGTCGTTGCCCTGTCATACTTCTTAAAACTTGTTTTAAATTAACCATATACTACATGACTCTCGCAACTAGTATATATAAAAAGTTGATTTTTTTTTCAAAAAAATTGAAAAATAAAAACGAAAAAGAAAATTAATATATAATCCACAAAAAAACTTAATATGTAAAGTCTTTTATAAAATGAATCGTTTTTACATGCTTCTTATAATTACAAATCAATATTATTGTTCATATAATCAGTAAATTAAAAAGAGTGTCGTTTGTTAGACCATAAACCCTATTATTAATTTGAGACGTAAATGAGAGCCTTGACCAATTAAAAAAAAACTTAAATAAACATTGATACAAAAACACTTATAATATATACATAACAAATTATATGATATGTAAATATTCAAAGATGAATTATATATTACTTTCATGTTTTGCCAAACGTGTTATATGAATTATTTTTAATGATGCTCATTATTGGGATAATCAAAGGGTATCAATGGGTTTTCGTTATGATTATATTCCAAGTATAAAATTGATACTTTGTTCTTTCTTTACACTTTGAGTTTTTTTCATCATTAAAGACAACCCAACAATAAAACAAGGATTTCTGTAGGCCATATTTCATCATAAATTCATAATTGATCTTTAATCATTAATACTGCAAATCGAAATCTGATTGTACGTTCATTTTTATTAGAATAAGTTTATGAAAATGATTCTTTACAAACATTAGAACTTTGATGTAACTACAAGTTTTTAGACCTAAAATTAGCTATGATGTTGATTTCATTCGACAAAAGTCACTGGTTATTTTGGGACGCATCTCGTTTTATAAGAACCATAGATTTTGTGTGCCGGCTTTTAAAGGAATACTATAGATTTGTCAATGATTAACAATTAAAACTAGAACAAAAAAACAAATTACAATGAAATAGACATAATTAAAGAGTAATAGAGTTTTGCAACTACGAAATCTGCATTAAAAAGGTAGCCGTAGGTTTGTATGTGTATTAAGGGGGTGTTTGGATTAACTTATTAGTTTATTGCTTATTAGCTTATTTGTGGTGAGAATAAATAATAAGCAATAAGCATGAGAAGAGATACTTATTAAAATTAGTTTATTTAGCTTAATAAGCTGATTTTTTAAGGATTTTATCCAAAAACTCAAAGTTAGCTTATTGTGGTGGGAATAAGCAATAAACAATAAACAATCATTTTTTTCCTATCCAAACACCTCCTAGAAAAGATATTGTATTGTAAGCGTTGTGGATTTGTGGAAATGATATGAGTTTATCTGATTTTAAACTTTGTTTCAAGTACTTATACTCTTAAAGTATGTTAGAAAAAAAGGTCAAGCACAGTTTGTTATTAGATTGCATTATTCTCTCTTTAGGTTTATTATAAATCTTCTTTCCCTTTTTGGACAAGATTGATGTATCTCACACACACATATATATATATATATATATATATATATATATATATATATATATATATATATATATATATATATATATATATATATATATATATATATATATATATATATATATATATATTTGAATATGCAATGCTTATCTGCACATTCAAATGTATATGTATGCACATTAATATTTTTTTATTTGAAGGTTTTAGTATGTGAATGACTTGGACAGTCGAATAAGAGTTGTGAGTTGTGTGGTGGTGTAAGTTTAAAAAAAATTTAACAGGAAATTTTTTTTATCAAGGTCTTGCATATCTTTTGGTTTGGTCTTTTCACCACTAATTTTTGTACAAGCTTAACAAGTTATTTTTCTTGTTGAACCGGCTTGGTTGAATATGAATTTTTTTTGAACCTATTCAGTTGAACCCTGTTAAAAAACCACACAACTTTCTTTTCTAGACTCGTCACTGTGTTTAACCCGTAAAATGGAAAACAAAATTATTATTAGACCATAATACCAACAGACATCAGTCTTTAGCTTCCAATTGTTTATGACTTGGTAACTTTTTTTACTACCAAATGTATGACTAACTATGTATTCTGAAAAAGCAAAGAGAACAAACCCCTTTATCCATTAGGGTTTGACATCTCCTCTTTAATTTTTAACCAACCTACTTGATAACCCTACCATTTTCTTCCTAAAAGAAACAAATCCCTAATAAGAGGTCAAAGAATATTGATCTACAAGCTTGTTTCCTTGTGCTTTTTATGGTTCAAAATCAAATGCAACCATCCCCCACCCCCACCCAAAAGTTTACGATTTTGATCTAAAACACTAAAAATTACTTTGAAATGATCAATCATAAATTTTATTCTTCTTCTTTCTTTCCCCCCTTCTTCTTTAAGGATAGCTTGAGCTTTATATTCGAATAAATCAAACAACAAAAAAGACAATGAAATGGTCCCGTAAATGTAAAGGGATGCAAGGACCATTACTATTATGAATACATGCCTCAATACAGTACGTAGACAAAACTTATATATGATTGATAACTTTTTTATTATAATGCATATTTTTTATTTTTAGAAATAGTTATTTTGGTTGATTAGAAGACTAAGGAATTAACCAGGTTGTTTGTGGAGATGACTATTGCTTTATTATAAGTTTTTACTTTAAGCAAGACGAACGTTTATTTTTATTTAAAAAAATGTTAACTCCTTTTAATTTATGGTTTGAATTTTTTGATATTTATTCTGTATGTATGTATTTATTTTTAGGAACAACCGAACAAGTAGTAAATTTTTATTTATTTATTTATTTTGAATGACAAGTTGACATTTCAATAGAAAAAACTAGCCGGAGACTAGAAACAAGTAATAATAATCTATGATTTTTGAACATGCATGCCTAATTTCATACTACGAATGTATAATGTAGTTAATGATTAATAACCCGTATCCAAATGACAGGTGATCTAATATACACATCTTGTAAAAGCATCTGATTACATACCTATAACGCTAATAAATCTCAAATCTTAAATTTTTGGTATAATTAATTGTTATTTGAAGGGTAGCATAACTTCAATATTACTATTCTTGATTAAATGCATAAGTTGTTGGTGATTTTAATTAGATCACATGTCATTTAAGTGTAATTAAATTTTATGCTGGTTTTAAAAGGAAAGGATCGAAGCTATGATATAATACAACTTTAATAGTGCGGAGTGCATATTTATATAATGCGAACTAGAACTCAAACATGACGAAATTCAGAGGGTGGGGAGACCTAAAACCTCGGCAAAAATTTAGAACATAGTGGATTTCAACTAAGTTAAAATTCATCTGGTCCTTCAATATTCTATGGCAAAACTAAGGTTCTAGACGAGCTGCGGACCTACAATGTTTGATGATTGCAGATGTGTGGTGCTCGGTGAACTGTGGACCTGTGTGGAGCTTGGTGAACTACGAATTACTTGTTTAATGTCGACTTGTAGTGCTCGTATCTCAAAGAAACGTTGAGATTGTTCAAAAACATGTTGACCATACAACGTCCCAAAAATACTAAGTAAAATTTTTTATTTTTCAATCACCAAAAACCATATAATCATTTGTTCAAAAAACAATCAGAGTGTAAAGTGTTCTCACACATCAGAGTAAATCATAAATTAATTATGTGGAATAAAATTTCAGGGAATGCAGTGCGATCAAGCCGAACCCTTCTTTTTAGAACCAGAAGTACCTGAAACATTTAAACATAAAACTGTAACCATAAAGCGTAGTGAGCTCCCTAAAATACCACATACCATATATAACAATGAGCCCCTCCCTATAAGTATATTTTAACCTATGTGTATGATATGGTTCAACCATAGTTTATAGGCACTTCTCATGCTACAACACCGTTGCAGTCTCCCTTGCAATGTGTTGGGTTTTATAGAAAAGAAAATTGTACAATGCAGAAAACAATTAACAATTAATTAGGGTACATGCATCCTATTAAACATCTATGTCATACACCTTGATAGCAACATAAAATGAATAAATAAACCTAGCACAACCCTAGTGTAATTCGAAATTACTAAGTATAGAGTTACATACCTTTTAATTTGTTGTAGTAAACAAATCACTTCAATCTCCTTGTAATGTAGGTCTTGGAAAGCTTAGCACCAAAAGGATGGTACCTCTAATGGATCACACTAAAAAACCCTAGAACTAGAAGACAAGAGGAGAGAAGAAAGAGAAGATTTTTGGCCAGAGTATTTTCCAAGGAAGATAATGCACGAAATTAGACCTCCTTGGGTCCTATTTATAGTGTGGATGAGACAAGGAAAAGTCTAGATTTGAATAATAAAATATTCATATTTTATTCTATTCAAATATGGTATCCTTATCAGCTTTAGGAATATTCCAGAAACCCTAGAATAGTCCCAAATTTCGTTCACCACCATATAGGTTATAGAATTTTCTTTCCTTGCTCAATTATGAAAAATTACAATTCAACCCTTGGACCTTTGATTAATTCCAATTAATCCCGAATTAATTTCAGATTAATTCTAATTAATAATTAATTAATTCATATTGATTTCACATTAAATTACTAATCATATAAATTAATGAATCAACTGTTTATTTCCAATGAATATATTAATCATAATATATTAACAAATCATTTTCTCACAATTTCCAATTAGTTTATTAATCATATAATAATCTAATAAGTCATCATCTCTTTATAAATGTCGTTCTAATCAAGTTCAAGTTATGAGGGCAACCCAAAAAGGACTTTGCTTCCAATTACGAGAATATACCAATTTAGTTACTGGCTTAGACACCTTAATCCAACAGTCTCCAACTTAGATAAGTCTGTAACTACAATTACAAGGATAGAACTTGAACTAAACAACAAAGAGCGTTTTCCAAAGCTATTATCGAACTCTGATTCGAATCGAACGTTAGACCTAAGATAAGTGATCAGTTATTCCTTCGTTCTACAAGATATTGCATGGACATGCGACATAGATTAAAATCAATCTCATTGTCCAAGATTTCGTTACTCGATATCCTGGTTTATGACGACTGAATTCAGACTACCAATTGAATACATCAATTTAGTCCGAGATCGGTAAAGCACTTCAGAAGTCGGCAACAAATCATCGAGAGGACCAAAGATATCGCTTTTGCTATTAAGGAAAAAGGAAAGAATTACTTTGACTATATAGTCATACATTTTACTAACCAAATCATGCATGTTATTACTCTTTATAACACCCAATTACGAGATGCGTTTGTGTAAACCAATGCACAAATCATTCGTAAAGTATGAACTATATATCTCCGCTTAAGAATAGTAGATATTATCGTCTTAGAATTACTCGTAATAAACTCCATGAAGTATCTCTAAGTGTGGGTTTATCCAATACTTATAAAAATATATTTTCAAAATACTCATGAATATTGTAGCAATTCCAATTTCAATGTCTTAACCTCAATTGACAATCTACAATCAACTCATGACAGTCTTAAATCACTACCTACTTCCAAAAGTATGAGAGATTGTGATGCAGGAGCATCTGATCATAGCCTCTTATTGGCTGATTTTTTTAGTCAAATATTTAGTTGATTTGTTTCCTATTTGAATTATGTTACAATAATAAGAGATTTAGTGGAAGATAATATATGTTTACAAAATCTATCTTTAATCTAAATCTTAGGAGTTTTATTAGGAAAGTGGAGTTGTCTTTTTTTTTTTTCCAGGATTATAAGTTTTTTTTTCCATGTAGCCGTTTAGGGCAGTTTTTTTTGGATTGATAATAAAACATCGAGACTTTCATTGTTCTCATTTTCTTCTACCTTGTGATTTTCTGGCCATTTGATTTTGCTAGATTTTGGCATCATTTGGTATCAGAGCACAAGTTATCTCTCAAATGGTCGAACGTGGTAGATGTGATCCTCCTCCCCGTCGATACGCCGACAAAGGCAACAAAGGAGAATAACCAGGTCCACGAGATGTTGAGATCGAAAGGCTATGACAACGAGTTCAGGAATTGGAGATACAACAGGAGGCTCAAAACCAAGATTCCCAATCAGAACATAACCTTCAAGATGACGAAGAGAGGGACGTAAATCAGTTCGGTGGGGGTTTCCATGGAAGGAATGCATTTGAAACTTATCAGCGGAATACCCAGAGGCAACACTATGATGACCCTTTACGAAACTTGGGAATGAAGATAGAGATCCCTAAGTTTGATGGGAAAGTACATCCTGACGATTTCGTAGATTGGTTGAGAACCATAGAACGAGTCTTTAATTTAAAGGATATTCCCGAAGACTTGAAAGTAAAACTTGTAGCCATTAAGCTAAGGAAGTCTGCTTCACTTTGGTGGGAACACGCGAAGAAACAACGCCAACAGGTGAAGAAATCAAAAATTGAAACATGGTCGAAGATGAAGAAGCTATTACAGGGAAAATTTCTCCCGGTAAATCATCGTCAAGAAGCCTTCTTAGATTATCATAGTTTAGCCTAGAAAATGTCTTATGTTGAAGATTTCATCGCTGAGTTCGATCGACTTAAGATGCGATGTTCTGTTGAGGAAGAAGTGGAACAAATTATTGCATGTTTTTTGGGAGCCCTCAAACCTGAGATTGCTGATATTGTTCACCTTCAACAATATTGGACGTATGCTGATGTATGTCATTTTACCTTAAAGGTTGAAAAACAGTTTAGAAACAGAGGAAAACTTGGAGCTAGCAGGTTTGTGTCGTCCTCCCGTTCACCACCGATGCAACAAAGCAAGACAACCAGCTCTAAAATTGACACCCCAACAGGTATGGCAACCAATCCACCTGCTACACGTGTTCTTCGATGCTTCAAATGTCAAGGTGTCGGTCATATGGCGAGGGAATGTGCAAACAAACAACGGGTCACTTTGGTGGTGGAACTGGACCCTGTTTATGATACTTAATGGAAGGATGAAAGTGATGGGGAGGAGATCGAGGTGGTGTATGCTGATCATAACATGGTAACCTGAACTATAAATATGTGTAAACTTACCTAAGGAATGTGAAGTTCCGGTCCATAACACGGTTTTACTTGGCTCATCAAGTGTGCGTTCACGGTTTCCTGATGGAATATGAAGTTCCAGTCCATCGCTTGTTTGGTTGCTAAATGAACCTTAAGATTCCAGTCCCCTTCCATGCTTCATAGCTTTCACCCATCCTAGGGCTAGGGGAGGCTACCATTCTTCTTTTTTGTTTATAGACCAAAATGTTTGCATCATGTATGTTACAATAAAGTAAAAACCAAAGTTCAATTATATAATAAAAAATAAAGAAAATTTGTTTTCATTTTTTTATTGTTGAATCCATTCCACACGTGTGATAGTTTATGATGCTTTCAAATTCCAATATCTTGAGATTCCATTCCTTCCAAAATCATTCTAGGAACCAAACACCCATTACCCTTAGTCATGGTGCATACCAGAAAGTAAAGATACTGTTTAACATGAGAGTGATAGGTGTAACTATATGTTCTGCTGGGTAAGCTTACATCTCTTTTAAGAACTAGAAGAAAGGCTAGTTGAATTGGTATTTGGTATGACCTCAAACAAAAGTATTTGTAATTATAGCTTCCATTTCCATATATTTCTATTTTATTGGTTGACCTGAATATAAATAATCTGTGAATTACCAACAATATATTTATGACTGGTCAAAATTGGAGGTGTAAGGAAAAAGCAAAAAATTGATCTCATCTAAGTTTGATATTAAAGAATTAGAACCAAAAACTATCTTGGGAATCTCATGTAATCACCAGTCTATTTAAGATGCTCTGGACTAAGTTCAGAAAGGCTTGTTTGTAGGGATTTCTTAAGTATTAGATATGATCTTAATCAGATATACACATAATGGATTGGACCTATGTCGACATGTTTTTGTTTCAAACTTTAACATATAATATAAATAAATAAAAAAGTTTAAACATAATTAAAGAAAGAGAATCTTACCTGAGGAATTGGTAGTATAATAAATATGTCAAGGAAAAAATACACAGAAAGATATTGTAACATTGTTTTTCTAAGATGATCAACCAATTCTGGAGCACCTACAACTCTTGATTAAGGTGAAAAGAATGCTAACTTAAACTGTAAACGAAATTAACAATTATTCAGTACCAGATAACCATTATAACACTATAATAACAAACTAAGATTTTTGGATATGCAAGCAAAAGATCTATACATCATAATATAAATTCATCGTAGATTATTGGAGGTAGTTTTGGTGGGTCAATGATTACATCTTCTTCTTCTGATTCTAGAA
Source organism: Lactuca sativa (assembly GCF_002870075.4). Taxonomy (NCBI): domain Eukaryota; kingdom Viridiplantae; phylum Streptophyta; class Magnoliopsida; order Asterales; family Asteraceae; genus Lactuca; species Lactuca sativa. The sequence goes on from NC_056627.2 coordinate 37,858,366, forward strand.
GTGTTTAATTTAAGTCAGGCATTTCATCGAATGGTTAGAATGCATAAATTTTCTTTATGAATAGATGGGAATCAGAGCATGGGAAACAAAATTAAATCAAATAGATGATAGGATTGTATAAAGTAATGTAAAAGATCTATTATTACCTTGGAGTCGATGTCTATATAGAGAAAGGTTGGAAGGCTAGTGAACAATGATAAAGAATCTCAACAGATAAGAACCAACATGTTCCTAGGAGGTAAGATGTCGAACCCAAGAATGCTTAAGAAAATGTTTAACGGTAGAATGGTCATGAATTGTTGAAGAAATACGATGTAGGAGGTAAGATGTCGAGATATGGATTAAGCTTGTCGAACCCTAGAAGGAATCACCGACTCTTAGCAACTCTTCTAGAAGTGAAAGCTATGGCAGCTGCACCTCACATACAACGTGCGTGTGTTATTTTCCTCCACTCTTACGTTCTATGTGTCTTTGTTCCTAAATTGAAAAGAAATGGAGAGAAATCAACAAATCTTCTGCAAGTGAAATTTGTGTCTTGTTCTGTCCTTCGATCGTGAGAGAGAAATGGAGAAAAATTAAGCTAACTAGAGTTGAAGAATGATCGAAAAGAAAAAAGACCTAGCTAATGTCCTGAGATTTCGTGGAATATAGTATATGGTCGAAGCCCATTTTATTGAAGGTGGCCTCCTTGTTTGTTTTATTAGACACTAATTTGAGGGCACGTAACAATGCGTGTCTTAAATCCTTTAAATTTTAGGAGAGATGACATTAATTTTACGTCACACACTTTTGTGTATCATAAATCCGTGCGTATCATAAATTGTGTGTCATTAAAGGCCAATTTTCCAGTAGTGTTATGTTCTGCCATGAGTTTGCTGCATCTAAGCAGACTCAGATGACCTGTTACTTAAGCATGCTTAAGACGGAGATCAGGCAGTTTGTTTCTACTCAGCGCTACAGTTCATTGTTGGAGATGTAGGAGGCCGCCAGACGGCGTGAGATTGAGATTGAGATTGAGTTGCAGACTCGGGAGTTGAGACCGACCACGGTACTATCGTAGCCTGCGCCGAAGCGGTTCAGGGCCGCTGACTCCAGGTCTGGGATTCAGAGGGGTCGTATTTGTGGGAAGTGCAACAAGGTACATGATGGTGTTTGTGGGTCTTCTTTGGGTTGCCCAAATGTGGGAAGTAGGGCCACATTGTGAGGGATTGTTGGCAGTAGACTCCAGCTTCTGGCATCGGACTTTGTTACCATTATGATCAGGTAGGTCATATGAAGGCCCAATGTCCCTTGTTAGTTGCCAAGCCGATGCAAGCTCCAGCACCGGATACTCTAAGGATCACTGATGGGAGTAAGTGAAGAGAAGAGCCCCCGAGGGCTTGAGGTCACGCTTTCTAGCTCACTGCCGAGGAGGCCAGGGAACCGCCAGATATTGTGGCTGGTATGTTTCTATCCCTCATCTTATTGATTATGTTTATCTTATGCTCATATGTTTGTACCTTTGTTAGGTATGTTCTTAGTGAACTCCTTTCCAGCTCTTGTATTGTTCGACTCAGGTGTGATTCGGTCGTTTATCTCTCGGTCTTTTAGTAGGGATTTGGATTTGCTCATATAGGAGTTGGAGTGTCGATTATGATTTTCTATCGCCAACGAACACGGGGTTTTTGCTACTTCGGTTTATCAGGGTTGCATCCTAGAGATCTTCGGAGTATCCTTTTCCGATCGATTTGATTCCTATTCCTATGGGGGATGTCTGCGTGATAGTGGGTATGGATTGGCTGAACCATTTTGGTGCCATGATCGACTGCGAGGGTCAGCACGTGGTAGTTCGAACCCCAAATGGTGGAGCACTGGTTATTTATAGAGAGGGAACTAGGTAAGGTTTAGGGTTTTGTTTGGCAGCCAGGGCTCGACAGTATATTCATCACGAGTCTGCAGGTTATTTGGCTTATGTGGTGGATACACGGGTTGGGGATCAGGTGTCGGTTGGTGATGTTCCAGTTGTTAGGGAGTTTGTTGATGTATTCCCGGAGGAGTTACCTGGTGTGCCTCCTGAGAGGCTGGTTGATTTTCGGATCAACCTTGTGCCAGGTATAGATCCTATTGCCAAGGCGTCATACCAATTGGAACCGCCTGATATGCAGGAGCAGTCATATTAGCTATAGGAGCTCCTAGGCAAGCCATTCATCCATCCGAGCAGTTCTTTGTGGGGAGCGTCGATTCTATTTTTCAGGAAGAAGGATGGTTCATACCGGATGTGCATCGATTATAGGAAGCTGAACAAGTTAACTGTGAAGAACTGTTATCCGCTTCTGCAGATTGTTGACCTCTTTGATCAGCTCCATGGAGCATCTTGGTTCTCCAAGATAGACCTGCTGGGTTTTAAACACTATAACACTCCTATGGTGCACATGTAACCCGAGATGCTTTGGATCTATGTTTTCTCTAATTGTACATGAAATTTATATTTTCCAAAGCATACACCCTCACTAGCATACAATAGAAGATATACAACATAAAACCAAGTTAGATGAATACCTCTTGATGTGGTTTGTAGTTTGTGGCCTTAGAAAGCTTTAGCACCTCAAGTGTGATGCCTCTAATGTGTCACAAACACCAAATGCAAGAGGAGGATTGAGAGAGTAGGCTAGTTAGCTCAAAATCGGTTATCACTCTCTTAGAATGAATGGGCAACCAATTTTTGGCCTAGGGGGTTGCTTTTATAGTGTTACAAAGGCTAGGGTTTCATCCATGCAAACCCTAATGCACCATGAACCTTCATATTTCTTAGGCTCCATGGGTTAAGACTCCATGGACTATCATATTAGTTTAGCCCATCCTAAATAACCATGGATCATTGGCCCACACTATAAGAATCATTGATTTACTTAATCAGTCCTTGTATATTTAATCAGTCTATTTTAATCAGTAAATTAATTCTTTATCAATACTAATTAAATAATATGATTTCTCAATTAATATATTATAATTATAATATATTAATAAATCACAAATAACATTTTTCTCAAAAGTCCATCCTATCAAATTGCTCTGGGGAAGGCAACCCAAAAGGACCATGCTACTATCAGGCGAAGTACATACAAGTTATAGTTATAGGCTTAGACACCTAATATAACAGTCTCCCACTTGGATAAGTCTAATAACTATAACTGTCATTGTAACTTCAAAATCCGATTAGCAATCGTAGCTCTCAAAATCCGCTGTCGAACTCTGACATAGTCAGTGACGCGTCCTTTAGATAAGAGATCATATATATCTCTGTTCTTCAAGATAACATGCCAAAAAAATACATGGAACATAGTCATATTATTGTCCTGCAGTTTGATTCCCGATTTCCAATTTGTCTGACATAGAACATAATGGAACACATCAATTTAGTCCTGACCAGGCCCGACACATTAGTCAAAACAAAATCATCGAGGGGGCCAAGATATCACTTTTCATCCTCTTAGGATAAAATGAACATATAAACTTTGACTTATATGCTTGTACTAACTCAGTGGCGGACCTTAGTGGTGCCCGGGGGGTCCCGGGCCACTGCTTCGATTCCGACACGTAGTGTAAATTTTTAAAAATCTTTTTTCTATTAGTTGCATCGACTTAAAATACGAGTGCCACTACTAATGTATATTTTTTCGGAAACTTTTTTAGTGCGATCCCTACTGAAATGTTATGCGTTAGCCACTGTACTAATTACTCGTTAAATCATGCACAACGATACGTTTTATAACACCAAGTTACTGATGCGTTTTCATATCATCAATTCACAACCAACTCGTAGTCAACAACTCATATATCTTGGTTTGAAGACTATATGATATTATCGTCTCACAATCACTCGTGATAAAGTCCATGAAGTGATTCATGTGAGTGTGGGTTTAATCCAATAATCAAATCTTATTTCAAGAGTACTCATGAACGTTGTAGCATACTTTTGCTATGTGTAACACCTTAGACAATATACAAGCCAATTCATGACACTCTAACCTCATAACCAACTTCCAAAGTATGATCGACTGTGGATAGTTTGAATAATCTTAATATTCTGGAAGTCAAAACATGCAAAAGTGAAAATATAGTAAATAATTGACACAAGACAGTAACTTTACTTATAAGTAAAACTCCTTTTATTTAATCATCAAATGTTAATTACTGTTTAGCTATTACAAGTTTCTAAATATTTATCTAATCACTAAAACTAATATCGTCGGTTAGCCTAATGCCCCTTGCATGTTGCAAGTGCCTAACCCTACTCAGTCCCTTCGTGAGGGATCCAATGGGTTGTCCTCTTCACAACGAGGTATCCTTCTTCTACATGATATCTTATGAAGTGGTACTTTCTGTCGATATGCCTGGATCTACCACGATCTCTTGGTTCCTTGGTTAAGGCAACCGCCCCTTCATTATTGTAGAAAATCTCCACAGGATCCTTTATGGATGGAACAACTTCAAGGTCTCCGATGAAGTTTTTCAACCATATCACCTCTTTCGATGCTTCACTCGCAACTATGTACTCTGATTCACATGTTGAATCAACTATAGTCTCCTGCTTGGAACTCTTCCATGTTACTGCTCCTCCATTTAGGGTAAACAACCAACCCGATTAAGAGTGCAAATTATCTATGTCGGTCTGAAAACCGGCGTCACAATACTCTGTCACTCTCAAGTCATCACTCCCACCGACGGTAAGAACCCAGTCCTTAGTCCTCTTTTTGTACTTGAGAATGTTTTGTACTGCAGTCCAGTGAGCTTTACCAGGATTCCCTTGATATCTGCTGACCATGCTCAAAGCAAAGGCCACATCAGGGCGAGTACAAGTCATAGCATACATGATCGAGGCAACTGCGGAAGCATATGGTACTTGACTCATATCTGCTATCTTAGCATATATACTCGGACTCTGAGTCTTACTCAGTTTAATATTGTTTTGGATAGGTAAGTCACCATTCTTGGAGTTCTCCATGCTGAAACACTTTAACACCTTGTCCAAGTAGGTACTTTGACTAAGTCCCATTAGTCTTTTACTCCTGTTTCTCAATATCCTTATCCCCAAAATGTAGGCAGCTTCTCTAAGGTCCTTCATAGCGAAACACTTCACAAGTCAGGACTTCACTTCCTACAAGGTTGGGATGTCATTTCTTATGAGCAACATGTCATCCACATACAACACCAGAAAGCTAACTATACTCCCAATAGCTTTGACATATACACAGGAGTCATACTTGCTTGTCGAAAATCCAAACTCTGTGACTTTCTCACCAAAACAAAGATTCTATCTGCAAGATGTTTGTTTCCATCCATAGATGGATTTTTCATGCTTACACACTCTATTAGGGTACTTTGCATCGACAAAACCCTCTGGCTGACACATGTAAACATCTTCAGCCAACTTTCCATTAAGGAAACCATTTTTGACATCAATTCGCCATATTTCATAGTCATGAAATGCAGCTATGACTAACATAACCTTAAAGATTTAATCTTTGCTACTAGTGAGAAGGTTTCATCATAGTTAACTCCATGAGTTTGAGTAAAGCCCTTCGCAACCAGTCATGCTTTATATGTGTGTACTTTCCCATCCATGTCGGTCTTCTTCTTGAAGGATCCATTTATACCCGACTGTCTTGCGACCTGGTACATTGTCAACCAAGTTCCAAACTTGATTTTCATACATGGACTGAATCTCGCTGTCCATTGCCTCTTTCCATTTAGTAGACTTGGGGCCTATGTTGAATCATAAAAGTGACCCTCTTAAACTTTACCTCCCACAACCCCTTGAAGATCCACAGTCAAGTCACTTCAGTAACCGCATCCGAAGTCATCATCATCAGCAGTTCACTATCTAGTTTTCTTAGTTTAGCTATTTATCTGCTTTTCTTAGAATACTCTCTTTTATCCAGTATGCCTTTCATGGATACGTTTATATAGATGAACAAGTGCAACCTTTGAGTATCTATATATAGAACTCAATCTTTCTCAACTCAATACATATCTGATAACACTTCGCATCTTAAATCTCATATCTTGTGTTATTACTCTCATCTCTTTCATACTCCCCAAATTCACCATATCATAATTGGATATCATCTCTCTTCGAAGCAAGTCATTCTTGACTTAATCACTAAGCTTAATCTTATTTACTAACTTGGTTTGAATGCATTCCTTGTTAAGAATCAACTTACATGTATGCTTGATATAATACTTGCTGTCATTATATTTGCTCACATTTCCACATATAACTCTCTAATTATCTAAATCTAACTTATTATTATTATTGTTGAGCTATTAGATCCTTTGAGTAAAACTATTCCGAAACTATACCTGTTCTAACGTTTATTCAAGTGTGTCTCAAGTTTTTCTCTCAACAATTGGTATCAGAGCCAAAGTGGTTGCCTTTTGAAGCAAAACTCTGATTTTCAAAAAGCCTTCTATACCACTGAAGCTCATTTCTTACAAAAAAAAAAAATCAAAACAAGGAAATATGGCACATGCATTATCTCTTAATGTATCAAACAGTTTTGGTGGTTCGAATAGAGCACCAATACTTGTGGCAAATGAATATCATCACTGGTCTTAGAGAATGGAATGATATATAAGGAGACTTAGAAGAGACATATGGAGATCTGTAGAAGAAGGGCCTCATGTTCCTATTCTTACTCCAGTACAAACCGATGGAGCCACAACCAGGCTAGGAGGAGGTCAACCAACGTTGAATCGTCCCACCAAGAATGTTCTTGACAGAATGGAAAATGACATTGTTGCCTTTTATGAAATTTCTTGTGGAGTTGCGTCTGAAAACTTCGACATAATCATAAATTGCAAATCTGCAAAGGAGATATGGGATGTTTTCAAAAATCTGTATGAAGGAACTGAACAAGCTCAAGACAAAAAGCTTACTACTACACTCAATGAGTTTAACAACTTTAAAGCTCATGCGAGTGAAAGTTTGGAGGATTCCTTTAAAAGGTTTAATCTGATAGTCACAAAGCTATCCAATGTTGGCACGATCTAAAGAAACCATGAAAGAAATCTTCAATTTCTAAACGGTTTAGGAAGACACTGGACAACTGCCAAAATGATTGTCCAAGGGGATAGAAAAATCCACTCTCTTTCTCTCTATAAGCTCTACGGCGAACTGCAAGCTCAAGAGTCTACGGTACTCAAAGACTGTACAGAATTCGGTAGTCCACTTGCTCTCATGGCACAATCTCCTCACTCTCAATCATACTCCACTGCGTATGACAACCCTCCGCAGTCATATGAAGTAGACTCAAAATATGATGACGAAGAAGAATTCTAGAATGCAATTGCTCTCATCAGCCAACAATTCAACCGGTTACCACCTTCATTCCGAAATAACCACCACTACAACAAACCACCTTTCAACCGCAATCCTAACTCTCAAAACAATGACTCTCGTTTCACTAAAAAACCTTACCCACCACCGCATTCTCAAAATACTCAACCCAAAGAGGCACCGCAGTCCATCCAAACTACGGACTCTGGTACTCCTTCAGAAGGTAAAAGTGATATTTTGATTTGTCATAAGTGCAACAAAGAAAATCAATTTGCCAAAGACTGTAAGGCAAATTTTGTTAAAGATAGAGCATTCTCTCTCAGGATGGCTCAAGAGATGGAAGAAAGGGAAAAATGAAGAGCATATATTGCTCAAGTGAAAAGAGACCATCAGGTTTGGTCCTTGGGGGATAAAGAAGAGGACATCAGTAGTGTCAATAGAAAGGGAAAGATCTGTATGATTGAAACTGCAGATGAGGATGGATCCACAAAGATGGAGAAGAATTACTGCTATATGGCGAAAGATAGGACACTCAACATCGTCAAAAAGGTAAAACTTATGATCCAAACTCTAAATTATAGCATGCATGATTGTCAGCCATTCATAGACAACCTTAATTACACATGTGATGTCATCCTTACAGACTATAACAAAGCATTAGATGAGAAGAACATTCCATCCTAAGAGATGTTTCACGTAAGAGGACGATTGGACAACAAAAGGCTCAAAATGGCTATGTTAGAAAAGGACTTAATGTTAGAGAAAGATGCAAGAATGTTGAGTGAAACACAATTAGAAGTAGAATTGAATTAGAGAGATTTAGATCAGAGTGAAATTGTATGTTTAAATGTTTTAATACAACAACTGTTTAATGAAAGTGAAGCCATCGGGAATCTTGTTAACAATGGGACTATTGATAATACTTACAATTGGGGTTGGTCCAATGGGTACTCTACGACAATGGACTCATCACCTCAATTCAATAAGGATAGTCCCTACGTCCCTCCAGACCATGAATTCTTGTTTCCCGTCAATGAAAAAACATCTCCTGAAGATATCAAAGCTCACTTTGGTAGACTTCACGATCTGAGTCACAATTGTGTTATCGAGGAAATTCTCCCTGAATTTTCTAATCCTATAGACAACACAACTTTTCCCATTTCTCAGATGTCATCAATTGCTGATGAGGAAATTATCTTGGAAGATCCCGAAGTCTCAATGGACTTCCCGTCTCTGTCATTAAACCGCAGTATCCCTTACTGCAGTCATGAACCTCAGTCTGTCCATTTACCTTCCATCAATTGTCACACCAATGTATCCTCTCAAACTTATTTTGCGGTTGTTCAAGGCTCCGAACCGCAGACCTTAGTCAAAAGTATTGTGACCATCCAACCAAGTCATCATGAATTACCAATCGAAAACTTTGAAGTTGGTCAATGTTCCCTGAATCCTGAACTCTCTAGTTCGGATGAATCAAGTCCTCGTTTTTAAAAATTACCAAGTATTTCAAGGAAACCGCAACTGAACGTCACTGATTGCGGTTCTCCTAAAACTGAGGCGAAAAAGACTTTCAAATAAGAAATTTGATACCATTTCAAAAACGGGAAAATCTTTCAAAACAAAAACAACTTTTCAAAATTCCTAAGTCTAGAAGTCCAGAAAAACACTTTTTCTCAAATTACCTGTCCAAAAACTCTGTAGTCACGAAAACAAAGAAAAAGGAATGTACAGTTTATAAATCCATTCTAAATCCATATGACACAACACAAAAGAAAGTAATGTCTTTTCGAAGTAATGGTTTTCAAATCTATTCATTAGATGATCCAAAATGGAAGGGTATTTTGCCAACTCCAACACTCTTAATGTCACATGAAAGTTTTAAGAAATCACTACGCAAAAGGTCTACACGTGCTCTTACACCTACAAATTCCACTTTTTCAAATCCTACTGTCAGACCTCACAATCCCCGGACTGGTCATAAGCATACTTCCTCCTTGCAACCTCGTATTTTCCCAAACATCAGGTCGAAACAAATGACAAAAGTCCAGTTTGCAAATGTCTGTGTCAAAAGTTTTCTTCTCATATGAAATCACGATCTTTTCAAAGATCTCGTATCTTTTCTCAATCTCACAAAGCTCCAAAAAATCTCAAATACCCAGGACTAGGTCTAAAAGTTGACACAAAACTTGTCCCTACAAGCTCGTATGATGCATCAATTAAGAATTCTATGTTGCCCCTGGCTACAAACTCGTTTGGGTGCCTAAATTGACCGGTTAATTCCCAGGCTTTGTGCAAGGAGGACCAAGAAGAAGAATGGTTGATCGAGAGTGCCTTTCCTTGCACATGACCGGAAGATTAGAATACCTTTAGGATTTCAGGCCAATTTGTAACGGGGGTAATGTCACATTCAGCAACAACGCGAATGGGATCATCCGAGGTTACGGTGTTCTTACTACTAGAAACTATTCTATTCAAAAGGTAGCCTATGTAGTAGGTCTCAAACACAATCTCATTAGTGTTGGCCAACTATGTAAGGCAGGCCATCGGGTTAAATTTGATAACCAATTATGCTACATAATGACAAGCGATAGAAGCACTTGACTGATCAAATATATATTCGAAGGTACTATGTATCCTCTGGATGTCTCTCTGGACATCGGCAAACTGCAGCTCTGCTTCCTATCAAAAGCCATATCCGAAGTTAGCTGGCTTTGGCATCTCATGCTTGCTCATCTCAACTTCCGGTATATCAACAACCTCGTCACAGGGGAACTTGTCCGAGGTCTCCCTATTCTTAAGTATCATAATGACACTCTCTGCCCGACATGTAAGTGTGGCAAACAGTCCAAAGAAAGTCATCCTATGGTGATCGATTCCTCAATCTCGCAACCACTAGAACTTCTCCATATTGATCTCTGCGGTCCATCCACCGTAGCTAGTCTTCACCATAAGAAATTCATCCAGGTTATAGTAGATGACCTCAGTCGTTTCACATGGATATTCTTTCTTAGACTCAATTTAGAAACACCACAAGTACTCATCAATTTTATCAAGGAGATAGAACTTCAAATCAAACTACCAGTACGTTACATCCGCAGTGACAATGGAACCGAGTTCACTAATTATCATCTCAATAGTTTCCTGGTTTCTAAGGGCATAAGTCATAATTTTTCAGCTCCATACACCCCATAGCAGAATGGAGTAGTAGAGCGAAGGAACCGTACTCTGGTAGAAGCAGCCATATCTATGCTCAATTTTGCCAACCTTCCTTTCTGCTTCTGGGCCGAAGCAGTGGCCACAACATGCTTTGTACAGAACCGAAGCATTGTTTGCAAACGTCTCAGCAAAACACCATATGAGGGTCTCAACAACAGAAAGCCTAATGTTCGATTCTTCCATATATTTGGGTGCAGATGTTTTGCGATTAACAACAAGGATCATCTCAACAAGTTCGCACCAAAATCTGATGAAGGCATCTTTCTTGGTTACTCAATAAACAAAGTAGCCGATAGGGTTCTCATAAGACGTACGAGACTAATAATCGAAAGCTTTGATGTGAAGTTTGATGATTATTATGTCCGCAACACTGCTCCCTCCACCGAAACCAAAGCAATCCTGGAATGTGATGTTCCTAACTCTTCGGGTCCATTGAACATAGTTGAATTTAACTATGATGATCTCTTCGATCCCATCGAAACTGCTAAGCTATCTGAAGTTCTTGTGTCTCCTAAAGCTCAAATGCAACAAGCTAAAGTATTTGGTCCTACGCCATCTGATGAGGTATAACTTAATACTTCGACCTCGGCAGTTAAGGGGGAAAACTTAACTCCAAATCATATTACAACCATCGAGGTTCCAGTATTAGAAATAGTAGCTCCAATCCCTCTCTGTAGAGGATTTCAACCATCAAACGTTTGTTCGGACTCGGATGAGGAAAACATAGAGAATATCGACACCAGAACTGACCCAACAGTTCTCACAATTCTAACAATTCAGGGGGAACCTTCTCACGCTCAAGAGGATCTTCCATCAGCAATCCAGGGTACCTCTTCCAATGGAAAATGCTAATCTCACTCCAACAGTCCAAGATGACTCTGCAGGCTGTTCTCAAATCCAGGGGGAACTGCTATCTCCAACTGCAGAATCTTCCGATGTTGAAGATATTACCTCCACCACAGCTGTTGATCATCTGCAACCCCTTCTACACGTATGGACGAAGGACCACCCACCGAGTCAAATCATCGACAACCCAACTGCAGGTATCCAGACTCGATCTTCTAAAGACTTATGTGCTCATTGTCACTATGCAACATTTATGTCCTCAATCGAGCCTCGAACAATCAAAGAAGCATTACTAGAAACATACTGGATATCTACAATGCAAGAAGAACTAGAAGAATTCAAAAGAAACAAAGTGTGGCAACTTGTTCCAAAGCCGCAAAGTCACATTATTGTTGGTACTAGATGGGTGTACAAAAACAGGTTGGATGAATCCGGTGCGGTCGTCAGAAACAAAGCAAGGCTAGTTGCCAAGGGATATAGCCAACTTGAAGGTATTGACTATGATGAAACGTATGCTCCGGTGGCACGAATGGAAGCCATCCGAATCTTCTTAGCATACGCAACTCACAAGAACATTAAAGTACATCAAATGGATGTGAAAAGTGCTTTTTGTCAACGGTGAATTAAAAGAGGAGGTTTACCTTCAGCAACCTCCGGGCTTCGAATGTCTTGAATTTCCAGATTACTGCTACAAGCTTTTATAAAGCTGTCTACGGTCTAAAGCAAGCTCCAAGAGCATGGTATAAGACACTCTCTGAATTTCTTGTCTCGTCCGGATACAAAATAGGAGTGATTGATCCCACTTTATTTAGAAAAGCTAATGGTAATCACTAAATGCTTGTACAAATATATGTGGATGATATCATCTTCGGATCAACTGATCAGGGGTTGGTGGATAAATTTGCTAAGCTCATGACTAAAAAGTTCAAAATGAGCATGAATAGAGAGATTAACTTCTTTCTAGGACTTCAAGTAAAGCAAATCCCTCAAGGGATATTCATCCATCAGGAGAAACACACCACAAAACTACTGAAGAAATACTCAATGGACAATTTCTCTTCAACGAAGGTCCCCATGGCCATCGAATATAAGATATCTGCTGATCCTTCTGGTGAAATAGTGGATCACAAGACTTATAGAGGAATAATTGGCTCATTGATGTATTTCACCGCAAGCCGACCAAACATTCTCTTTGCAACAGGTGTATGCGCAAGATACCAGGCTGATCCAAAAATGTCACACATGACCGCAGCAAAGCATATTCTACGATACTTAAAGGGTAGTAAGAACCTAGGTCTATGGTATCCCGTAGGAAATGACTTCGACCTACAAGCATTCACTGATGCAGATCATGCTGGATGCAGACTAGATCGAAGAAGCACTTTAGGTGGATGCCAATTTCTAGGTGGAAGACTCGTCAGCTAGTCATCAAGAAAACAAAGTTGTGTAGCATTGTCTACCGCAAAAGCTGAATATGTGGCCACAACCAGCTGTTGCTCACAAGTATTCTGGATGAAAACACAACTTATGGACTACGGTTACAGAATGTTGCGGATACCAATTTAATGTCAATCTAAAAGTGCTATAGCGATTTCTCACAATCCTATTCATCACTCTAAGACAAAGCATATTGAACAACGGTATCACTTCATCAAAGACCACATCCTGAAAGGTAACATTGAACTAATTTTTGTTCATACTCATGAAGAGATTGCTGATGTATTCACAAAGGCACTTGACTCTACAAAACTCACCAGTTTCTTACAAATGTTAGGAATGATGAATCTGGACCCACAATTTTTTCTGAATTGATAGGTACCGTAGACCATCCTTGGTCTCTGTTGCGGTCCCAATTGAACTTATTTATGATATATAGTTTTGGTATAACCTGTGTACCGCAGTATATTCTATATACCGCAGTATCCCACTTGTACCGCAACTATATATCATATCTATCTTTCAATGGTCCTTATTGTTTATTGTTACTAATTTCTTTATCAAGTGTTCTCCTCAGTTTCTCTACTGCAGTCATCTAACCATCCATCATCAATGATAAAAGATTCATCCGCATTGAAGTTTCAATCCGCAATAACATTGATCAGTTTCTCAACCACTTCATAAATTTTTGAAACTTTGTGTGCTATTTAATGATCCTTCATTAAAGAAGAAAACATTCCTAAAAACAAATAAAACATTCTTGATGTAGCATATCATCGTTTCAGTTCTGCTTTTCAAATAAACCTTGTGTCAGACCTATTTTAGGTATGATGACAAAAAGAACAGTTTTCCATAAATATTTCTTTTTAAGAAATCCTTTTCCTCTAAACTGTCGCTTCTTAATACCCCCAAAACGTCAAATTCATTACTTATTCCTCATTTATACAACGGATTAACCCCCTCACCACACGTTCTTCAAACGTGATGGTTTAGGGACTGACATTTCATTAAATGCAACTACTTTTGAAAATTAATTTTTTTTTACTGATCCGTCGCTGAGATTGATTTCAAATAAAAACCCAAACGTTTTATTTTATCCGACTCTACTTAGGGTAAAATCAATTAAGTTTTAATCCGCCACTATAAAACCCTCTTTTTCTTCCCAAGAAAGGTTTACGCTTTCTAAAGACTCTCAAGACGAACTTCATCTTCTTCATCTTCTTGCACTCTGTTTTTCTGCAAGTTCTTCAAACCTTTTTTTCAAAATGGTGAAATTAGGTGTCTCAAAGAAACAATCGAAATCATCTGGCTCTGTTCACCTAACTGGTTCAGACTCCAACTAAAGAAACTAAATGCCATCGACTGCTTTAAGCAATTTTAGGGTATTGTTTGATGTGCATTCTTCTTACAATGCTCTAATCAAGTTGATGATCAAGTTCTTGTCAAATCATCCGTTGTTCGGTCCATTCGACACGTTCACCGATGTAGTACCACTTTCAAGCCTCTACAAATGTGCTTTCTCTGCATATCGCCCTCTCAACAACCTTCAAGAGGTGCATTTGCATCTAGTGAATGATTCCCTGGTCATTATAACCAAACAGAAGTTTCTCAATGTCATTAATCTGCTAGTTCTTCCTTCAACAAAGGTCTTCACTCCAAGCACAACCGATATCCTGTCTGCACTTTACCAAATGGGTTACCAGAAGAAACTAAAAGGTGTAGGCGAATTCAAGAAGAATCAGTTGCATGCGGTGTGGTAGTTTGTTTGCCACTTCCTCATCTGCAGTCTGTCTGGTAGGACCGAAGGCACTCATAACATGGGCTTTAAACTGTTAGAGTTGGTATGGAGTATCTTCACTGGCTACGATGTCAACTACGGTCAGATTCTGTGGGATGACTTCTTGCAGTACATCCTAAAGGAGAGTCCAAAAGAACACCCTGCCGAGCTCACCTTTGCAAGATTTTGGTCCCTATGTATCTCCGATCTTCATGATAATGCAGGACTAAGCATTGGCAACAATATCAATCTCTTCATCACCAAAGATATTAAAAGGTATAATCCCTCTAAAGATCAATCTCTTTTTGGACCTATTAGATGACTACCAGTCCAAATTTTGTCCACACTTGGACATGAAAATACTGATGTTTCAGATCATATAGAGGCTACAAAAGGTATTGACCCATACCTTCCTACCCCGCCTCAACCTAGTTAGAACATACTTGCCTCAACCGCCCCCATCAATTCTGGTAGTACCACAGCTCCATCTTCCACTACTTTATCCAACTTACCTTTATCACAAAGAGTCAAGAAGGTAGCATCACCCAACCAAAGCCCACGCAACATTTCTAAGAAACATGGAACCCCAAAGAAGAAAGATGGTCTTAAGCACACTGAACCATCAAAGAAAAGGAAACTCAAACACATTGTGCCATCAGATGACGAATCCAATGACAGTCAATCTCAATCTTCCTCTAGTGATTCTGATGATGATGTAGAACCCATTTCTATCCTCAAGAAATGAAAAACCCAATCCACAGACCAACTGTGTGACCAGACTGATACCGTAGTCTTTCAAAAGGCTCCTGTAGTCCTTGGGGTGGCCGCAGACCCATTCAACATGAAAATCGAATTTCACTCAGACATAGAAAGTGTGTCTGTTTCACCCAATCATGGAGACTCACCCCCAGCTCAATCCAAGAGGATGGAACTGGTTGTTGCCCTAAGGTCTCCAGGGCTTCCTGTATACATTTCTTTTCACCTGAGGATTTGAACTCCATCCTTTTGTCTATAACCCATACACTTCAGACATCTTCCCAACGACAGGGCACTCTTTCCGCCCTTGCCAGAACTGAGTCGAGGCTAGAATTGACCATGAGTCAAGGAGACCGAGGAAGCTCAGGAAATCCTACTCCACTTCCATCTTTGCCAGGTGGTTTAGGCACAGTGAGCACAATGGTGCAAGGATCCGTGAACCCGAGGGACACCTCGGTGCGATTTCAAGGAATTGACGATATTGATCTCAATGACTCATGGAGTACTTACAAGCCATCCAACGAAGCTGAAGCAATGAAATAGCCGCTTTCCATAGGGCATTCCAAGCAAGAAAAGATAGACAAACCAAGCAGCTTCCACAAAAACAGCAGGATATTCAGTCAGTGGCCAAGTACTGGGCAGATGCAATTAACAACGCCAACATCGTAACCACTATTCTAAAAGTGCAGGAGTGGATGTCCAACATGGCTGAGACAGTCCGCAACACTCAGAACACTCTTGGTGATCAAGGTACTTCAAGAATCCCTCCAACTCCCAATGCTCAAACTTCTCAAGGTGATGGCACCACAATCGAAGTCAGCTCTGCACCTACATTCGGGTTCGATGACTTTGATCTCAATGAGGTAAATCAACATATCCATTCTGATGATGAATTAATGAAATTTTATGAAGAAGAAGCTTCAAGTGGTTCTCAACAATCCACTTCCAAGCCCAAAGGAAAGAAGAAGAAGAATATTGTTGTCTCAAGGAAAGAGTTTCTGAGTCTACAAGCCAAAGTAGATCAGATTCTTGATGTGGTCAAGCCCACTCAACCGCAACCTAAAGAGGTTCTAGGAACGCAATCCTTAATTGAAAGAATCAAAAGACTGGAAACTCGTGAACGACTGGATGCTAAGCGTATTTCCCAAAAAGTTGAAATAGTGATTCGTTCTTTGGACTCAAGTCGCAAGGTTGACCATCAGCAATTTATGGCTACTGCGGAGCGCCTCATCTCTGATGTATCTGCAATCAAGGCAGACCTTCAAACTGCCATTGCGGATCAGTCAACACACTCAAAGAAACTGAGAGATGAAACTTACACTGCCTATGAGTTGACCATCTTCGTCGCTCATTCTACGATCAACAGTCTTCGATGATCACTATCTTCAAACTTTCATGGTCCAAAGATCCTTCAACTCACCAAAGAGATTCATCGCTTACTTTTCAACACCACCATTCCCAACAATCAACAATTGGCTGATGCACTTAAAGATCAATTCGACAATGTGTGTGCTAAAGTCGATGGTCTTAAGCAATGGCTTGAGGAATCCCCTGCTCTTCATTCCTCAAGAGGGGGAAGTGATGAAGACCATCATTCAAACAACATCTCTCAGCAACATAGAAGCTCCCCTGTCTTAAATGAAACAATTCCTTCACCGCAACCATCTCCTCACAAGACTCCAAGCCATCAGACTCCACCAACAATAGCAATCGCCACTGCAACATGAAAACATTCAAGAAGATGATCTTAAGTGACCGAAGACTCCTCCCTACTTCAAAAATTTAGCATCCAATATGTCATCTGAACATTCCGATGACTCTCCCGCAACAAAACATAAGAAAGTAGACTGGAAAGAAGCCAAGCTTGCCGAGCTAATCTGGACAGAAAACGGATTTGACATTACCATGGATGAATCCTTAGTCAATTCTTGGATCAATCCTCACCACAGATTACTAGATGATGGATACAAACCCTACCTTACCTTCGCTGAACCCCCATCTGACGGATACTGGGATATTCCAATATCCCCCAATGCAAAATACTTCACTATATTCGAGCAGTTTGACCAAAGCCTACCTAATCACAAGATACTGCCTATGGAATTCGAAAGACTAAATCGATTCCATGCCAAACATGCTTCCTGAATAGAAAAAATCTGGTCTAACGATATACCATCCGCAGTCAAGAACTTCAAACCTTGGAAATTCATGAAAGTGACTTCATCCAGTATACTCTCACAATAAGGAATCAGTACTACGTCCACACCCAAGCTGACTTCCCATGCATGAATCCAGAAGAAGTCTTCCTGATAGTGAGGGTGTTCCAAAACCAATCCTAGAAATATCCAAAGATGGAGATAGCATTTGAAAGGGCAAGCATTTTTCTAAGGGAAATTGTCTGTAACTTTACAAAAATTGATGCGTACATTCATCCTGATCTTGCTAAGAAGTTCGATCTACCACCACTTGATCCTGCACCGATGTTTACTGAAGGCTATCAAGAAAGATCTCTAGGTGCAACAAACTTCCCAGATCTTGGTGTCATCTTCAAAAGGAAAATCAATGAAACCAAATACTTCATTCCTTTGACTGCCATGAATCACCTCACAAGGAAACAACTTGAAGTTTGTTGAACCGCAGTTCAAAAGTCAGAACATACAACTGCCAAAGTGAAGTTCGAAATTTAAAGAAGGATCACCTGGTTGGAGAATGTCAGAAAGTTTTGGTGGATTCTAATCAAGTTCCTAAAGATTGATAACCGAAGAAAAAGTTGAAGACGTAACTTAGGGGGAAATTGTTAAATCATAAAAGTGACCCTCTTAAACTTGACCTACCGCAACCCCTTGAAGATCCGCAATCAAGTTACTTCAGCAACCGCATCCGAAGTCATCATCATCAGCAGTTCACTATCTAGTTTTCTTAGTTTAGCTTTTTATCTGCTTGTCTTAGAATACTCTCTTTTATCCATTATGCCTTGGATGGCTACGTTTAGATAGATGAACAAGTGTAACCTTTTAGTCTCTATATATAGAACTCAATCTTTCTCAACTCAATACACATCTGATAACACTTCGGATCTTAAATCTCATATCTTGTGTTATTACTCTAATCTCTTTCTTACTCTCCAAATTCACCATATCATAACTGGATATCATCTCTCTTCGGAGCAAGTCATTCTTGACTTAATCACTAAGCTTGATCTCATTTACTTACTTGGTTTGAATGCATTCCTTGTTAAGAATCAACTTACGTGTATACTTGATATAATACCTGTTCGCATTATATTTCCTAACATTTCTGCATCTAACTCTCTAATTATCTAAGGCTATGTTTGGCGCGCCACAGCTAGCTGATAAGATAGCTTATTTTTTGAGCTTTTCGATGTTGTCGTGTTTGGTAAGCCAAAAAAGTAGCTTATAAGATAGCTTTTTGAAAAGCTACTTAGACTAGCTTTTTAGGAGTTTTTTTAAAATTTCCCAAATATACCCCTTAATTAATTATGGAAACACATATTCTTACATTTCCTTTTATGTAATTTGATATATTTCATCTAGCTTTTCAGCTAGTTTTACCAAACGTTATTTTTTATCAGCTAGCTTTTCAGCTATCAGCTAACTTTTTATTTAACATCTAGCTTTTCAGCTAGTACGTCAAACATAGCCTAACTCTAACTTACTATTATTATTATTGTTGAGCTTTTAGTTCCTTTGAGTAAAACTATTCCGCAACTATACTTGTTCTAACGTTTGCTCAAGTGTGTCTCAAGTTTTTCTCTCAACAGCCTGCCATGGTTTCCTTGTAGTTATTAGGTTCATCCAGATTTATCTATGTACTATCACTGATAAATGTATCACCTTCAACTGTTATATGAAAACCATATAACACAGGTGGAACACTAACTCTACTAGAACGTCTCGGAGGTATGGACTCGTCAATCGGTTCAATAGGAGTTTCCTCCTTGGGTTGAGTGCCAGTGTTTGAGGTTCCTTTATCATTTAACTCTTGAAGCTCTTCAAGGTCAATTTGCCTCCCACTGTCCTCTCTGCATACGAGTTCTCTCTCGCGAAAAAATCCTTTCCTCGCAACGAAGACATCATTATCACTCGGTCTATAGAAGAGATATCTAAAGGATTTATGTGGGTAGCCGATGAAAATACATCGCTCACTACGAGGTTCGAGCTTGTCGTGAGTCTCTCGTCTTATGAAAGCCTCGCAACCCCAAACCTTGACGTGATCCAATGAGGGAAACTTCCCTGTCCACATCTCTTGAGGTGTTTTGGAAACCTTCTTAGTAGGGACTAGATTAAGGATATGGGCGGAAGTCTCTAAGGCCTACCCCCAGGTTGAGATAGGTAACGAAGCTCGACTCATCATGGAACGAACCATGTCCAACAAGGTTCGAATGTATCTCTCAGCCACACCCTTAAGTTGTGGTGTCCTAGGTGGCGTCAACTGTGAAACAATTCCACATTCATTAAGATAGTATAGGAACTCGATACTAAGATACTCACCACCTCGATCGGACTGGAGCATCTTTATCTTCCTACCCAATTTATTCTCCACTTCTTGCTTAAACTCTTTGATCTTTTCAAAGGTTTCTAATTTATGCTTGATTAAATAGATATAGCCATATCTGCTGTAATCATAAGTAAAAGTCACATAGGAGTTAACATCCCTTGTGGCAGTTCTGAAGGGTCCACACACATCTGTATGTATGTGATCCCATAAACCTTCACCCATTTCACATGTACCAGTAAAGGGTTGTACCAGTAAAGGGTGACTTGGTCATATTTCCAAGAAAACAATATTCGCAAGTGTCATCCGACTTCAATTCTAATGACTCCAAGACTCTATCCTTTTGGAGTTCGGATATGCGCTTCTTGTTGACATGTCCAAGATGACAATGACACAAGCATGCCTTGTCCAAAACATTGAACGAATCAATATTCAACACATTATTTCCTAGGTTATCTACAACCGTCATAGTTTCATATATACCTACGAAGGTAATGCTTCAAAATAAAATGTACCATTATAATAAGCATTATTACTACCAATTTCATTATTAAAAGAAAAGGTAAAACCTGGTTAATACAAACTATGAAAGGAAATAATATTTTCTCCATATTCGACAAGTAACAAGAATTATTCAATTCTAAATTTAACCCACTATTGAGAAATAAAGAATAAACTCCAATCTTGGTGATAGGCGAGATTTTCCTATTTCCCATGATTAAGTTTATCTTCCCGTGCTCCACATCCCTACTTCTTTTTAGTCCATGTAAATCAGAACAAATGTGAAATCCACAACCTATATGAAGGACCCAAGAGTTAGCATATGATGAGTTATTATACAGAATAGTGTAAATACCTGTGAAGGTGGGCTTTATCTTCCCATCCTTAATTTCCTACAAGTATTTGGGGAAGCTTCATTTGCAGTGCCCTTTTTCATGTTAATGGAGACACTCTGCTTCCTTTAGATTGGTAGAGGCATTAGCAGAACCAGCTTCGGTCACACTGGAAGAGGATCCATCAAGAGACTTTCCTTTACGGCTCTTAGAAGGAGCCTTCCTCTTCTTCCCTTTCCCATGTCCAATTGCCAGAACAGGGGAAGCAGCAGTAGGAGTAGGTACAACCAAGTTGCCTTTCAAGTTTCTTTCTACAGTTCTTAGAAGGTCTTAAAGCTTGATAAGAGTGACCTCCTCCTTGTTCATATGATAGGTCATTATGAATTGATCATAAAAAGAAGGTAAAGAGTGTATAATGATATATATAGCTAACTCTACAACAAAATTGACATTCAATTTTAGCAAGCGGTCCACATTTCTCTGCATCTTTTGCAAGTGGGCCATGATGGACTCTCCATCCTTCATTTTGGTCGTGATCATGGAGGCAATGATCTCATACCTCTCCTGCCACGCACTTTGATGGTACCTTTCCATCAAATCTTGGAGATTTTCGAAGTGCGAGAAGTCCTCATAGGACTTTTGAAGCTCAGCAATCATGGTAGCAATCATAATACATGACACCTTTGTCGCGCCCCTCTCATGAAACCTGTATTCCTCGATTTGTTCGGGAGTAGTAGTTTGTTCATCACTCTCCTTCATCTATTTATCCTGAAAATATTCTTTGTCCTCGTAGCGAAGGGCTATATGAATGTTTCTAATCCAATCGTTAAAGTTTGACCCATCAAAGATAGTTCTCCCAATCAAGTTCATGAGGGAGAATGAGCTAGAAGGGTTGGAGCCTGAAGCATTGTTTGTGATAGACATCTGAAAAAAAGAAGAACAAAGTTTAGATTAGATGATAATCCTTAATATAACACCTAAATGAAATATTAAGGCTAGGACCCAACACAATATTTTACAATTCGGAAGAGGGATGCCGTAATCCAATTGCAAAATATTCGAAGGTAGGTAAATGAAGATTTACCAACATCCACCATGAAAAACGAAATTGATTATTAAGTTTTAAATTGGATTGAAATTCCTAGATTCTTTTGAGATTCATTGAACTTTTCAATGGCATGTTTAAATCTCGATTATGCCTATCAAGTTTGTGACTCGGATGCTGAGGATTAAAAACAAGGTGTGAATAACCATGTAAATGTGCTTGACACTCTTAATGTTATGAATCACCTAATCAATGTGTCGATTAACCACACACGCTCCATTGATCTATGATTAAAATCAAGCTACCCTTTGCCACCCTTGCTAGTCCCAAATTAGTGTGCCTGTTAATCACACACGCTCCACTAACGATTAAGCAAGGTGCAAAGTTCAATTTCATGGAATAGCACCATTTTCACATTTTCCCTAAACTAACTAAAATTCGGAATTTAATAAGGTTTAGTTACTTTATAAGTTCATTATACTTGTTAAAGAAGATTTATGTCCTATCCTACCCGTTCGGCTAACGACCCTCCACTAGTCAAGGAAACGGTGGGTGAGAGTGGACACCCATTAAACTACCATTTTATAGGCGGTAACCTTATACCCCCCCTATAGGTCGACTTTGTGAATGAGGCATACTGATGGTACGACTGACTTGTATTATACACATATATATATATATATATATATATATATATATATATATATATATATAGTGAATATACCCTTAAGGGTATATAAGCTTAGGTACCCAAACTCACCATACTACGTTGTTTTGTATCATATAATACATTCTAATTGTCCAATGTTCTTATAATTTAACATCTAACTTGATTTACTTCCAAGATTTTTATAAATTACACATTTATCTTCCTCTTATACAATTTTCACTTTCAACTACAATATATATATATATATATATATATATATATATATATATATATATATATATATATATATATATATATATATATATATATATATATATATATATATATATATAACCTAGTAGGTGTTCGGCAAAAACATGTGATGTAAGAGAAATGTAATAGTGAAATTTCGAAAATGTTGAAAGTAAATCAAGTTAGGGGTTTGAGTTTAAGAACATTATAATGATTATATCAAACAAAATGGCGTATTATGGTATGTTTGGGTACCTAAGCTTATATACCCTTAAGGGTATATTCACTTTTCCCTATATATATATATATATATATATATATATATATATATATATATATATATATATATATATATATATATATATATATATGTGTGTGTGTGTGTGTGTGTGTGTCTGTGTGTGTGTGTATTAACGTTTAATAATATAATAGTATAAGGGTCAGATTTTAACTTTTAAAACTCTAGGGTTTGATATTAAATGTTTCACTAGTGAGACTTTACAAATTCCAAAACTTGAGGGCAAGTTTTGAAAATCTTCAAAACTCTTCATTTCCATAACTTATGAGTTTAATATTATTTTAACGGATGAGACTTTTCATGTTCCATAACTCGAGGACAAGTTATGGAACACATTAAAACATTTATATCAATTCCAACAAATAAAATTATCCTATGATTTATGGTTGATCTAACTAAACTCATAAAGCAAGATAATATCAAATCAACAATTTACAAGTAACTTTGTTTATCATATAACCAACAATTAACTTAGAACTTTGACAATTATCTTTTAATTGGAAGTGGATCATCGTTACCAAATCTGAAAAATACAATTTTTATCACACAAAACAGTTTGTGGTAATGATCCTAATCCAATTCTGGCTAAAAACTTGAAATTCTGCAAACAGAAGCCACTACCTGACAAGTACATGAATTGGACTCCTCGAGTTGCCCTTTTAGTGAGTGAACTCAACGAGTCGAACATTGGACTCAGTGAGTTCACCAGTTAGAGGCCAAAAAATCGATTTTTTTATGTTCGAAAAATAACCAAGCATCAAATATAATAGAAAACAATCCTAGGCTCTAATATCATTGTTGGGTTTTAAGAACTATAACACTCCTATGGTGCACATGCAACCCTAAATGCTTTGGATCTATGTTTTCTCTAATTATACATGCAATTTCTATTTTCCAAAGCATACACCCTAACTAGCATACAGTAAAGGATATACAACATAAAACCAACTTAGATGAATACCTATTTATGTAGTTTGTAGTTATTGGCCTTAGAAAGCTTTAGCACCTCAAGTGTGATGCCTCTAATGTGTCACAAACACCAAATGCAAGAGGAGGCTTGAGAGAGTAGGCTAGTTAGCTCAAAATCAGTTATCACTCTCTTAGAATGAATGGGCAACCAATTTTAGGTCTAGGGTGTTACTTTTATAGTGTTACAAAGGCTAGGGTTTCATCCATGCAAACCCTAATGCACCATGACCCTTTATATTTCTTAGGCTCCATGGGTTAAACCTCCATGTACTATCACATTGGTTTACTCATCCTAATCAACCATGGATCATTGGCCACACTGTAAGAATCATTGTTTTACTGAATCAGTCCCTGTATATTTAATCAGTCTCTTTTAAGCACTAAATTAATTCCAAATTAATTCTTGATCAATGCTAATTAAATAATATGATTTCTTAATTATTATATTATACATATAATATATTAATAAATCACAAATAATATTTTTCTCAAAAGTCCATCCTATCAAATTGCTCTGGTGAAGGCAACCCAAAAGGACCATGCTACAATCAGGTCAAGTACATACCAGTTATAGTTATGGGCTTAAACACCTAATCCAACACGACCTAAGGTCTAGGTACCATCAGGTTAGGGTGAGAAAGGAGGACATGGAGAAGACCGTGTTCCAAACTCGTTATGGCCATGACGAGTTCGTGGGGATGCCATTCGGGCTCACCAATACGCCTGCGATATTTATAGATTTGATGAATCGAGTAAGTAGGCTGATGCTTGATCGTTCGGTTATAGTATATATTGATGATATCTTGGGGTATTCCAAGACCAGAAAGCAGAATGAGGAGTATATTCGTGAGCTTCTGGGGGTTTTGAGGCAAGAACGACTTTATGTTAAGCTCTCGAAATGCAAGTTATGGTTGCGAGAGGTTCAGTTCATTGGACATCTCGTGAATCAGGATGGGATTTTGGTTGATCCGACCAAAATCGAGGCGGTGATGCGGTGGGAGGTTCCAAAATCTCCCTCGGATATCAGGAGTTTTCTGGGTTTGGCAGGGTACTACTAGAGATATATTTAGGATTTCTCCAAGATTTTAGTACCCCTCACTCATCTGACAAGGAAGGGGGTGGATTTCCGGTGGGGCCCTAAGCAGCAATCAATATTTGAGACCCTTCAACAGAGGTTTGAGAGGCCCCAGTTTTGACCCTGCCGAAGGGAATTAAGGATTTTGTGGTTTTCTGTGATGCATCCATCATCGACTTGGGTGCAATGCTCATGTAGAGAGGATGGATGATAGCGTATGCTTCGTGGCAGATGAATCCACATGAGACGAGATATTCCACACATGATCTGGAGTTGGGGGCGGTGGTTTTCGCCCTCAAGATTTAGAGACATTACCTTTATGGGGTCCTCTCTACCATCTACACGGACCACAAGAGTTTGAGGAATATTATGGATCAGCTGAACCTGAACATGAGGCAGGGAAGGTGGCTAAACGTAGTTAAGGATTATGCATGTGAGATCCTTTACCATCCGGGTAAAGCGACTGTGGTGGCGGATGCCCTGATCTGCAAGTCGGTTGAATCTTCTGTTTCAGTGGCATGTATGAGGATATATGTGGATTCTCCACTTGTGAGTTTGATTAAGGAGGCTTAGGCTGAGGGTGTTCGAGAGGAGATTTGGAAGATTAAGAGGATCAGGGGTGAGATTTCCAGATTTGTTCTAGACATTCGTGGTTGGTTGACCCATTGTTGTCGGGTATAGGTGTAGCGGTGTTGATTATGATGGCATGTGCAGAATTAGAAAAGATCTAGTGAATCATCATGTAAACTCAGGAACACAAGGAGTAAATAAATCTGTGTAAGCTCTTATTAGATCTACAAAGAATATACAAATGGTTTGTACAAAGTTTCTCTCTCTAGTCTAACACTCAAAATGGTCCCTTTTTATAAAATGAGTGCCACTCACTACCTTATAAAGGAAAAGTAACTCATTACACATACAAGTGGGTAAAGCCACATCCAAGTGTGACTTTGCACCCTAACATTCTCCCCCTCAAAGTTAGGATTGGATGTCCCGGCTTCAGTCTCTAATGAGCTAGCACGATCAAGGTCAAACTCCTCCTTGAAGTAACATCGGTCTTCAAATCCGCAAATGAATATCCGACAACCCCGAGAAGTTTCGAATACCCATCATTCTCCCCTTTTTATAATCAAAAAATGATTATAAAACCAATTAAGGGTGAGAAGTGCCTGAGGAATAAACTTCACAATACTCCCCCTTGATGTATACCAAAAATGAAACACCAAAAGTCTTGCATGGGAAAACAATCACGAAAAGGCCACAAAAAAATTCCAATTTATGAAATTTTTTGACTCTTTGGGAGAAAGTTGCAAGATTTTTCAAAAACTGGGTAAAAACTGTCACTTTGTAACGCCCTGGTTTTTCTCGGTACGTTTGGTTATTTTAATTTAATTATCCTTGTAACCTTGGGTTAATTTATTTAACCAATGTCTGATTTCTTATGTTATTGGACTCTTTTGATCATCTTGTAAACTCCTTTTATTGAAGTCCATGGGCTATGGGCCTATTTGCAAAGTCCATCTAGTAAATAGTACTTAATGTGTTAATTGAGTCATTTGGAACACACACAAGAAAAACACTCTAAACCCTCCCTCTCTCTCTCTCTCTCAAATCGTCCTCTCTCTCTTTGGGATCAAGACCAGCCAAGGGGCTGTTGTTTGGAGCTTAATTCTTGTTCATTTCCAGCCTTGATTAATATTGGTATGAACCTCCTTATCATTTCTTACAATTTTATTCATAACCTTGTTCTAGTTTTCTGATTTCGTCTTCACTTATTCTTCTTCTTATTTGATTTGTAATTGTATGTTATACATCATCTCAAGATCCTATCTTCACCCCATATATGGTGGATGATGGATCTAGGGGATTACATGTTGCAAAAGATCATGGAAACCCTAATAGGGAGAATGGTGATTTTATGTGCTTTATGTTCATTTTCATGTTGATTATTATTACAATCTTGTGGCAAAATGAAATACTAATGATACCTAACCCTTTTTAGTACCACCATGATCATGGGGACTATATTGTGATGATGAACACATCTTAAGATGTGTTTCAAAGGGGGAAGGATGGATAAGACAAAAAGGAATCACGGGTGGCTACGATTCTGTTTTCGATCAGATATGTAGTCATTTTGTAAAACTCATATCTTGAGCTCTAGAACTCAAAAAAACCCCAAACAAGTTCCCAAAGTTCACAAATTGAGTTGGCTAACTTACTTAATGTTGGGTTTTGAGCATTCTAACACTCCTAAGTGTACATGCAACCATAAATACCTTGGATCTACGTTTTCTCTATTATACATACAAATATGAACATCCAAGGTATTATCCTAATCTAGCATACAATACATTGAATATAACAAGATAGAATACATACCTCTTTGGTGAAGAATGTTCTCAAGAAGCTTGAGTGCCTAGTGCCCCAAGTGTGACACCTCAAATGACTCACACAACATCAATTGCTTTTGGAATAACCTTGAGAGAAATGTAGAACAATTCTAAGATCGGCTAGCCCTTCTCATCATCACTTAGTGCCGATTTTGCTAAGAGTATGATCTTTATATAGTGTTACAATTAGTGTAAACCGTAATTGTCATGAATTTCCATTTTCCTTGGATCCATGGGTTCAAATACACCATGGAGCATCCATGGAGCATCCTATGGGTTTTAGCCCAACTTGATAATCCATGGATCATTAGCCCACTATACAAGTATGGATGATTTACACAATCAACCCATATATTTAATTAGTATTCTTTTGATCACTTAATTAATTCTTGATCAATACTAATTAAATAATCTTATTAGTATATTATAACTTATAATATATTTACAAACCTTAAGTGTTATTTCTCTCATTATAGTCTATTCAAATGCATGATGCCATGCAACCCAAATGGACCATGCCGGGTCGGGTCAAGTCTTACCAATTATAGTTATGGACTAAGACATTAATCCAACAGTCTCCCACTTGGATAAGTCTAAAACTATTATTGGGTATGACGTCAAGAACCGACTGGCAATCGTAGCTCTCAAAAGCTTCCGTCAAACTCTGACCTTGCCGATGATCTCTGACCTTTGTCAATGACTTGTCCATTAGATAAGTGATCATATATTCCTCCATTCTAGGTATCATATGGACTGAGACATGGATTGTAAATCATTCTCTCTGTCCATTTGATGTTTCCTGATTTCCGATTTATGACGACTGACTGATTGAACAAATCAAATCAGTCCTGGCTTGGCCAAGCACTCACATGTGTCATCGCTAAATCATCGAGGGGCCCACAGATATTGGTTTTATCCCGAAGGTAAAAGGAATGGATAAACTTCGACTCATATGGCTTGTTCTGCTACTTGTTGAATCATATACAAAGACACGTTTTATAACATTGAGTTACCAATGCGGTTTTGCGCAATCAATATATAACCAACTCATAGTAACAACTCATATCTCTAGGTTTGAAGAATATAAGATATTATCGTCTCATGATCACTCATGATAAAATCCATGAAGTGATTCAAATGAGTGCGGGTTGAATCCAATACTCAGAACTTATGAGCACTCATGAGCGTTGTAGCACAACTTTGTCCACCAACATGGACCTCTACAAGCCAACCCATGACAGTCTTGATTCATATCTACTTCCAACATATGACCGACTGTGGATGGTTTAAATAACTTAGTCATTCCGGAAGAATAACCTAGTTATTATGGAAGTCAAAACATGCAAACTGAAACCCAAGAATAAATGAATCAAATATGGTATCAAATCCTATGAATATAAATAAACCACTTCTATTTATCACCATACTGATTACTCATTATTCATTGTTTCGGTTTTATCAACTTTATACTTGAATTAAAACATTAGGTATCCCATGCTCCAAGCATGTACACTATGTTTTCCTGAACAATAGCTTTGCCATACACCAAGTATGCACTCTATGTTTATATATGATCCTTACTTTGTGAAATAAACCAATTGACCAAGCTTTCAATGATTCTAATTTCACACTCCCAAATCGAAATCTATTAGATTTTTAAACTTAAATGCACCACCCTCTTGCAATGAGTGTGGACAAAGTCACAAAGACTTGTCAACAACCATTACAGAGTATTCCAATGAAGACCTACTCCATGGACACAAAGCTTTATGTTCAAAGTATGCATGGCTTTGAACATGCTTCTTGCACTAAGTTCTTTCTAATCTTACACAGATTGCTTCTATCTATAGAGACAACTCTATGTTCCCATTTTGACTACTACTTCTGAACAAGAGTTGCCTTTTTTCAGACTATGTCAATATGGCCCTTCCAAAACTCACACTATACTTCCAACTGTCCTTGATCAACCAATCTTTGGTAAACCTTAGATTGTCCTCGACTATTGCTTAATCACTTTAGTCATATCCAATTCTAGACATTTTCCTCCTTAATGCCCCAAGGCATTTGGAAAATTCAGAAAGAATAAATATTATAGCACAAGTAATCGATCTTGTACCCAAAGTAAATGGGACACGATTCATGATGTTTCACATAAAGACATGGTTCTAGACCATTCTTTTGCCATAATAATTTTGGTTTGCCATATTCTCAAAATTTTATTATGAAAAGGGATACCGTAATCATAATTGAATTTTGAGAACGCAATATATAGAATATTCTTAAGTTGAACCAATCCAACATGAAATTCATATATATATTCTTGACTAAAGGTGATTAAAATCTCAATATAATCTCTTTAGAATGGTTATAAACTCAATCTAATCTTTTCATAATTGAAATGAAGTATAATTTCCTCTCCCTTAATTATAGCAAAACAACTTTTTTCAACCCCTGCAACCTCACAAATTGAAACTTTTGTTTTCTATAATTAACATTGCTAACTTGCAATACTTATCATAATTATCATGCTCCTACTAACATGATGATTATTAGCATAACACTTTTGCTCCCACTAGCTTTGACATGTACTCAGAAATCAACTATTGACTTTTTTTTTTACCAACGTTCAGATTTCTGATACCAGATTGCTTTGATAAGACTTTATCAAAATCATACACCTTATCTTAGATAGCTCACAGGTGTGTCTAAATAATTTCAGAACTATGAAAAGGGATTCCATAATCATAATCTTAATTGTTTAGACCTGTGCTATTTCTCATAAGTCCATGTTAGTGTGCCTACTAACAACTTTGAGAATGAAAAGATTACTATCTACTTACAAATCTACTTAGTGGAAGTGTTTACTCACCATCATTTTCATGAATCGGAGAGAAACCTTATGACACTTAGATTTTTATGGTGTATAAGTTCCTACCCATATGAATTTGTCAAAACCATAATCACAAGACAAGGTTAGTGACAAATCCAAACTCATATTGATTGAACTTGTGAAATCTTAAGTTCTTGCCATTTGGTAGCACAAGGGCCTGCCATAGCTTCCAAGTAGCTGTGCAACCAATTGAGGACTCTAAGAACTCATATGCAAAGCCAACTTTAACTGGAATGGGCACAAAATATGTCAACACGATAGGTTATGAACCTCAAGTCGTGTGCTAGTGAAGAACCTCAAGTTTTATTCTTGATTAGTTCTTGAGACTTTCAAGACCGTTAAGACTCCCACTGTCCTCTTGACATATAAGACTCTCTTGTCAAATATTCAAGGGATAGTGCAGATTCTTTATCAAGACAAACACTTCACAAAATTGGTCTAGGTTGGTCTCTGTTTTATCCAAAACATCACAACTTATCAATTTCAAATGTATAAGAGTAGATAACCTTTAACTCTTACATTTTACTAGTGTTAATAAACCTTCTTTAACATATGTCACTCAAGTTACAATCTTGGAGTATGACTCTAAGAATTGTTTTGGAACGAAGTATGACTCATCTTCTTGATTTAACCACTTCAACAATTCATAACTCCTCTTATTAGCTATCAGAATGCACTTAGAGGATGAATTGTGATAAGGTCTCTTAATCATTAAGATGATCATATATCATGATACTAAAGTACTCTCCCATCTTTTCAGATTTGAGAAACTTTTATCCTTTTGCCTAATTTGATTCTTCTTATTCGTTCTGCCATACATCGAAATTTTTCCAATGCTTCAGAATTATACTTAGACTTATAAGTATAACCATATTTACTAAACTTTAGTAAATCTTGACGAATAGTCTTATTGATTATTTGTGGTGGGCTTGATCAGTGCACAAGAATATGTACTCAATCCCTTAGTCCTTTACTTGACTCACACATCCATGTGAACAAGTAATTAGTCTTAATTTTCCAATATTTGAAAGTTCTCATTCATCATACTATACAACTTGCATGATTCCAAGTTTCGGTCCAATTGAAACTTGGGTGATGAGAAATTTTCTTTATTTGGTAAATTTAGACACTACCACAAATGAAAGAATTAAAACCATTTTCCATTATTGTCATCAATGGAATCATATAAACAATAATTTCTTTCACAAGAGCTATTGTAAGGATACTTAAAATATTGTAAGGATACTTAAAATAAATAAAACTAAAACTTTTCTTTTATTTTAAAACTTTGCAGAAAAACTTATCCTTACAATCCATATGAAAACCTTATTGTTATCTATTCCTAAGCAATGTGTCATAACTCCTAAGTAATAGCTTCAAAATTCTGATGCGATGGAAATCCATCTTCGCGATCAGAAGCAGCATATACTTCCTTCTCCACTTTTTCTTTGATTCTTAGAACATCACTATATGACCCAGTCACATCATGTAATAAGAATCTCAGACTAGAAACTTAACAGAGTTAGACAATGGACTTTACCTGAAATAAAGTCAAACCCATCGACTTTACCATCCTTAGGTAAGTTTGGCAGCTTCGTAACCAATGCCCTTCCTTTGGCAATGTAACATATGGGCTCTTTGATAATGGTACATGGGACTATCACAGACTTAGCATTTCTCTTTACCATTTGGTCAACCGAGTTGACTACGGTTGATCCCTTTCTATTAGGAAGAGAGAGCTCTACTGGATACCCAATGTCATCATTTTCAATGTCCATAAAGTTTTGGGAAGTTGATCTTAGCAAATAGATAAGATCATTAAGGGTATTGTCATAGTCTGTTTCATAGGAGTCCCAAAGGAACTCACTATGTGACTTAGAAAGTGATTGAACCACCAACTTTCTCAAGACTTTGACACCCAATTCTCCCGGCTTGTCAATATGTGACTTTATCTCCAAGATGTGATCACACCTAGACCTTGCCTTGCCAATAGGGCTTGAGTGACCTTGAACTTGTGGGTTAGGGAGAATAATTGGAGGAGGTGGAGGAAGTGAAGTTCCAAGAGATTTGGGAAGATCATAGATGTCTGAACTAGACATCTTTTGGGAGATATTCAAGTTTAGTTGATTTAAGTCCTTAATATAACACCCAATATGAAATATTAAGGCTAGGACCCAACAACCTATTTTTATAACTTAGAAGTGGGATGCCGTAATCCAAGCTATAAAATATTTAAAGGTAGGTGAATGACGATTCACGAATTTCCACCATGAAAAACGAAATATTAATTAAGTTTTAATTGGATTTGAAACTCCTAGATCTTTTGAGATTCGTTGAACTTTTCAATGTCTTGTTTCAATCTCGAGTGTGCCCTTCAGGTTTTGTGAGTGGGATGCCGAGGATCAAAAAACATGGTGTGAAGTAACCATGCAAATTACTTGGTACTCTTAAATGTTTATCACCCAACCGATGTGCCGGTAAACCACACACACTCCACTGGCCTATGATTAAACTTTAAGAAAACCCTTTGCCTACCTTGTTAAGTCAAGCCAGTGTGCCGGTAAACCACACACGCTCCACCAACTGACTTAAGCAAAGTACAAAGTGTAATTTCATGGGTTAGCACCTTATTCACATTTTACCTAAGTAACTAAGATTGGGAATTTATAAAAGGTTTAGTTACCTAGTATTTATCATTAATACTTTTAATGAAGGGAGAACTTATAGTCTTTGTCCTACCCGTTCGGCTAACGACCCTCCACCAGTCAAGGAAGTGGTGGGTGAGAGTGGACACCCATTAAACTGCCATTTTATAGGCAGTAACCTTATACCGCCCCCCCCCCCCTCTTATAGACCGGCTTCGTGAATGAGGCCTACTAACGGTAAGACTAACTTTTACTCTTATACATATATTTATATTATTAACTTATAATATTATAAAGTATAAGGGTTGGATTTTAACTTTTAAAATTCTAAGGGCTAACTTGGAA
Source organism: Lactuca sativa (assembly GCF_002870075.4). Taxonomy (NCBI): domain Eukaryota; kingdom Viridiplantae; phylum Streptophyta; class Magnoliopsida; order Asterales; family Asteraceae; genus Lactuca; species Lactuca sativa. The sequence continues at coordinate 37,891,625 of NC_056627.2, forward strand.
TTAAAGTATTCATAAGTGAAAACTTTTCAAATTCCAAAACTTGAGGGCAAGTTTTGAAACTATTCAAAACTTGTTGAGAGAAAAACTTGGAGACACACTTGAACAAACGTTAGAACAAGTAAGTTGCGGAGTAGTTAATCTCTAAGGATCTAAAAGCTCAACAACAATAAAGTTAGACAGTTAGATAGTTAGATAGTTAGTTGCGGAAAGTAAAGAAAGATAAATGACAAAAGTTATATCAAGAATACACTTAAACTGATTCATAACGAGGAATGCAATCACTCCAAGTTAGTAAGCGAGATCAAGTTTAGTGTTTAAGTCTAGAAGACTTGCTCCGAAGAGAGGTTATGTTCCAGTAGCAGTTTGAGTGTAATGAAGATAAGAAAGGTAACTGATGAAGATAAGAAAGATGATTGAATGAGAAACTTTATGTATTGAGAAGTTAAGAGTTTTCACACTCAAATATATCACCAGTACATAATACATAAGAAAGAGTTTCTATTTATAGAGTTTAGAAAAGAACAACTCTATGAGCAGTCATGCAAGACATGCTGGACAATAGAGTGAATTACAATAGAGTGAATTACATAAAAGAAATGATTCAGATTGCGGATAGGAAAGACTTGATCACTCTGGATGCTGATATTGTTGCTGATGGAGAATGGTTGCGGTCTCAGTTGTAGAGACTGACTCCGGTGCTGAATTGGCTGCAGGTACTGAACCGTTGCGGTAGATAAGTTCAAAAGGGTCACTTTTATGTTTCAAAAATTTCCCCTAAGTGACCTTTTTAACTTTGGTTTAGTTATCAAGTTTGAGAAACTTGATCAAAATCCACCAAAATTTTCAAACATTTTCCAGCCACAAGATTTTTCTGGAGATCTTGAACTTGACTTCCGTAGTAGTGTGTTTTGATCTTTCCACTGCGGTCTTGCATATGTCAAGTTGATTCTTGGGCAGGGATGCATGGCATTCATCGGAATAAAATATTTGACATTGTCCGTTTTCCGTTTGAATATGATGCCAAGATCTGGGAAGTTGGTTGCGCCTAGAGATCTTTCTTCAAAACCTTCTGTAAGCATTGATACTCATTCAAGTGGTGGAAGGTCAAATTTCTTGAGGATGGTGGGGTGGATGTCCACATCAATCTTCGCAAAGTCACAGACAGTTTCATGCAGGGGAAGTCTGCATGGGTGCGGATGTAATCATGCTCTCTTCTGGTCAGAGTGAATTGAGTAAAGTCTGCTTTCATAAACTTCCGCATCTTGTAGTTATTCACTACGGATGGTCTATTGTTAGACCAAATGTTTTCCACTGAAGAGCCATGCTTCGCATAGAATCGAGTCAGTCTATCGAATTCCATTGGCAGACGCTTATGATCAGGAAGACTGTGGTCGAAGGAGTCAAAGACAGCAAAGTACTTGGCATTGGGAGAAATTGGAATATCCCAATAACCATCTGATGCTGGTTCAGCATATGTGAGGTGGGGAGTGTAGTCTTCATCAAGTAGCCTGCGGAGAGGATTAACCCATGAGTTGATCAGCGATTCATCAATCATAGTGTCAACACCGCATTCTCTCCATATGAGTTTGGTTAGCTTGGCTGCTTTGCAGTCATGTTTCCTCTGGGCAGTAGCAGGAGAATCTGTAGAGCTTTCTGAGGATATATGTTCCTCAAGATTCTTTAGGTGGGGAGGCGTCAAAGGACGGTTTAGGTTGTTTTTGGGTGATGAGTGGGGAGATGGAATATTTTGAGATGGTGGAGGGGAAGGCTGTGGAGTGGGAATTTTATTTGTGGTGATTGGAGGGCTCTGTCGGATGGATGTATTTGAGCACTCACTGCGATCATCTTCTCTATCACTTCCCCCTCTTGAGGAATGCAACCCTGGTGCTTCGTCAAGCCATTGTTTCTGTCCATCAACTTTGGCACAAACCTCAGCAAAGTTTGCTTTCATTGATTCGGCCAGCTGGGAGTTGTTTGGAACTACAAAGTTGAAGAGCAGCTTGTGAATATCCTTTGTCAGCTGCAGTATCTCTGGGCCATGAAAGTTTGATGTGAAGGATTTCTGCATGCGGGCGATTGTTGCATGAAGGACATAAATCGTGGACTCATAGGCAGTATGAGTTTCCTCTATTGCCTTTTGGGACTAGGCAGCTTGATCCGCAATGGCTATTTGTAAGCCTTGATTGATTGCGGTTACCTCAGTGATCAGGCGTTTTGCTGCGGCCATGAAATCTTGATGGTCGGCCCTGCGGTTGGTGTCGAGAGATCGAATCCCCATCTTGACTTTGAGAGAGATGCGCTCAGAGGCCATACGCTCTCTCATTTCGAGTCGTTCGATGCGCTCAATGAGGGATTGCGGACCTGGGATATCTTCTGGTGGAGGTTGGGTAGGCTTAACCGCAGCTAAAATTTGATCAACTTTTGCTTGAAGGTTGAGGAATTCTTTGCGAGTGACCGCATCTCTCTTCTTTTTCTTCTTCTTTTCTTTAGGCTTTGAAGTGGAGTGCTGAGAACCGCTGGATTCTTCTTCTTCCTCGAACATCATGAGGTCATCATCTGAGGGATTCGGTTTGTTGACCTCTTGGATGTCTTCATCATCAAAGCCGAAGGTTGGGGTCGAGCTGAGTTCAATAGCTGGCTCTTCGTATTGAGATGGGATGATTGCGGTAGGTGGAACAGGAGGTGAAGAAGGAGGAACATTTGATGTACCTGCGGCTGCGGTGGAGGCTTGGGCTTTCAGTACAGTTTCTGCCATTTGGTCCATCCATGTATGAACCTTAAGAATTGTTGCAGCAGTGTGGGCGTTGCTGATGGCATTTGCCCAGTATCTGGCTACAGACAGAATTTCTTGCTCCTTCTGCTTTTGTTGTTTGACCTGCTACTCCTTGCGGGCTTGGAACGCCCTTTTGAAAGCAGCATACTTCTTGATTTCAGCATCAGTGGTTGGTTGATACCGACTCTAAGAGTCATTCGAGTCTGCATCGTTAATTCCTTGTCGCACCATGGTGTCCCTTGGGTTCACGGATCCTCGCACATTAGTGCTCACCGTACCTAAACCACCTGATACAGATGTAATCAGAGTAGGATTTCCTGGGCTTCCTTGGTCTCCTTGACCCGTGGTCAAGTTTGGCCTCGGCCTAGTTCTTGCATGGGCGAAAGAGATGCCCTGCGGATGGAGTGGTGTTTGTAGTGTTTGGGAGACTTGCAACAGGATGGAGTCTAACTCCTTAGAAGAAAAGATGTGCAGCCGGGAAGCCCTGGAGACCTTAGGGCGATTGCCAGTTTTATCTACTTGAGATCCAACTGTGGGGCTATCTCCACGTTCAGAAGAAGATGAGGATGAAACAATCTCACAAGATGAGTTTGAGTGGTATTCGATGGTAGTATCGAATGGATGTGTGGCCATCCCAAGGACTACCAGAGCCTGTGGAGAGGGTTCAGTATCAGTCCGGTCACGCATATGGCTAGTGGTTTCGGTTGTCTTTCTTTTCTTGAGGATAGATATGGGTTGTCTGTCTTCCTCAGAGTCCCTGCTTGATACAGTGGTGGTTTTGGTTTTGCGTTTCTTGGAGGGTGCAGTTTGTTTTGGGGATTTCTTTTTGGGTGTTGTAGCTTTCTTTTTAGAAGCTACTATTTTCCTCTGTTGAGAAAGGTTAGAGAGTGTAGTGGCAGAGGGGGCTACGGTACCTTCAGGAATAATAGTTGAAGAAGGAAGAGGTGGGGTAGAAGGGTATGGGATAATACCCTCCATGGCCTCAATATGATCTGAGACATCAGCAGTCTCAAGACCAAGTAGTGAAAGAATGTGTGTGGGGAGCCTGCGGATAGGTCCAAAACTAGTTTGATCAGAGGAAGGAGTATACCGTTTTAGATCCTTAGTGACAAAGAAATTGATGTCACTTCCCATGTCGAGACCAGCATCCGCATGCAGATCAGGAATACACAAAGACCAAAAGCGAGAAAAAGTGAGCTCAGTTGGGCTTTCCTTTGGTTGTCCTTTGCGAATGTACTGGAGGAAGTCATCCCAAAGAATTTGACCGTAGTTGACATCACGGCCGGTGAAGATGCTCCACACAAGTTCAAGGAGCTTGAGTCCCATGTTGTCGATGCCTCCGGTTCTGCCAGATAGACATCGGATGACAAAGTGGCATACAAACTGCCAAACCACAGGCAGCTGATTTTTCTTAAACTCACCAACACCTCAAATTGGTTTTCTGGTAACCCATTTGGTACAGTGCGGTAGTGATATCGGATAAGGATGGAGTGAAGATTTTGATGGAGGGATTGATTAACAGGTTAATGGAAGTTAAGAATTTATTTTTGGTGAAGATGACCAAGGAATCGTTGACAAGGTTCAGATGCTCTTCTTGAGGATTTTTCATTGGTCTGTATGCAGACAGAGCACATTTGAAAAGTGTAGAAACGGGAACAACATTGGTGAATGCGTCGAACGGGCCAAAAAGGATGTGGTTCTTGAGATGCTTGATCATCAGTTTAGTTGGAGCATTGTAAGAAGGATGATCGTCAAACACAACTCTGAAGTTGCTTGAAGCGATTGTTGGTGATGTGGACCTGGTTTGATTCATCAAACTTGAAGCCTTGGATTGCTTCTTAGATGCGCCAGACTTCGTCATTGAGAGTTATGAGATGGAAGTTCTTGAGAGCTTTCGTGAGTTCTTGGAGAGTTGAAAGAGTAATCAATTATCAGAGAGTGTAAACGATTATAGAGAATAAGAAGGGTTTATAAAGGGGGGTAAAAGAATTTTAACCCTTGGTAAAGGATAAAGTGGGGTAAGAAGTTGAATGGGGTTTTGGGGGGAATCAACGATTCTGGGATTGAATCTCAACCACACGAATATGAAACGGGTTTTGAAGAGATTTGAGAGATCTTAAAAAGGAGGTTTTACATTTAATGGTGGCGTGGACGCATGGTAATGCGTCAGGTAATCGTGGGCTGATGAGAGAGAATGTTGGAACTGATTGGACGTGTTTGGGAGAGGAAAGGACAAGTTGAAAAAAGGATTGATTTGGGTATCATTCTTTTTGGCATCATCCCTAAAATAGGTCTGATACGGGGTTTATTAAATAGCACACAAAGATTCAAGGGTTAATGAATCGGTTGGAATTTATTTGAGGTGGTTGCGGATGAATTCATCAACGCCGTTGAGAAACTCCATTGCGGATGAGAAAGAAAAATTTCAGAGAATCTGTGAGACAAACACTTATACGAAACTTAGAAACAAAGGAACATTAAGACCCATGAGAGGTACGTATGACATATGGTTGCGGCACCTAGATTGAGGTATCAAAACCATCTATCAACTAGCAACAATGCGAATGTGGTACTTGTCCATTACCTATTTAGTGACAAGAGTCCAGAACCGGGCATATGAGATCTCTGAGTACCGGGAAGTGGAAGATAGACTCTGAATAAGTTGTTGCCAGAGAACCGACCCGTAGTCCATGTTGATTCCATTGTAGACCCCGTACATAATCGAGAGAAAAAGACGGCTTGACCCGTCTGATCCGAAACTTCTTTCAGACAAGCCCTTGAAAAGTACAGTAAACATTCCATTCCATTGAGGGGGAAAGCACGATTCTTGAATTTCATGACTGTAGTGAGCACCTCAGTGTACCCCATGTTGTAGAACATGTTGAATAGATGACCCATCAGAATGGTTTCAGGGTTAACCCTCGAAGAATCAGGTTCAAACCCTAACAACGTACAAAACCTCTGCTTGGAAATCGACGCCTTGTGTTCAAAGACATCGAAGAAAATCCTGTCGACAATCTTGTCGTAGTGAGCTGTGGCAAAAATTTGGGACAGGAACTCCATGGGAACAGCTTCAGCTCTGGTAAGAGCAGGAGCGATTGGCGAGAGTTTCAGGCATTCGATAATGGGGAACATGAATGCATCATATGAATGAGGAGTAAGATCGATGATCAAACTCTGCTGTGGGCAAATAGGCATGATGTGAGATGTTGTGTGAACTGATGAAGAATCCGCCATTGCTATGATGAAGATGGGAGAGATGATGAACAGTAAAGGTTGAAGGATGTGCTTACTCTCTGGAAATATAGGTGCAGTAAAGAGGTAAACGGTGGTTAGCACTGCCTTTTATACTGGGGGTAAAGGAAAGAGAAAAATCTTTCCCAAATATTCTATTGAAAGACGAAGAGTTTTTCGGAGGCGATTGACGCGTGACAGTTGGCGTTGCCGATGATCACGCATGAGAGAGAGTGTCAGTTCCTAATTACACGCCTTCCCATCAGGCGCCGTTTGGAGAGGAAACCGTTCTAATCCGCACGCTTGAACTTCTGGCGCCGTTTGAAATCAAATCGATTGGACTTCTGGCGCCGTTCTTATCCCTTTAGCATGTAACGGCATCTTTAAAATAGAATCTCCCACGTGGATCAATATTAACCACAATCTTGTATAACAACCAATCCAACTAAAACGCCTTGAAATTAAGGAAACCAGAATTTTGGAAAATCAAAAAGATTTTCGTGCTGAGTCTATAAAAGAAAAAGAAATAAAGCAACACTTTTTGAGGGATTATGTGATGTCAATAAAGACACGAAATAATGGATCCCGGGCACGAATCTCTTCCTTCAAAGTCAAGAGAGACCTTAAAGTGTTTGTTTGGTTTCCCGTTGAATAACGATCAGACACTTATTAAGAAGTGTTGAAAGGCTTCTTTTAATTAGGCTTATGAGGGTGGCTTTCGCTTCGATTCAGAATTCATAATCTTGATATAAGACAGAAATCGAACGAAGTACTTGTGAGACCGGTGTAGTCTATTGAACAAGTAGGTTGGAGATAATTTAATTGGCAAGGAAAGTTGTAAAATCTCAAGAAAAATTAAAACTGGATTCCAAGGGAAGAAATCTTATTGGTTTTAACAATTTCATAGGAATCACTCAAAAGGAAATTAGAGATTTCATAGAGGTAAGTCCGTCAATTCATTAGTAAAAACTAGAGCAAATTAATTGTTCACCGTCAATGCATATTGGGTATTGAATTTTGGGTTTCACTTAGCGCGTAGTGGCACGAAGCTAAGATCATAAACGCAGAAATTGTGTAACCATAAACCCCAGCGGTAAGTTCTGAGAGTCTCAAGGGTTACGTTGGTGAAGCGAGTAAGATGGAGAAATGTAATGTTGATGGTGTAAAGAAACCAAAGTACCTCTGCTGTGAAGATAAGGACCAAGCAGAAAACTCTTATCTCATGTGAAAAGAGAGTTAGGTAGCTCATGATTAGAATAAATATGAGAGCCTAGTTGGGAAGACGAGGTTTGTATGTACCAAGTCAGTAAGGCTATTATTCAGAATCAAGTGAGGCTTTGGACACATACAACAACATGCTTCTAGGGACACTTAGCTAGTGAAATGATTTACCCACAAGTAGACATAAAAAGATAAGAGCCAAAAGAAAATGAAATAAATAAAGTAAAAAGAAATATTTTTGGAGTTTTTGAATTTACGAAAGAAAAAGAAAAAAAAAATATTTTTGGAATTTTTGATAATAAATAAATAAAAAAAATACGACATAAAAAAACATATGAATAAAAAATGTTGGAACCGAACCCGAGCGTTCGGTCTATTTCGGTTGAAAAAAATTTTGGAACCGAACCCGAGCGTTTGGTCTATTTCGGGTGACAAAAATTTTGGAACTGAACCCGAACGTTCGGTCTATTTTGGTTTCCAAGAAAAACAGGATTGAAAAAGAAAAGAACTTTGACGATAAGATAAATGAATTTGCAAAAATAATACAAAAGATCTACAACCAAATAAACTACCTTTGAGTGATAAGCGAAGATCAGTTGATACAACCTAACCTGAGGATTCGGTTCATTTAGGTACACCAGAACAAGACCCGAACCCGAACGTTCGGTCAATTTCGCTTCTTACTATTAGTCTTGAGAGGTAATTTTTGGTACTGACTCCGATTCCATCATACCTAGCCCTTGTAGAAATTTGTTAAAGGATGCTTCAGGAAGAGCTTTGGTGAAGATGTCAGCCAGTTGATCAGTGGTTCGAACAAAGTGGATTTCGACGTTCCCATCTTCCACATGATCCTTAATGAAGTGATACCTCGGTGCTATGTGCTTATTCTTGGAGTGTTGCACTGGGTTATGACCGATCCTAATTGCACTTTCAGACTCGCAATATAGTGGGATCTTTTTCATATTGATTCCATAGTCCCGGAGCTGGCTTTGGATCCAAATCACTTGAGATGTACAGGAGGCAGCTGCGATGTATTCTGCTTCAGCGGTAGACAGAGATACACAAGTCTGTTTCTTTGATTGCCAGCTAACCAACTTCCCGTCAAGGAATTGGCAGCCTCCAGTGGTGCTTTTCCTGTCTAGTCCGCAACCTCCAAGGTCTGCATCTGAGTAGGCTTGAACGAAGAAAATTGAGTTGGATGGATACCATAAGCCAAGAGAGGTAGTTCGTTTCAGATACCGGAAAATGTTCTTCACTGCAAGCATATGAGGTTCACGAGGATTCGCCTGAAATCTAGCACAGTAACAAACAGAAAACATTATATCAGGCCTGCTAGCAGTAAGGTACATTAAAGAACTGATCATCTGGCGATATAACGTAATATCGACTGCTGGCTTATCCAAGGATGGAGTGAGCTTGGTGCCGAACGCCATTGGAACTTTAACCTTTGAGTCTCCCATCATGCCGAATTTAGCAAGGAGAGTCTTGGTGTAGGCTTCCTGGTTAATAAAGATGCCTTCGGGTCCCTGTCTAATATTTAAACCAAGGAAAAAGTTAATCGGACCCATTGAGCTCATTTCAAATTTAGTCTCCATCAGCTTTCTGAATTCATCCGTTAATCTAGGATTCGTTGAGCCAAAGATGATATCATCGACATAGATTTGAACAATCATAAGGTGGTTACCTTCCTTCTTACGAAAGAAGGTTGGGTCAACCGAACCTTGTTTGAATTTGGACATCTTTAAAAACTTGGTTAGCGTTTCATACCAGGCCCTGGGTGCTTGTTTCAGTCCATAAACGGCTTTGTCCAGAATATAGCAGTGATTGGGGTACTTTTCATTTACAAATCCCGGAGGTTGCTCCACGTACACTGTTTCTTCAAGTTCTCCATTTAGAAATGCACATTTTACGTCAATTTGGTAGACCTCAAAGTTCTTGTGTGCAACATAGGCAAGAAATATTCGAACAGATTCCAGCCTAGCTACAGGTGCAAAAGTTTCTTCATAATCGATTCCTTCCTCCTGGCAGTATCCTTTCACCACTAGACGAGCTTTATTTCTTATCACATTGCCTTCCTTGTCCATTTTATTTCTGAAGACGCATTTGAGACCAACAACCGAGGCATCTTGAGGAGTTGGAATGAGGCGCCAAACTTTATTTCTTTCGAATTCATTAAGTTCGTCTTGCATAGCTTGAACCCAATCTGAGTGATCAAGATCAGTGTTTACTGTCTTTGGTTCAACTTTTGAGACGAAAGAGTTAAACATACAAAACTCTACTTTTGAGAATAAAGATGTTTGCTTTGCCTTCAGTTGAGATCAGGTCAGGACCTTTTCAGAGACATTACCGACAACCTGTGAAACAGGATGATCTCTGGTCCATTTGACAAGAGGAGGATAATTTGGATCATAGGAAGGATCCAATTCAGCGTTTACCATTTCTTCTAATTCAGATTGACTATCATCATCGTAAAACATATCGGCATTCTCCCCCTCGACTGATAAGCTTTCAGGTGGATCTTGACTTTCCGGAGCTACAAGAGTTTCGGGTGGTGTCGAGCTTTCGGGTGTGGCAGTACCTTCGGGTGCAATTGAGCTTTCGGGTACTACAGGACTTTCGGGTGGAGATGGAGAGGATTTCTCCCCCTCAATTTGTGAGCTCGGCTGTTTTAAAGAAGATGGATCCTCCCCCTCAACTGAAGCACTGTGCTGTGGAGGTTCATTTGGAATTGAATCTTCTTCACTCATTTTCTTGGCGGCATCTTCGACGAGTTGCTTCACATAATCTACTTTGTTGTCTGCTGCATTGGCTTGCGAGAGAGTAGCTTTCTCTGGTTCATCGAATAACTCAACAAACTGTTCAAACAAATTTGCAATCAAGGCTGTGACTTGGCCTGTTTGAGAGAAAATTTCTCCAACTGTCTCTTCAGTGGCCTTCAGCTTTTTGACATAGCTGTCATCGAAAGTCACATAATATGTTTCTTCAATCTTCCTCGAACGCTTGTTTAAAACCCGGTAGGCTTTCGATGTGAGAGAGTATCCCAGAAAAATCCCTTCATCGGCTTTGACGTCGAACTTGTTACGATGTTCTTTAGAGTTGAAGATGAAGCATCATGAGCCGAATACATGGAAGAATTTAACGTTTGGCTTCCTGTTGTTGATGATCTCATAAGGAGTGAGAGTAAAACGCTTATTGAGATAGGACCTGTTCTGCGTAAAACATGTTGCAGCAATAGCATCAGCCCAGAAATATAAAGGTAGACAAGCGAAACTTAGCATGGTTCGGGCCGCCTCACACAAAGATTGGTTTCGTCTTTCGACAATCCCGTTTTGTTGAGAGGTGTAGGGGGCTGAGAAGTTGTGACTGGTTCCTTTTTCTGCAAAAGAGTCTTCAAATTCTTTATTTTTGAACTCCAGCCCATTGTCGCTTCTGATGTTGCGAATGACTTTCCTCAGTTGCACTTCAACCTGCTTGATGAACATCTTTAGCTTGAGAGTTGCTTTTGATTTGTGCTTCAGAAAGAACACCCATGTAAAACGTGAAAAGTCATCAACAATGACAAGAATATACTTGCTACCGCCAATGCTTTCGATAGATGATGGACCACACAAGTCAATGTTAATTAACTCTAGTGGTTCAACAACTTTAGTGTTTATAATCGATGGGTGACTTTGACGACTCTGCTTCCCCATTTCACACGCAGCACATAAATGTTCTCGATCGAATTTGAGCAATGGAAGACCTCGAACATGACCTCCGGTGACAAGTTTGTTGATATCCTTGAAGTTGAGATGGGAGAGCCTTCTGTGCCACAACCAGCTTTCGTCAGAATGTGCTTTGGATAGTAGACAGATAGCTGGATTTCCTTTGATAGGTTTAAGATTGAGAGGAAACATTTCGCCTTTGCGCTCTGATTTGAGAATTACTCTTTTCGTTTTCTTCTCTATTATCTCTGAACCCTCATCGTCGAATGAAACTTTAAGACCGGTACCTCCAACAAGCTGAGATACACTGATGAGGTTGTGCTGTTGTCCTTCAACGTATGCAACCTTTCTAATTGTGAAGTCTCCATTTGTTATCATTCCATAACCTTTTATCGTGCCGAATGAGTTGTTCCCGAACTTGACATTTCCGCAGTTTGAGAGAGATCGAAATTCCCTCAGCTCTTCCTTCCTTCCTGTCATGTGATGTGAGCAGCCACTGTCAATATACCATTCTTCGTCAAACTGCTCATCATTGATTACCTGCAAAAATCAAGCAGATTTAGCAACCCAAAGTTTCTTGGGTCCACGTGAGCCTTTCACAGGAACAGGAATAGTAAGAGAGATGTCAACAAGATATGTTCTTTTTATTAAAGTTGTTTCATCATTCTTCTTAATGGTGAAAACTTTAATTTTGTTAAGGTTTGTTACAGACGGTTTGGATTCAGGTTTTGGCGTTTGGGCCATAGAATGCTTTTGATCATTCTTGACTGAGGAAACTTTCGATTTTCCTTTCAAATTTGTTGAAGGTTTTGGATTTTGAGTTTGAATAGAATTGGATTTAGAATGGGATTGAGAAGAATTGTAACGAGAGAATTTGGACTGAGAAGTTTTCTTGATTTGAGGTTCTGAGTGAACCTTTTGTTTTTGGTCATTTGAGGGACCAAACCTTGAACTTTGGTCGCTTTTGCTCTCGGAACCGAACCTATGCTGTCGATAGTTGGTGTTCTCTGAACCGAACCTTCCCTTTTGGTTGTTATTCCTTTCAGAACCGAACCTGTCCTTTCGGTTGTCACTACTTTCTTGCGTCCTGACAACATTTTTCTCCGACTTTGAATTTTTGTCATGATAAGAGAAATGGGCGTTTTGAGATCGCCAAAACTGTTTTCATTCTGAGAGATTCTTCTTGTATCTCTGATTTCTTTGCTGTTTTTGATCCTTCACTTGCTTCGGCTGTCGGTGAATGTTGGCTTTTTGCTTTTGCTTCCTGTCAGCCTGCTCACTTTTAACAGATGACGTTTCGCTTGAAGGAGTGACTTCTTCTACAGGAACTTCTTTTGTACCACTAGTACTTGGCACATCGAAGTTGTCAGGCTTGTTTAGTGGCTCTGGCACATATCTGCCTTTGGTTTTCCAGGACGTCTGCTCTGACAGACCAACGGTTTCGTCATCATTATCCATAGGAGCATACTAGAAGAACTCATCACAGCCATCTGCATTATCTTCGTTTACAATGGCTTTGAGTTCGGCTGTCTGATGTTCGGTTACTCCTGTGACCTTATATACCTGATTTGGAGTCGTCCTTACCTTTTGGTATACAATAGCCTTTTCTTCAAGGATCGGAGACTTATTTTGGGACAAACGAGCAAACTCCACAGAATTTTCTGAAATAAGATTTTTGTGGTTTTCGGGTTTGCTCTTGACAAACTCAGAACAGTCAACTTCATCCTCTACAGCTATTTTGCTCATATCATCATCCTCATTAAGCTCAGACGCGTTTTCAACATCAATTTTATTTTCTGAGCTCAAGTTGTCATTAAAAGAGTCAAGTTTTTCTATGGTTTCGGTCCTTAGTTTCAGTTTATCATTTTCATCCAAAAGGTTTTTCAGCATGTCCTTATGGTCCTTGGACTTTATAAAAGATTCGATTTTGTCTAGACCATACATATAAGTTGGATTCACATCATCAGACGAAACTACACTTTCGCAATTATATGCTTCAACGTCAATTTCATCCTCCTTAAACTCAAGGAAGGGCAAAATCATGCGATGAATTTTCTGCCCTATCTCACAGTTCAAATGAAGTTGAGTGATGTTAGAATAAAGACGCTTAGCAATTAAACAAAAGACATTTCTTTGTTTCAAAAGTTTCAAATTGTCTCTTTGTAAATAAATGTTTTCGTCCTTAGATTTGATCAGCTCTGACTCCTTCAGCTCTATCCACATCCTCCGTTCCTCACCTTTTGATGACACCCTGCTTATTTGGTCAGTTAGGTTAGAATTGGTGACCCGAGTTTGAGTTACACTACTATCTAGATTTGAGATTCTTGAGTTTAAGCTTTCTAATTCTTTTTCGTATGAATTTTGTGGGACTTTGAATGTTACAAAAACAGATTGTACCTTCTTGATCAATTCATCAAGCTCATTGAACTGCACGCTGAGAGGTTTTGCTGTGAAGCATAAGTCCTCTCGTTCCTTTGTGCTTCATTCCCACCGTCTATATTGTATCTCCTCATTTGAGATACATCTGTCACCATCAAACACTCCCCACCGCTTTCTTCACCTTTTGCAACATACGCCTTTCCTTGAAATGGCTTCCTGACTTCATCATCTTCTGAGTCGGATGACCAGACCTGCACGCCACCGAACTCATCATCCGCTGCCAAACCCTGCACAATTAAAGCATTCATCGAAGAATTAGTGGCAACTTTCTTTCTCTTGATCTCTTCAAGCTTTTTCATCAACACAGCCTCTTCATTATTTTCCTCATCCTTCTCTGCCATTTTCTTTAGGACACAGTCTTTGGCATAGTGGTTCTTTCGTCCATAGTAGTAGCAGTTCACACCAGAATCTCCTTCAACTTTCGCCTCTTTCTTTGGTTCTTCTGCCTTCGGTTCCTCCCTAACCTTTTCAGAACTATAGCTTCCCTGCCAATTTCGGTGTTTATTGGTAGGGAACCTTTTCTTAATGAAACTCTTTGGATTCGACACCATCATTGCATAATCTTCAGAGGTAAGATCATAGTCTTCTAAGTTAAGGTCTTCATCTTCTACCACACTTTTGCTTTTAGACAGAAGGGCCAAGGATCCCAAGCTTGAGACCACATTTTTCTCTTGCAAGACAATCTTTTCTTGGGATTTCAAAATCCCCACCAGCTTTGCCAATGAATAAGATTTAAATTGCTCATGAGCTTTAACAGTGGACACAACCGCTCTCTACTCAGATCTAAGGCCATTCAAAAAGGTAACTTTTTGTTCAATTAGCTTCCTTTCTATATCATGTTTGATCATCTTACTGAGAAGATGATTGAAGCGATCGAACGTCTGAGTAACAGTTTCATCGGGATTCTGCTTAAATTTGCCAAACTCAGACAAAAGTAAGGTCTGAATGGAATGCTCCAGATCTTCATCTGTGGAATATAGTTCTCGCAGCCTATCCCATATTTCTTTAGCAGTGCTGCATGAACTCACTAGCCTGAATGTATCGGATTGAAGAGCGAATCGAATCAGTATCAATGCTTTAATGTTGCACTGAAACTTTTCCTTTTCGTCTTGAGCAACATCCTTTACGTCCTTTAACAGATCATTATACTCTTTCTGAGTTTTAATGATTTTTGACGTTGCTGAATGAGCAAATGGTCCAGATACGATTGCTTCCCAAATAAGATATCCATTGTCTTCAGATCCGATGACATAATCTTCGAAGTGATGTGCCCAAACTTTGTAATCCTAGGTGTAAAGAATAGGAATCTTCGTCGTTGATCCAATGCTGTTTGAGATGTTGATGGGATTTGATTGTGACTCGTCCATGCTTGATCGTTTAACCTGTTTGAAAGATCAGACTTGTAATATATAGAATTAGGGAAAAACAAATAAATGCTAAGTTACGTCAATTATGGAATGACGACGCAATAAATATTAGTTAATGTGGAATAACCCTAATCGCAACCTCTTTCACAGAAAAGATGTGTATGAATTACACAGCCTCCTGCTCTGATACCAATTGATAAGTTATAAACTAACTCGATGATCGATTAGATCTTCGTAACAGGTAAGCGATGAACGTAAAAACAGTAAATAACACGAGTATGAATCAAGATGTGTCGAGTGATTAGATTACTCAATCCTCAGCAGAGCTCGACTAAGAACTTCCGCTGTAGAGGATTCTAGGGTTACAAAAAAACAAGAATGATAAATTTGCTGAACAATAAATCTCTAATCGTTACTTATCGTTCTCTTCTTCTAAGATGCATGCAAGCATCTATTTATACTAAACCCTACAAAACTCACGGATGGACAAGCCCATACCGGAGATACATATTGTACTAACTAACGAGCCCAATAGACGCAACACAAAATACGTCCGAACAATGCTATAATTTAAGGTTTGGATCATGAGTTTTACCTGTTCAACGATGCTTAGAGTCCCACCTTTCGCCATGTAGCAGTAGTTTTTGTTCAACATGGTTGACCCATCATCATCCGCAGTGGCCAGCATGCAAATTTTCCCTTTTCTTTTAACACTGCTGATGGTCTCTTCTTCATCTCCTGATGACCAAACTTGATGGTCTCGTTTAACTTGAGCTACATATGCCCTTTCCTTTTCTTTTTCTTCTAACTCTTGAGCCATTCTGAGATAGAATGCTCTGTCCTTGACTACATTGGCCTTACAGTCTTTTGCGAAGTGATTTTCTTTGTTGCACTTGTGACAAATTACAACATCAGTTTTGTCTTCTGATTGAGTACCAGAGTCTTTGTTCTGAGGTGACTGTGGTACCTCCTTGGGTTGATTGTTCTGAGAGACTTTAGGATGCTGAGAGTTGTTGTTTTGAGGACCAAAGTTACGGTTGAATGGTGGTTTGTTGAATTGTTGATTCTTGAGAAAAGAGGAAGGTGGTATGCGGTTGAACTGTTGGCTAACAAGAGCAATAGCCTACTGAAATTCTTCTTCGTCATCATACTCAAAATCTGGTTAGTATGACTGAGGTGGGGTGTCATACGATGAAGAATAAGGTGACTGCGGTGGAGCTTGTGCTATGAGAGCAAGCGGTCCTCCGAAGTCAGCACAGTCTTTGAGTATAGTGGATTATTGTGCTTGAAGTTCTCCATAAAGTTTGTAAAGTGATAAAGAGTGAATCTTTCTGTCACCTTGGACTATCATTTTGGCCGTAGTCCAATGTCTTCCTAGACCATTAAGGAACTGGAGATTGGTTTCATGGTTGTTGCGGATGGTACCAGCATTTGATAACTTTGTGACTATTAGGTTGAATCTTTTGAAGGAGTCTTCCAAACTTTCACCAGCATGAGCTTTGAAGTTGTTGAAGTCGTTGAGTGTTGTCGTGAGCTTCTTATCTTGTGCTTGTTCTGAGCCTTCGTACAGGTTTTTGAGTACATCCCAGTTCTCTTTGGCTGACTTGCAGTTTATGATAATATCAAAGTTGTCAGGAGCAACACCACATGAAATTTCATAAAAAGCAACAACATCATTTTCCATTTTATCGAGATCATCTTTGGTAGGACGGCTCATAGTTGGTTGACCTCCTCCTAGTCTGGTTGCAACACCGTCAGTTTGGATTGGTGTGAGGACTGGAACATGTGGTCCTTCTTCCACGGATCTCCATACATCTCTACCCAATCTTCTTAAGTACCTCTCCATTCTTTGTGACCAGTGATGATATTCATTTGCTACTAGTATTGGGGATCGGTTAGAACCACCAACACTATTGGAGACATTTAGAGATAACGATTGTGCCATTTTTTTTGTTTTTTTTTAAAGAAATGAACTTTAGTGGTATAGAAAGCTTAATGAGAAAATCAGAGTTCCGATATCCAAAAAGCAACCACTTTGGCTCTGATACCAATTGTTGAGAGAAAAGCTTGGAGACACACTTGAACAAACGTTAGAACAAGTAAGGTGCGGAATAGTTAATCTCTAAGGATCTAAAAGCTCAAGAATAATAAAGTTAGATAGTTAGATAGCTAGATAGTTAGTTGCGGAAAGTAAAGAAAGATAAATGACAAAAGTTATATCAAGAATACACTTAAACTGATTCATAACGAGGAATGCAATCACTCCAAGTTAGTAAGCGAGATCAAGTTTAGTGATTAAGTCTAGAAGACTTGCTCCGAATAGAGGTTATGTTCCAGTAGCAATTTGAGTGTAATGAAGATAAGAAAGATAACTGATGAAGATAAGAAAGATGATTGAATGAGAAACTTTGTGTATTAAGAAGTTAAGAGTTTTCACACACAGATATATCACCAGTACATAATACATAAGAAAGAGTCTCTATTTATAGAATTTAGAAAAGAACAACTCTATGAGCAGTCGTGCAAGACATGCTGGACAATAGAGTGAATTACATAAAAGAAATGATTAAGATTGCGTATAGGAAAGACTTGATCACTCCGGATGCTGATATTGTTGCTGATGTAGAATGGTTGCGGTCTCCGTTATAGAAATTGACTCCGGTGCTGAATTGGCTGCAGGTACTGAACCATTGCGGTAGATAAGTTCAAAAGGGTCACTTTTATGTTTCAACAAAACTAATTAAATCCATATCTTATGTGTTTAAAGTAGTTTTAATTAAAAACTCTTCAAGTTCCATAACTTGAGGACAAGTTATGGAAGACTTTAAACTATTAAAGAATGTAACTTTTCTTTATTTTGTAACTTATGGAACTAATTAAGGTTACATTTTTTTTATTTATTATTTAATGAAGAGACTCTTGGTCCTCCATAACTTGAGGACAAGTTATGGAGTCATAAAACCATTTAATTAGAACTAGACTCTTCATTTTTGTAACCTTTGCCAACTTTTATGAGTTTTATGATTCTTAAATGTGACTTTTCATATAACTTGAGGACAAGTTACAAAAACACACTTTGGAATCGACTCTTAGAATAAAATGGATTGAAAACAACTATTTCACACAAATTTTCTATTAATCTAAGCAACTCATATGAACATGATATTTGATTATAATTGGAATCAAACTTTTTCAAGTAATTAGCATAACAGTTAAACTAATACAAAACATGAATCTATTGACAATTATCTTTGAAATTGGATTAGTATGAACATTACCACATCAAAAACAAGTTTATAAGTCCAAAAACATCTTAGGGTAATGTTCCTAGTCCAATTCCAGCCAAAAAAAGTCGAATTTATGCTGTCTGGGGGTCTAACTCGTCGAGTGCATGAAGCAACTCGGCGAGTTGGATCGATTTTTATCACTTTTAGGCATGGACTTGCTGAGTCTCATGATGGACTCGCCGAGTCTGATGATCAGACAACAAACTACTTCGATTTTTTGAGCAGTTTTGCAAGTATAACAAGAAAACAAGCCTAGGCTCTGATACCACTGTTGGGTTTTGAGCATTCTAACACTCCTAAGTGTACATGCAACCCTAAATACCTTGGATCTATGTTTTTATCTATTATACGTACAAATATGAACATCCAAGGTATTATCCTAATCTAGCATACAAAACATTGAATATAACAAGATAGAATAGATACCTCTTTGGTGAAGAATGTTCTCAAGAAGCTTGAGTGCCTAGTGCCCCAAGTGTGACACCTCAAATGGCTCACACAACATTAATTGCTTTTGGAATAACCTTGAGAGAAATGTAGAACACTTCTAAAATCGGCTAGCCCTTCTCATCATCACTTAGTGTCGATTTTGCCAAGAGTATGATCTTTATATAGTGTTACAATTAGTGTAAACCCTAATTGTCATGACTTTCCATTTTCCTTGGATCCATGGGTTCAAATACAACATGGAGCATCCATGGAGCATCCTATGGGTTTTAACCCAACTTGATAATCCATGGAGTATTATCCCACTATACAAGTATGGATGATTTACACAATCAACCCTTATATATAATTAGTCTTCTTTTGATCAGTTAATTAATTCTAGATTAATTCTTGATCAATACTAATTAAATAATCTTATTAATATATTATAACTTATAATACATTTACAAACCTTAACTATTATTTCTCTCATTATAGTCTATCTAAATGCATGATGGCCTGCTTAGTTGTGGACTTAGAAATTAATCCAACACTTAAGCAGGCCAACCTCACTAATAAGGAATTTACCTATGGGAAAGAATGGCATGTTTGCTGTTAGGTCTGATCCGGGTCTGTTTTGATATGTCATTTTGTTTTCATCATTTATAAGGCTTGGAAAAGGATCCAGAGAGATTCCAAGTTTCTATATTTTCCTGATATTATGAATTTAAGATCTGGAGCAGATGGGGTGTTATTTCCAATTATAAATTGGTTAGAATGGATCCACACTCCAGATCAGTGGGCATTCACCAGCTTTTGCTAGTGATGTGATTGTCCACAATGTGAATTTTATATCTGGAGTTTGGGAGATGATTTTCATTCAATTCCAACTCTAATACTTTCATTTGTATGTCCTTTACGTCTCTGAATTTGGGTTTGGACGAATTCTACACACAAGTTGGGTAGAATTGGCCAACATCACATGACTATATTGTTGGGGACAGAAGTGATACACCATTTTGTAAAATTCATATTTAATTCATCTTTTTGAGTTAGCATGAGTTCTTTATAGTTCTGGAATCCTGAGCAATCTAAGTTTCCTATAAAATTTAGTTAAAGCTATGTTTCTGTTTTAGATTTTAGAGTAAATCCGTTTTGAACAGCAGGTCTGTTTTAGAGACCTTGTTGTGATTACTCTTTTCTCAACTCATAACTTCATTACTTCTCGTTTCTAACCTTTAGTCCTTCTTAGGTGAGGTTTTGAAGTTTGCTAAAGCTTGGTAGCATTATTTGATTGTTGGCTATCCTTACTACTCACTCAAGGTGAGTTCTCTCACACCGTTGTATTGATGATTGTGTTTGCTAGTTAGCTCATTTGTGGTTATTTGAATTTATTATAAAAGCATGTTATATAAGTATTGTTTTAATTCGTACATGTGCACTGTATGTAACTAATCATGGATATGGGGACACCACCAAAGGATACGGATTTACCGGTGCGGTGGGTAGGTAAGATCACGAACGTAATACTCATTGTGAGGTGTTGTGATTAGGGCCAAGGATACGGGATCTTCCCGATGCAGTTCAAACCTACAAGTCCTTCTTGTATTATTGGCGTTGATTCGTTCTTTTCCCTTATTATACAACTATAATTGGAAAATGGATTAGGGTTAGTAAATATGAATGTTAGTACAATGTATGTGTTTGAATTCAATAAGCTTCGTGCTTACGGTTTCCCTTATAACTTTTCAGGTGTTAAGATTAAAGAGGCTAAGGCTTGACATGGAGCACCGGGACATCGCTACTAGTTATTTTTGTTGGGACGTTATTATTATTATTACTTCCGCATATATTTTATATGATTATTAAGTTGATGGATTATGTTATGACTATTTCAGCTGTTTTAACTTAATTTAAGATGGGTTTTAAGAGTTTAAAATTTTTGCAAAAATTTGGGTGTCACAAGTTGGTATCAGAGCCACTATTTGAGGGAACTAGGCATTCTTGTGGATGTTCTAGACTCAAATTTGAGGCTCTATAAGAGTTTATTTTCTTTTTAAAAGATTTTTCAAATTTTGTTAAGACTAGTAGTGGAAGATGTCGCGGTGTGCCAGTCGGCCAGCCAAGTAAGCCTTATTTCTTATGTTAAATGTTTATGTTAAATTGTTGACTATGAGTTGGATTCTACTAGCCTTAAAATATTAGATTACACACTTAGTTAGTGTTAACATGTGAACGGGTTGTAAAATTAACGGCTAGAGCGAACTGGAAATTTTGAAACTAGACGCGAATGAGAAATTGGAACTTGTGTGGAAGGTAGTAGAAGGGCCCCTACTATTTGAAACATCGGTGCTGGTTTCGGGCCGGGGCAAGGTTGAAATTTTTTTGGCAAGCTGAGTGTTTTGTCTTCCTAGAAATATCTAGGCTAAATTGTTTCTAAGATTTTTCTTCTTCTGTGGATACCAATGGCTCCGCCTGCTCGACTTAATCAGCTCCTAATGGAGCAAGTTAGGGATATTGTCGCTGAGGAATTCAATAACACTTTCAACGAACTAATATCGGGTGTGACCAACAACATAATCATCCAAGTCGGTGCTCTTCCGGATGAATGCCTCGCGGCTATTCCCGAGGAATCGTTATCGGTCTGCCTGTTCAGGATGCGGAATACTACTTCGAGAAGTTCAGCAAGTGTAGCCCTTCTCTTTGGAACGGTAAATCCGACCCAGTTGCTACTAAACATTGAGTGTCAGATGTTGAGGGCGCCTTCATAACTGTTGGGTGTCCGGACCAGTACAAAGTAGTGATTGCCATGAATCAGCTGCCAAAAAGGGGAAAGACATGGTGCAACACCGTCACCGCTCTATTGAACGAAGAATAAGTGAGGGCCGTGTCTTGGGCCCAATTTGTGGAGAGGTTCGAGGCAAAATATGTGCCTAAGGTAGAGTAGTAGCGGATGCAGCAAGATTTCATGGCCTTATTGTAGAATACCGAGTCCTTTAGTGACCTGAACGCCAAGTTCTTGGAGATGCTATCTTTTTGCCCCTCGTTTGCTGGGAACGAGGCCTGGTTGGTCAGCTGGTACCCGAACATCCTATGTACCGAGATTCAGGAATTCGTTAGCACGCAGAAGTTCTCGACTTTATCCGCGATCATGAATGCAGCGAAAAGGACGGAAATCAAGTTGCAGACCCAGTCCAAGAGGAAGGCCAATGACACCTCTTCCAAGACATCCATAAATGCCCCGAAAAAGCAAAAGTAGGGTAGTAAGTCAAGGTATGAGTATAGGACGTCTTCAGGGCGAGAAAAATCCGGTGATACGCTACAACTACAAAAAAGCCAGGGCATCATTGCAAGAATTGTAGGGTTCCCCTTACGAGTGCAGTACCTCATATTACTTCTGCAGTTCCCATCCGCCATCACTTCAACGAGACAGGACAAAAGAATCCCGAATGCCCGAAGTTGAAGACTGGTAAAGGAGACGGGGGTACAAATCCTGTAACTACATCGTGCTCTCAGGGACCCACTATGGTGACACGAGGTCGTGCTCACCAGATGACTATGGAGGAGCCGGTGATTACAGCGACAGTGGCAAACACTTATTTGCTAGATTCGAAGCCCGATGTTGTTATGTTTGATAGCGTTGCTACCCATTCTTTTGTATCTCGCACGTTTATTAATCGTTTGGGGAGTAGTATCGGAAAATTGGCTCACCTAATGGTTGTCGAAGTTGCCGACAACCGCACTATTTATGTCACCGATGTTTATCGGGGTTGCACTCACGAGTTTTCCGGAGTTGAATTCCCCATTGATCTTATCCCTATTGCGATGCGAGAGCTCTACGTTATCGTAGGCATGGATGCATGTGATGTGGAAATCCATTGTCGTAAGAAGCAAATTCATGTTCAAAACCCTAGAGGTGGAGAACTTATCATTCAGGGGGACATTCCCTGCCTGGCCATCGCTTCATGCTCTTCTGCTATAGCACTAGACGACGTTCCTATCATTTCCGACTTCAGTGATGTATTTTCGGAGGAACTCCCTGGTTTGCCACCTATTCGGCAAGTGGATTTTCACATTGATTTGGTGTCGGGTGCGACTCCAGTAGCTAAATCTCCTTACCGCTTGGAACCACTTGAGATGAAAGAGCTCCAAGATCAACTTCAGGAACTAAGTGATAAAGGGTTTATACAGCCAAGCTACTCGCCTTGGGGTGCTCCTATTCTCTTTGTGAAGAAGAAAGATGGATCCCAGCGAATGTGTATTGATTATAGGGAGCTAAACAAGCACACGATAAAGAATAGGTACCCGTTGCCACGTATTGACGATCTTTTCGATCAGCTTCGAGAACCGTCTTGGTTTTCCAAGATTGATTTTCATTTCGGTTACCATCAAATGCGGGTTCGTGAAGAAGACATTGAGAAAACAGCATTATGTACTCGATATGGGCACTTTGAGTTCGTGGTGACTCCTTTGGGCTCACCAATGCACCCGCAACATTTATGGATCTCATGAACCAGGTGTGTAGCCTGATACTTGACCGTTCGGTCATAGTGTTCATAGATGATATCTTGGTCTATTCTAAGAGCAAAGAGGAGCATGAGCAACACCTTCGGGAGATTCTGGAAACTCTGGCAAGAGAAAGGCTTTATGCTAAATTCTCAAAATGTGAATTTTGGTTGGAAGAAGTTCAGTTCTTGGGGCATGTGGTAAACAAACACGGTATTAAGGTCGATCAAGCCAAGCGTGATGCGTTTAAACAATGGAAGATTCCAAAAACACCTTCTGAAATTCGCAGTTTCTTTGGTTTAGCCGGTTATTACTGGAGGTTCATTGAAAATTTCTCTAAAATCGCCTTATCACTCACCCAATTGACCAAGAAATCAGTGAAATTTGTTTGGGGCCCGGAGCAGCAGTTGCCATTTGATCAGTTAAGGAAACGATTGTGTGATGCTCCGATTTTGGCCTTACCTGATGGGGTTGAGGATATGGTGGTTTACTGTGATGCATCGCTTCAGGGTCATGGTGCCGTATTAATGCAACGACATAGGGTGATAGCCTATGTCTCCCGACAGATGAAAGCCCACGAACAAAACTACCCCACTCATGATTTGGAGCCTGGTGCTGTTGTTTTCGCTCTTAAGATTTGGAGACACTATCTTTATGGAGTGAAGTTTATCATATACACTAACCATAAGAGTCTGAAATATTTGTTCGAGCAGCGGGATTTGAACATGAGGCAGATCAGATCGTTGGACGTGGTAAAAGATTATGATTGTGAAATTCACTACCACCCCGGTAAAGCTAATGTGGTAGTTGATGCTCTCAGTCGTAAACAATCTGCCGAACTGATTCGAGCTAAGTGTCTCCGGATCACGATGGTGTCGCCTTTGTTAGATCTAATCTGGGACACCTAAAAGACGACAATACTGGAGGAAAACATTAGGCGTGAGAAGATTGGGAAAGAGTTGCCTAAGATGGAATGAGACGGGTGGGGTTTGCTGACTCGCTATGGTAGGGTTTGGGTTCCATATACCCGGGGAAATCGGAAAACACTAATGGATGAGTCTCATAAGTCAAAATTTTCTATCCATCCTGGTGCTACTAAAATGTATCGGGACCTTCAGGAGGCTTACTGGTGGCATGGAATGAAGAATGATGTGGCTCGATTTGTGGAAGAATGTATGACTCGTCGGAAGGTCAAGGCAGAACACCAGAAACCGCATGGGAAGTTGCAACCATTGGAGATTCCTAAATGGAAATGGGAGCATCTAACCATGGACTTCAGTACAAAACTTCCTAGAACTGCCCGAGGAGCCGATACGATATGGGTGATTGTTGATCATGATGGGTTTTGAGCATTCTAACACTTCCTAAGTGTACATGCAACCCTAATAACCTTGGATCTATGTTTGTCTAATTATCATGCAAAGTTGAATTCCAAGGTTATATTCCTATCTAGCATACATGGGGAACAATTTTAACTAGAATCATAGATAGAATAACTTACCTTGTTGTTGCTAGTGTTCCTTGAAACCTTGTGAGCCTAGCACCCCAAGTGTGATGCCTCAAATGCTTCACACAACACCAAATGCTCTTGGAAAGACTCTTGAGATAACACACACTTCTCAAAAATCGGCCAAGCCCTCTTGTTTCCTTAGTAGTGCCGATTTTTGGTGGAGAATATGCTTCTTATATAGTGTTGACACATCTAGGGTTACACCATGTAAACCCTAATGTGTCATGGCTCTTCATTTCCATGACCCATGGGTTTGTAACTCCCATGGAGCATCCATGGAGCATCCTATGGGTAGAACCCAACTTGATAATCCATGGAGCCTCTTAGCCCACTATACAAGATATGGATGATTTACACAATCAACCCATATATTTAATTAGTTATCCTTTGATCACTTAATTAATTCCAAATTAATTCTTTGATCAACTAATCAAATAATATTATTAATATATTAGAACTTATAATATATTAATAATCTCCACGTGTTATTTCTCTCATTTAGTCTATCCAATTGCATGGTGCCATGCAACCCAAATGGACCATGCCGGGTCGGGTCAAGTACATGCCCGAAATAGTTATGGACTTAGACACCTTATCCAACAGTCTCCCACTTGGATAAGTCTAATAACTATATCTCTAGTACTTCAGGAACCGACCGGCAATCGTAGCTCTTTACAAGGTTTCTCGAAACTTGAGAAGATGATGGTACGCCATTTAAGATAAGTGATCATATAATCCTCCGTTCTAGATATCAGCCGGACAAATACATGGAACATAGTCTTGCTTATTGTCCAGCATTTGTTTCCCGATTTCCGATTTGTTTGACATAGAACTCAATTGAACACATCAACTTAGTTCTGACCGGGCCCGGTACATGGGTCAAAACAAAATCATCGAGGGGCCCAGATATCAGCTTCTAATCCAAGAAGGAACAGATAAACTTCGACTCATATGTTTGTTCTACCACTCATTGAATTACACACAAAAGTACGTTTTATAACATCGAGTTACCAATGCGGTTTCGTACAGTCAATGCATAACCAACTTGTAAGTAACAAATCATATCTCTAGGTTTGAAGACTTATATGATATTACCGTCTCACGATCACTCGAGATAGAATTCCATGAAGTGATTCCAGTGAGCGTGGGTTGAGTCCAATGCTCAGAACTTATGAGCACTCATGATTGTTGTAGCCTTGTCCAACACCTTGGACCTCTACAACCCATCATGACAGTCTTGATTCATACCTACTTCCGACATATGACCGACTGTGGAGGTTTGAATAATATGTTACACCAAACAAAATTATTCTGGAAGTCAAAACATGCAAAAGAAATATAGTAAACGATTGACAAGAGATAGCAACACTTTACTCATAAATAAAACACCTTTTATTCATCATCAAATGTCAATTACACTTTACAAATTTCTGAGTTATCTAACTACTAAAACTTATATCATCCTTCAGCCCTATGCTCCGAGCATGCTGGAGATGCTTAACCCTACTCAGTCCCTTCGTGAGGGGATCTGCTGGGTTCTCATCCGATGATACCCTCTTTGCCACGAGGAGTCCTTCTTCGATCCGATGTCTAATGAAATGGTATTTTCTGTCGATGTGTCTGGATCTCCCATGATCCCTTGGTTCCTTGGCTAAGGCAACAGCACTTTCACTATCACAGAAAATTTCCATTGGCTCTTTAATAGCTGGTACAACTCCAAGGTCTCCAATGAAGTTCTTCAGCCATATCGCTTCCTTTGCTGCTTCACTAGCTGCAATATACTCTGATTCACAAGTAGAATCAGCCACTGTCTCTTGCTTGGAACTCTTCCAAGAAATTGCTCCTCCGTTTAGGGTAAAGACCCAGCCCGACTGAGAGCGGAAATTATCCCTATCAGTCTGGAAGCTAGCATCACTATACCCTACAACTCTCAAGTTATCACTCCCACCGAGGGTAAGGACCCAGTCCTTAGTCCTCCGTAGGTACTTGAGGATATTCTTTACCGCAGTCCAGTGTGCCTTGCCAGGGTTCGCCTGATACCTGCTAACCATGCTCAAGGCAAAAGCTACATCGGGTCGAGTACACGTCATAGCATACATGATCGATCCTACAGCCGAAGCATAAGGTGTTCGACTCATTTCTGCTATCTCAGCCTCAGTGCTAGGGCTTTGTGTCTTACTCAACTTGGTGTTACTCTGGATGGGTAACTCTCCTTTCTTGGAGTCCTGCATGCTGAATCTCTTCAGCACCTTATCCAAGTAGGTACTCTGACTAAGTCCAATTAGTCTTTTACTCCGATCTCTCAAGATTCTTATCCCCAGAATATAGGCAGCTTCACCAAGGTCCTTCATAGCGAAACACTTCCCAAGCCAGGACTTTACTTCCTGCAGGGTTGGAATGTCGTTTCCTATGAGCAGTATGTCATCCACATACAATACCAAGAAGCTAACTATACTCCCACTAGCCTTGACATACACACAAGATTCATCTTCACTCCTAGAAAAGCCAAATTCCTTGACCTTTTCATCAAAGCAAAGATTCCATCTGCGAGGTGCTTGCTTCAATCCATAAATGGATTTCTCAAGCTTACACACTCTATTAGGGTACTCGTTGCTGACAAAACCCTCTGGCTGACTCATGTAAACATCTTCAGCCAACTTCCCATTAAGGAAAGCGGTTTTGACATCCATCTGCCAAATTTCATAATCATGAAATGCAGCTATGGCTAACAGAACCCGAATAGACTTAATCTTGGCTACCGGAGAAAAGGTCTCATCATAGTCCACTCCAGGAATTTGAGAGAAGCCCTTTGCAACCAGTCTAGCCTTATAAGTGTGTACTTTACCATCCATGTCGGTCTTCTTCTTGAAGACCCATTTGCACCCTACTGTCTTACGACCTGGTACATTTTCAACCAAGTTCCAAACTTGATTGTCATACATGGATTGTATCTCGCTATCCATAGCCTCTTTCCATTTAGCAGACTCGGGGCCTGCCATGGCTTCCTCGTAGCTGTTAGGGTCATCTTGACTTACTAGTGTCTCATCACTAATAAGTGTCTCACCTTCTGCAGTAATATGGAATCCATAGTAATGCTCAGGTGCACTCCTAACTCTCGTGGAACGTCTCAGAGGTACAGATTTGTCAATTTGCTCAACAGGAGTTTCCTCCTCAAGTTGAGGGCTAGAGTTTGAAGTTCCTTCACCGCTTGATTCTTGAATTTCTTCAAGATCAATTTGCCTCCCACTGTCTCCTTGGCTTATAAACTCTCTTTCTCGAAAGACTCCTCTTCTTGCTACAAAGACCACATTGTCACTAGGTCTGTAGAAGAGGTAACCAAAGGAATGTTGTGGGTAGCCGATGAAAATACACCTCTCGCTTCGAGGTTCGAGCTTATCATGAGTCTCGCGTCTCACGAAAGCCTCGCAACCCCAAATCTTGATGTGGTCTAGTTTAGGTACTTTACCAGTCCACATCTCGTGAGGAGTTTTGGCAACTTTCTTTGTAGGGACTAGGTTGAGGATATGGGCGGCAGTCTCTAAGGCATACCCCCAGAATGAGATTGGTAGCGTAGCTCGACTCATCATGGAACGAACCATATCCAACAAGGTTCGATTACGCCTCTCAGCCACAGCATTCAACTGTGGTGTCCTGGGAGGTGTCAATTGTGAGACTATCCCACATTCCCTTAGATAGTCGAGGAACTCTGAACTAAGATACTCACCACCACGATCGGATCGAAGCATCTTAATGTTCCTGCCCAATTGATTCTCGACTTCCTGTTTAAATTCCTTAAACCTCTCGAAAGTCTCTGACTTATGCTTGATCAAGTAGACATATCCATATCTACTATAATCATCAGTAAAAGTCAAATAATAACGATTAGCATCCCTTGTGGCATGTTTGAATGGTCCACACACATCCGTGTGTATAAGGTCCAACAAACCTTCACCCCTCTCACATGAACCTGTGAAGGGTGACTTTGTCATTTTTCCAAGTAAGCATGATTCGCAACTATCATCTGACATTAGGTCAAACGACTCCAAGACTCCATCTTTTTGGAGTTGGCCTATGCGTTTCTTGCTTATATGTCCAAGACGACAATGCCATAAAGATGCTTTATCCAAGTTATTATTAGTAGAATCAATAACCAAAACATTATTTCCCAAGTTATCTATAACAGATACAGCTTCATACACACCATCACAAGGTAATGCTTTAAAATAAAAGACATTATTATAGAAAACTTCTATAGAACCAACTTCATTACTAAATGAAAAGGTAAACCCTTGTTTGTACAAAGCATGAAAGGAAATAATATTTCTTGCCATTCCTGGCGAATAACAACACTTATTCAAATCTAAACTAAACCCACTACTTAGCGATAAAGTATAAACTCCAATCTTGGTAACAGGTATAACTTTCCTATTCCCCATGATCAAGTTTATCCTTCCTTGCTCCACATCCTCACTTCTTCTTAGTCCCTGCAAGTCACAACAAATGTGAATACCACACCCGGTATCAAGGACCCAAGAATTAGAATGGGGTGAGTTATTAGAAATGATAGTGTAAATACCTGCATGGTTGGGTTTAACTTTCCCATCCTTCACATCTTGCTGGTATTTTGGGCAGTTCCGCTTCCAATGAGCTTTTTCGTGGCAATAGAAGCATTCAGCCTCTTTTGGGTCAGAAGAAGGAGTAACGAAACCTTTCTTGGTTCCACTTGAAGAAGAGCCATCAAGGGTCCGAGCCTTGGTACCCTTAGAAGAGCTCTTTCTCTTCCTCCCTCGATTCTTCCCAATTGCCAAAACCGGAGTAGAGTTTTGAGTAGGAGTGATAGCAACCGACTTCCCCTTAAGACCTGTTTCTGCGGTCTTGAGAAGTCCCTGAAGTTTGCTGAGGGTGACTTCTTCCTTGTTCATGTGATATGTCATGCGGAATTGATCATAGCACGATGGTAAGGAATGCAAAATAATATCTATTGCAAGATCCTCCGGGAAGTTCACATTAAGCTTCAGCAAACGATCCACATATCTTTGCATTTTCTGCATGTGGCTCGTGACGGATTCCCCGTCCTTCATCATGGTTGTTATCATGGAGCAGATGATTTCATACCTCTCTTGTCTTGCACTTTGATGGTATCTTTCCATCAAATCTTGGTGCATGTCATAAGGGTAGAAATCTTCATAAGACTTTTGGAGTTCCGCTGTCATCGTGGCCGTCATGATGCAAGCCACTTTCGTAGCATCCCTTTCATGTGCCCGAAATTCAGCGATCTCCTGAGGAGTTGCAGTGGACTCATTAATCTCCTTAAGCTCCTTGTCAAGGACATATTCTTTGTCCTCGTAGCGGGTAATCATCCTGATGTTTCTGATCCACTCATTGAAGTTGGATCCATCAAAGGTGACTTTCCCACACAAGTTCATAAGGGAAAAGGAGCCATTAGGATTAGAGCCAGAAGCATTGTTGAAAGACATCTGAAGGAATTAGGACAAGATTAGTTTAGATATAAGAGAGTCCTTAATAAAACACCCAAATGTAATATTAAGGCTAGGATCCAATCACAATATAATATAACTTAGAAGAGGTATGCCGTAATCTAAGCTATATCATATTTGAAAGGTAGGTGAATGACGATTCACCAATTTCCACCACGAAAACCGCAATATTTTACTATTAGGTTTTTTTTGAATGGTTCTTAGAAATTCCTAGATTCTTTGAGATTCAATGAACTTTTCAAAGGCATGTTTCAATCTCGAGTGTGCCCTCCAAGTTTTGTGACTGGGATACCGAGGATCACAAAACGAGGTGTGAAGTAACCATGCAAATCACTTGGTACCCTTAAAGTTTATCACTCAATCGATGTGCCGGTTAACCACACACGCTCCATCGATACTATAATAAACCCTAAGTCACCCTTTACCTACCTTGTTAAGTCCAAGTTAGTGTGCCGGTTAACCACACACGCTCCACCAACGACTTAATCAAAGTGTAAAGTGTAATTTCATGGAATAGCACCTTATTCACATTTTTCCTAAAGTAACTAAGATTGGGAATTTAATAAAACATTTAGTTACTTTATAATATTCATCATACTTTGAATGAGAATTAATAAGTCCTTGTCTTACCCGTTCGGCTAACGACCCTCCACCGATCAAGCAAGCGGTGGGTGAGAGTGGACACCCATTAAGTCACCATTTTATAGGCAACAACCTTATACCCACCTTATAGACCGGCTTCGTGAATGAGGCGTACTAGCGGTAAGACGACTTTGTTCTTATACATATATATATAATTATTAAATCATAATAATATAAGTATAAGGGTGGAATTTTAACTTTTAAAATTCTAGGGGTTGGAACTAAAGTTTTAACTTAACTTTACTTGTTCCAAAACTTGAGGGCAAGTTTTGTAAACTTTCAAAACTTTTCATTTCTTGTAACTTATGAGTTTAATAGAGTAATAAAATGAGAACTTTTCATTTTTCTAACTCTTGTGTTCTTTTAATGGTTTTTTTTAATCCAAGAGACTTTTGGTTTTCCATAACTTGAGGACAAGTTATGGACTCCATTAAAACACATTATGATCATGAATTAATCTACCACATAGGTTACAAATAATTCCTATGATCATCTAAACATCATAAGAACAAGAACATGAACATGAACACTTTCAAGAATCAAAATCACATTTAATCTTTGTAATTTTGATAACTAGTTGTTGTAAATGAGTTAGAAAAGACATTACACCTTCTAAAATAAGTTTTCAAGTACCAAAACATTTTAGGGTAATGATTCTAATCCATTTCCAGCAACACAAGTCGAAATTCTGCACTCTGTCGACCCTACTCGCCGAGTGCATAAACCTACTCGCCGAGTAGGTTGAAGATACACGTGAACTCGTCGAGTCCTCCCCATGGACTCGCCGAGTCCATCAGTCAGACAGCAAGATTTTCGACTTTCTTCAACTTTTAAGCACAAATAACAAACAAACAAGCCTAGGCTCTGATACCACTGATGGGTTTTGAGCATTCTAACACTTCCTAAGTGTACATGCAACCCTAATAACCTTGGATCTATGTTTGTCTAATTATCATGCAAAGTTGAATTCCAAGGTTATATTCCTATCTAGCATACATGGGGAACAATTTTAACTAGAATCATAGATAGAATAACTTACCTTGTTGTTGCTAGTGTTCCTTGAAACCTTGTGAGCCTAGCACCCCAAGTGTGATGCCTCAAATGCTTCACACAACACCAAATGCTCTTGGAAAGACTCTTGAGATAACACACACTTCTCAAAAATCGGCCAAGCCCTCTTGTTTCCTTAGTAGTGCCGATTTTTGGTGGAGAATATGCTTCTTATATAGTGTTGACACATCTAGGGTTACACCATGTAAACCCTAATGTGTCATGGCTCTTCATTTCCATGACCCATGGGTTTGTAACTCCCATGGAGCATCCATGGAGCATCCTATGGGTAGAACCCAACTTGATAATCCATGGAGCCTCTTAGCCCACTATACAAGATATGGATGATTTACACAATCAACCCATATATTTAATTAGTTATCCTTTGATCACTTAATTAATTCCAAATTAATTCTTTGATCAACTAATCAAATAATATTATTAATATATTAGAACTTATAATATATTAATAATCTCCACGTGTTATTTCTCTCATTTAGTCTATCCAATTGCATGGTGCCATGCAACCCAAATGGACCATGCCGGGTCGGGTCAAGTACATGCCCGAAATAGTTATGGACTTAGACACCTTATCCAACAGATCATTTGACTAAGAGTGCTCACTTTCTGGCTATAATGGAGAGCTCATCGGCGGAGAAATTAGCCGAGATCTTTGTTCAGGAGATTGTCTCATTACATGGGGTGCCTGTTTCTATCGTCTCCGATTGGGACACCCGATTTACTTCTCGGTTCTGGAGGAAGTATCAAGAGGAGTTGGGCACACAATTACATTTTAGCACCGCCTTCCATCCGCAAACAGACGGGCAGAGTGAGCGGACGATTCAGACCTTGGAGGACATGCTTAGGGCATGTGCGATTGATTTTCGGGATAGTTGGGATGACCATCTACATCTAGTTAAGTTTTCTTATAACAACGGCTATCACTCGAGGATTAAAATGCCTCCGTATGAAGTCTTGTACGGGAGGAAGTGTAGGACGCCCGTTTGTTGGGGCGAGGTTAGGCAGAGGGTACTTAGGAGTACCGATATCATGCCACGGACTATCGAGAAAATCCAAGTGATTTGGGATCATTTGGTCATAGCGAGTAGTTGTCAAAAAAGTTATGCCGACAAAAGACGCTCCAATCTTGAGTTCCAGGTAGGAGATTATGTGTTGCTTAAAGTCTCCCCATGGAAAGGTGTGATTCGATTTCGGAAGCGGGGAAAGCTCAGACTCCGATTCATTGGACTCTACAAGGTCATAGCCCGTGTGGGAAAGGTTGCTTACCGTTTAGAGCTTCCTGACGAGCTTAGTC
Organism: Lactuca sativa; assembly: GCF_002870075.4. Lineage (NCBI taxonomy): Eukaryota > Viridiplantae > Streptophyta > Magnoliopsida > Asterales > Asteraceae > Lactuca > Lactuca sativa. The sequence continues at coordinate 37,924,597 of NC_056627.2, forward strand.
TAATTCATAATACCTTCAATGTGTCACACTTACGAAAATGTGTTGTTGATGAGACCGCTGTGATACCACTAGAGGACATACAGATTGACGAGCGTCTTAATTATGTTGAGAAACCAATCGCTATTTTAGAACGAAAGACGAAAGCTCTGTGCAACAAGACTATAAACCTGGTTAAGGTGCAGTGGCAACATAGGAAGGGTTTGGAATGGACTTGGGAAACGGAATGCGAGATGCGGGCTCATTATCCGGATCTGTTTCTAGGCGTTGACTTCGAGGACGAAGTCCGTTCTTAGTGGGGGAGAGTTGTAGCGCCCCGGTTTTTCTCGGTACATTTGGTTATTTTAATTTAATTATCCTTGTAACCTTGGGTTAATTTATTGAACCAACGCCTGATTTCTTATGTTATTGGACTCTTTTGATCATCTTGTAAACTCCTTTTATTGAAGTCCATGGGCTATGGGCCTATTTGCAAAGTCCATCTTGTAAATAGTACTTAATGTGTTAATTGAGTCATTTGGAACACACACAAGAAAAACACTCTAAACCCTCCCTCTCTCTCTCAAATAGTCCTCTCTCTCTTTGGGATCAAGAGCAGCCAATGGGATGTTTTTTGGAGCTTAATTCTTGTTCATTTCCAGCCTTTATTCATATTGGTATGAACCTCCTTATCATTTCTTACAACATGATTCATAACCTTGTTCTAGTTTTATGATTTCATCTTCACATCTTCTCCTTCTTATTTGATTTCGAATTGTATGTTATACATCATCTCAAGATCCTATATATATTCACCCCATATATGGTGGATGATGGATCTAGGGGATTACATGTTGCAAAAGATCATGGAAACCCTAAAAGGGAGAATGGTGATTTTATGTGCTTTATGTTCATTTTCATGTTGATTATTATTACAATCTTGTACAAAATGAAATCCTAATGATACCTAACCCTTTTTAGTACCACCATGATCATGGGTACTAAATTGGGATGATGAACACATCTTAAGATGTGTTTCAAAGGGGGAAGGATGGATAAGCCAAAAAGGAATCACGGGTGGCTACGATTCTGTTTTCCATCAAATCTGTAGTCATTTTGTAAAACTCATATCTTGAGCTCTAGAACTCAAACGGACCCCAAACCAGTTCCTAAAGTTCACAAACTGAGCTGGATAACTTTCTTAAGCAGGCCAACCTCACTGATAAGAAATTTATCTATAGGAAAGAATGGCATCTTTGTTGTTAGGTCTGATCTGGGTTTGTTCTGATATGTCATTTTGTTTTCATCATTTCTAAGTCTTGGAAAAGGATCCAGAGTGATTCCAAGTTTCTATATTTTCCTGATATTATGAATTTAAGATCTGGAGCAGATGTGGTGTTATTTCCAATTATAAATTGGATAGAATGGATCCACACTCTAGATCAGTGGGCAGTCACCAGCTTTTTCTAGTGCTGTGATTGTCCACAATGTGAATTTTATATCTGGAGTTTGGTAGATGCTTTTCATTCAATTCCAACTCTGAGACTTTCATTTGTTTGTCCTTTACTTCTCTGAATTTTGGTTTGGACGAATTCTACTCACAAGTTGGGTAGAATTGGCCAACATCACTTGACTGTATTGTTGGGGATAGAAGTGATACACCATTTTGTAAAATTCATATTTAATTCATCTTTTGGAGTTAGAATGATTTATTTATAGTTCTGGAGTCCTGAGCAATCATAGTTTCCTATAAAATTTAGTTAAAGCTATGTTTCTATTTTAGATTTTAGAGTAAATCCGTTTTGAACAGCAGGTCTGTTTTAGAGACCTTGTTGTGATTACTCTTTTCTCAACTCATAGCTTCATTACTTCTCCTTTCTAACCTTTAGTCCTTCTTAGGTGAGGTTTTGATGTTTGCTCAAGCGTGGTAGCATTATTTGATTGTTGGCTATCCTTACTACTCACTCAAGGTAAGTTCTCTCACGCCGTTGTATTGATGATTGTGTTTGCTAGTTAGCTCGTGTGTGATTATTTGAATTTATTATAAAAGCATGCTATATAAGTATTGTTTTAATTCGTACATGTGCATTGTATGTAGCTAATCATGGATATGGGGACACCACGAAAGGATACGTATTTACCGGTGCGGTGGGTAGGTAAGATCACCAACGTAATACTCATCGTGAGGTGCGATGATTAGGGCCAAGGATACGGGATCTTACCGGTACGGTTCAAACCTACAAGTCCTTCTTGTATTATTGGCGTTGATTCGTTCTTTGCCCTTATTATACAACTATATATGGAAAATGGATTTGGGTTAGTAAATATGAATGTTAGTACAATGTCTGTGTTCGAATTCACTAAGCTTTGTGCTTACCGTTTCCCTTATAACTTTTCAGGTTTTAAGATTAAAGAGGCTAAGGCTTGACATGGAGCACCGGGACATCACTACTAGTTATTTTTGTTGGGATGTTATTATTATTATTACTTCTGCACTTATTTTATATGATTATTAAGTTGATGGATTATGTTATGACTATTTCAGTTCTTTTAACTTAATTTAAGATGGGTTTTAAGAGTTTAAAATTTTTGCAAAAATTTGGGTGTCACACACTTTCTGAAACTTGCAGGGACCTATTGCGCCAAAAATAGCCAAATATGCGAAACTCTAGCCCATTTGCGAAACTGGGCATAAAGCATAATTTCGCACAAACTGTAGGCACCAGAAATGCATAATCTTCAATTTCTCAAAAATCAGACCTTATTCGAATTTGGCCAAAAACTGCCAAATTTTCGAAAATTCAATGACTGATTTCGAAAATTTTGCACTTTTCTTCAAAACATACTAAATGTTGTCCCAATCATACAAAACTTTGTTTATTCGTACGAAGTGTCACACTTTCGTAAGGTTAGGGGTAATTTTCAAAAATTCTGAGTTTCTTCCCCATTTCCCCAATTCGTACGAATCCAGCACCATATGAACGAAACTTCTGTTGTTCATCAAAACATACGAAACTTCAACTTCCGAATTTCCTTTCAAACGTACAAAACTTTTTCTCACTCCTTAACGTACGAAACTTCATCTGCCTATTTTCTCACTCCTCTTCGTTCAATCAGAGCACCACTCGTACGAATTCACAACACCAAAAGCCTTCATTCTTTAAGGCAAACCTAGTCGATACCAACGTCCATCCAAACCATTCGATTTGTTAGTCTCAAGTCGTAACTAACTATTAACCACAATACCTTGATTTTTCAATCACACAATTCGTTAATGAGGCCATCACTCCAAAATCAAATCCTTCCATTTCGAAATCTTCCTCTTTCCCAGTCAACTTCCATTCAACAAACCAACATCAACTTCCAGCCAACGTACTAGTCAATTGATCAACCAAAATCGACATCAACTACTCCAAAGGATTCAACTATCGACCATCGATGTTCAGTAATACCCATCGACCAAAATCAACATCTCGATTTTAAGTACAGACTTCGTTCGTTGCTTTTCATTAAACATCACAAATACCATCGATTTCTATATCAAAACATTCATTTTCAATTAACTGGCATTTGAAACACATTCCAAATGCAGTGAAGTATCAATTGTAACCCAAACGTAGTTCACTCAACAATTAACTACTCAAACTCGATCCTTCGATTCTCGAAGCTCGACATAAAATTCAAACTACATTTTTTACTTTCGAAATTAGAGTACAACCCTTCATAGATCGAAATCAAACTTGGAATCAAAATTCATTCATGATTCCAAAATCGATCACCAATCGACAACCTGCACTTGAGTTCACAGTCTTCGCTTTTCCTATTCGATTACTTTTCAATACTCACCATTTGATCGATCGATTTCAAATCCAAATCAAATACCTTCTAAATCTAACCCCAAAATCGATTTCAATTGTGACTTTAAGATACTTTAGAACCAATTTCTTCATCAACCTTGAAATTGCCAGTTCATTACCAAACATTCTTTGACTTTTTGAAAGTCAAACCAACTATCGATTCCAATTGATACTTGACATCACCATTCATAATGTTCTATGTCAAGTTCATCCGAATCCAAGAATCAATTTGGCTATTTTTCTAGGCCAACTTGATCTTTATCGACCAAGAATCACCCAAATCAACTCCAGTCGATTCACAAGTTCAGAATCATGAATAACATCAATTGATTTTAAAAAACAATGAAACAAAATTGAAACTCAAGAACATCAATCACGAGTAAACAAGACAATATGATGGTACAAGTAAGAAGCGCTTGTGTACATATCAACTGATGAATAGCTATTGTTGAATCAGACGATTTTATAGATTTATGGGCTTACCTCATTGTAAAATCGGATTTAAAGGAATATAAAATTAGTTTGATTTGGGCTTAAAAAGTCGTGAACAGTAATGAGTTATTTGATTTGTGGATTGGGCTCTACATATCATTTTAAAGAACAATAAGGTTGAGCATCAGTGGCTGCATGACAAGAAGTAGCCTCTGGAGGTTGCCATGTGGAAATGGGAGCAGATTTCAATGAATTTCATCACCAAGGTGTCGAAGATGGCAAAGGGTTTTGATGTTATTTCGGTCATCGTGGACCAATTTACCTAGAAGGCCCACTTTCTGGCAATTCAGGAGAGCTCGTCGGCCGAGAAGTTGGCCGATGTGTATATTCCCGAGCTCGTCATGGGGTTCCGATATCCAATGTTTCAAACCGCGATGTTCGGCTCACCTCCCGATTTTGTTAGAAGTTCAATGAGGAACTGGGCATGAGGCTACACTTCAGCATAACTTATCATCCACAGGCCGACGACCAAAGTGAGCGGACTATTCAGACTCTCGAGGATATGTTGCGAGCTTGCGTTATTGAATTTGATAGAAGATAGGACTCCTACGTACCTCTTGCAGAGTTCTCCTACAACAACTGTTTTCAATCCAGCATTTGTGCTCCGCCTTTTGAGCTCTTAGATGGGCGGAGATTTCGTACCCAACTATTAGGGGGGAGATTGGTCACAGAGTCATGGGTCGGACCAAGGTGGTTCTGCAGACTACAGAGATGATCCAGGAGATCAGGCAGAGATTGTAGACTGCTCAAAGTCTATAGAAGAGCTATGCCAACTGGCGCCGATCTGAGTTGGACTTTCAGGTCGGTAACAAGGTGTTGCTGAAGGTCTCACCTTGGAAAGGTGTGATTTACTTAAGGAAGAGTGAGAAGTTGGGCCCCTGATATATTGGACCATTTCGGGTTATTGTCAAGGTTAGCAAAGTTTCTTATAGATTGGATCCTCCAGAGGAGCTTATTCAGATTCATAGAACTTTCCACGTTTTGCAGTTGCAGAAGTGCGTATTGGACGACGATGCAGTGGAATCATTGGATGACATTTAGGTTGATAGGCGCTTGAACTATATCGAGAGGCTCGTAACTATTTTGGAAAGGAAGGTAAAGGTTCTGTGTAGCAAGGAGCACTACTAGAAAAACAGCCTTTTACGACGCTCATTGCGCGTCGTAAACGGCTCAGACGACGCGCAAATGCGTGTCAAGGAAGGCCCTGTCATAAAGAGAGATGACGCGCTTTTCCGCGTCGTCTGTAGACGACGCGCATTTACGACGCTCATTTACGACGCACAATTACGACGCGCGTTTACGACACGCAATGCGTATCAAGAAAGGCCCTGTCATAAAGGAAGACGACACGCATTCGCGTGTCGTAACCTTACGACGCGCGTGTTAATGACACGCAATGCGTATCAAAAAAGCCCCTGTCAAGAAAGGCCATGTCATAAATGAAGATGACACACATTTTTGCGTATCGTAATTTTAAAAAATTTTTTAAAAAAAAATTATTTATGGATTTACTTATTTTCATATTAAATTTGCATTTCATGTCACATAATGGAAAATAAAATACCATATACAAATAATACAATGCATTGCACAAAAGTTAATGTTATACAAATAATCATTCCAATAGTAGACAAAATAATTAGATTCAAGAAATATGAAAAACTTGAAATCCCTGAGATTAATAGTTCTAACAAATACTTCATGTGAGATATATACAGTTGGACCAGTAAGCAAGGATGTTCCTGAATCCACAATAGTAGCACAAGAACACGTATACATATTCTGCTACTGTTGAAGGTTGTCATGATAGCTGTTATGATTTAAGCATATATAACAAAAAACCAATAAGTGACTATGAGAAGTTAGATAGCGACAAATCCAATTTAAATGGACGAATGAGAAACAATGGACTTTAAAAACTTACATGTAATAGAATGATCAAAGGCTTCATGGTATGAAAAGGATACATATACACACATGTTGGTACCGGCTCACGGAGCTCTAATTCCTCAACCGATATGACCGTGCTTGTATCTGTGTGAACCATTGAATCATCTCCATATATGCCTAACCACCTTCTTCTTCTCCTTGCATCCTTTCCCCATCCCTGGATTGTATCTCTTATACTTTGTGGAATTAATGTTGCCTTGTAATTCATACCCATCTGTGTACAATAATACACTGTTCATGTTACTGTATCCCATATCATTGCGACACTATCATATAAGTGTCTGTATATGTCGGAGTCTCCTACATCTTTTTGGATATTTTCATGAAAAAATCATACCTTGGTAACTAGGGCATAGAGTGATGGGGTGATATAGCTGCATAAGAATTGGCCCACAAACCTGGATAATGGAAACAAGAGATAAGAATACTGAGAGGTTTAATTTTTTATGAAATTCATGTCAAAATTGAAAGGAACTTCATTCAAACCCTAAAAACAGGTGTATGTACACGAGCATGTGGTTCTTGATGAAAAAATCATTATAATTGAATTTCCACTAGAATAACAAAAGTGTATAGTTGATGTATAAATATATAATGCCAACTTTTGAGATGAAAATATGTTAGGGGATTAAGTAGAAGAAATTACCCAGAACCAAAAGAAAGAAGCTAGCTCAAACACTTTCTACATACGAATTGATCATGAGTTATGAAGTTGTTCTACTTGCCCTAAAGACAAACACTTGATGGAAATGAAGAATCAAATGGAAGGAAACTACACAAACCTGGAAAAGATTAAAATGGATTAAGTTGAGCAAAAGTTCTGGCTTTTTAAACCAAAAGGGTTCATCTCGAGGCTTTAACCTTCTTTCAGCAAAGAAGCCTCCTGTATTTGCAACACTTTCAAGTGCCAAAGTAGCATTAACATGTTGCAATTTGGTCCCCACAAGCTAACAATGATAAAAGTGACTTCTTACAGTAATAGGAATGATAGCAATCCAAAAATAAAGATTCGATCCTGCAAGCAAGGTACAATTATTTAGTCACACTATGCAAAAGACGTGAACGCCCTCACCATTGAAAATTACCCTAGAAAGCTTGTTCAGTATAAAATTAATACCTTTTATGTTAAAGAGCATAAAGGCCACCACAAATCCCCATAGTGGACCACTGCAAGGAATCAACAAAGCATCTTTATATTAATGAAAAAGACTAAGAAATAAAACAAATTACTACAGATGTGAAAGTTCCTTACCTTACTTAAACTCTTCTTTGAAATTCTTCTTCCATGGATCGAATCATATAACTGTGAAAATCATATTTTGATGTGAGCTTGTGGTTCTGCCAATAACAAAAAAAAGAAACAACCGTGAACAATAATTTCAAGGTAACAGATTCTACAATAAGGTTTATATATGGCATAATTTGAACACCTATATTGCAATTTAATTAAGGGGACTCAACTTAATATATTACAAAGTTAAAGGTGTACTACAGAAATATGCAATTTAAACAACGCAGAGTAAGGTAATCTGCATGAACAACAGAACGCCCAAATTGTATAAAAATACATAATTGTAAACCAATTTAAACAAAAAATATATGTATAATAGTCAATGTAACTAATTTCTTGTAAGTTATAATGATTGTTAATGGGAAAATAGGGATATAAAAATGTAATGTACTTACCATCCAAGTAACTAGAGCATTTGTAAGCAAAGAGTTGGATAAGTGGAATTTGACCATAGTTGACTGCCTCCGCATTGTCTCATCTCTTAATGTTTCTACACAAGTAAACAAGTTGTTACTAAATAACATCATCTAATATGATTAAAAACAAAAAAATTATTATATTCAAGAAAGATTATTAATTAGATATATAAGTACAAGTGTATGACAAGGGTAGTTCTCTGTTTTATATGCCTTATGTATTTGTCTAGTAATGTGTGTTCTAATGAACTTATGTACAGGAGGGACGACATACCTGTTAATTTTGATAGTTTTACAATAGCTACTGCATGCTGTTAATTTCCACGCCCATTATGTTTTCCACGTTTCCCAAAGATACAAAATTTTTTAAAAATGGGTAAATTAGAATTTTCATATCACTTTTGTAACAAAATGTATCACGAGAACCAAATATGCAAGAAACTAAAACCAGAAGGAAAGATAAATAAAGATTTCCATAGTTGTGCTCCCATACCATTTTTTGCAAATTACAGGGAGCAAAACTGTAATTTTGTCATGAAAAAAAGTAAATCAAAACCCTCTCCATATATAACATTTTAGGTCTAAATCAAATCAAAACAAACTAGCTAATAGAGAATTTATTAATTTGTTAATTGATCATGTAGTTGATGTGGATAAAAACATGATCAGAACACGCATATTCATAAGTAATTAAGTAAACCGAGTAATTAAGTAAACACACCCACAATAAAACTGATTATTCCATTAATAATGAACATAGAATAAATAAGTTGACCTCCCTCCCCTATTCAAGTATTATTGTAACAAAGACAACATATCTTAATCATCATAAAGCAGTCAAGTTGACAGCATGCCATTGCAGAGATACATAAATCACATGCTTAATGCTTTACTTGTAAAAACACATAACTCAATAGGTACTCAGTAAAAGTTACTACTGATGTGACTTTAGTTTGGACTCAAACAAGAGTCCTCTTCAGCTAAAACAATCTATAACTCCTGAATGTTACTACGCATGATAACACATAACCATAATCCTGAGAACGTAAGAGTACTTCGTAATATGAATATCCACATTTTCAAAATATATGCTTGACTAATTTAGCTCAGTTACACAAGGCAAATTGAAGCTTTCAAACTATGATCTGCATCAGGCAGAAAAAAATAAAATAAAATAAACCACAAAGCTAAAACAATAAAGAATTGAAGTACCTCTGATTTAGCACCGGTGTATTTCTCAGCAGCATCTGAAGCTTCTGGCACCTCAACGGCTGCATCTGAAGATTTGGAGTATATCATTCGTAAAGGCGTCGCTCGCTAGGGTAAAAAACTCGAACAGCCAATGTTAATTGCTTTGACCCATTTCTCGATTTCAACATCGTTGTCGGCGTCTTCTAGAGGTTTACTCGAATTCTGTAACCCTAAAAAACCTAATCTTGAGAGGCTTTCTTCCAAAAACTCCCTCCGGTAGGTGTTGTAAGCAAGCGATCATTCTTTTTCGTAGCCGGCAGCGACCATCCTTTTTGCAATTTCGTGCAGATCGTTGATTGAACTAGCTGGGAGCGCCTCGATCGTGATGTTATAGTCCGACACCAGATATGCCACCGGAATCTCCACATCATCGAATCCGTCATCTTCATCATCGTTAGAATCTAAGTAACCACCAACACCACCTCCGACAGCATTATCGGAAGATTCAGCGCCGCCACGTCCGATTAAGTCGCAAAGCCCTTAATCTCCTTGTAAGTTTGACATAGGTATAATGTAACGAGCCCTAAATCATATTCTTGTGAGCTTGAGGAATCGGAGGTAAGAGGTTTCACCTCGGTGAGGTGTGGTGAGATGAAATCGAGGTCGCCATTGGGAAGAGTTGAGCGGAGGTCTTCGTAGGTAAGAGGTGAGAGGAAGTGAGCAGATGTAGCGATCCTTTTGAAAAAACCCTAAATCCCTTATATTTTGTTATAAGATGAACAGTACGCGCAGTATGAGGCTAGAGTAGGCAACAAGGATTAGAGGCGGTGGATGTGGGTGAGGGTCGGGGTCGGGGTGGAGTCGAGGGAAAAGAAGGCGGGGGTTTAAAAAATTTTGGGATTTCATTTTCCCTCTAAAGGGAGGCGCGCTTCTTAAAAAAAATATAAAGCGACATTCATAGAGGACGCACGTATTACATAAAGTGCCCTCCGTGTTTTTTATTTTTTTACAATAGACACTAATTTAAGGGCACGCAATAATGCGTGACCTAAATCCTTAAATTTTTTTGAAGAGATGACACTTTTTTAATGTTACTCTCTTATGCGTAATGTAAATCAATGAGTGTTGTGGTTTGCACGTCGTAAAAGGCTATTTTTCTTGTAGTGGAGGTGCCTTCAGTAAAGGTACAATGACAACATCGGAAGGGATCTAAGTGGACCTGGGAGCATTATCCGGATTTGTTCAACGCAGCAGGCTTCTAGGATGTAGGGGAGAGTTGTAACAACCCGATTCCCAGGTATGAGATTTTTTTTATTGAAAAGAAAATTTTCCCTTGGAACTCGGCGAGCCGATGGTCTCAACTCGTAGTGTTGAAAGGCTTTGGGTCGCACATCGTTTTGGACCAACTCGATGAGTTGGAGAGGAAAACTCGACGAGTTGGAATCTATTTATGAAACCCTAAATTTTAGGGTTTGCACCATATATAACCACTTATGTCCTTGAGGCTGATCTTTTATCAGCCTCCAAACCCCATTATCAGGCTTGTGAACCCTAATCTTCTTTTTATATCTATCTATGTAGCTAGATCTTGAGTTTTGTCACTTTTTCTCCCTATTCTTGGATGTTTCAATGGATGGACTTCATAAAGTTTGCAACTTTATGAGTATCCAGGTCAAGGTGACCTTAGAGTAGGTTAGATATGGTCTTTAGCAAAGCTTTGATGCCATGAATGGAGTTTAGGTCATATTTTGCCTTTTTGGCCCATTTTTGGTTCGAGACATGCATTGGACATGCATGTTTATAAATCACCCACCTTTGGGATGTTTTTGAGGCCATAATCTCTTTTGGAAAAGTTGGGTTCTAGATCTCAAGGATTTTGTGCTTAATGGTTAAGCGTTTGAGTTTTCAAGCTTTGTGGAAGGGTTTTTGAGCATTTGGAGTAGCCCCAAAGGATAAAGTTGGAAACTTTATCCTTTTACACACATTTTGGAGTTTAGATATGAGCCTTAGAATCTCAGGAATTGAAGAATTAGCTGTATGTGTTAAGTTGGGAAAAACTCGACAATTTGTCCAGCCAACACGGTGAGCTGGCTACGGTTTTCCTCGACTTTTTAAGTTCTATAGAACTTGATGAGTCCAAGAGGTGCACTCGACAAGTTGTATCAACATGGACTGTTGACCTTGACCGTTGAATTTGACTTTGACCATGGTTGACCGAGTTGGACTTTTGAGCGCATTTTAGGTATTTTGAGATTTTGACATGTTTTGGTCATGATGGTTATAGGCATTGATTTAGGAGCTGAGATTTGGAGTCAGACCTTATCAGTTTTGCACTTGTAGTGAGCTGATTAGTCCTCACTGTACTTGCGGGTCGAAGGCACCAATGCCGGTCCATTGGATTGATATCCTCTTATATATATATATATATATATATATATATATATATATATATATATATATATATATATATATATATATATATATATATATATATGATATTGTATTGTTATGATCTGTTAGATCGGTATACTAGTAGATAGGATGTTGCTATGCTTAGTGATCTATAGATCTATGTGACTGGATATAGACTGTTATATGTGCACATGATTTTTTGGTAGATGAGGCTTCACTGCTTTGTGCGTAGGGCAATAGGCCGAGGCATTCCAAACCAATGGTTGAGGGCCTAGGGTATTTCATCCCGATGTTAATTGGACCCATAGTATGTTGGCATTCCAACCCGATGGTTGAGGGCCTGGGGTATTCCATCCCGATGATCATTGGACCCATTGTATATTGGCATTCCAACCCAATGGTTGAGGGGCCTGGGTATTCCAACGTGATGGTTGATTGGGCCCTAAGTATGTTGTTATTATAACTATGCTACTTATTATGTATTGGTAGTTTGGGGGAGCTCACTAAGCTTTGGGCTTACAGATTGGATTATGTTTTAGGTACCTCAGTGGATCGCGGGAAGGCGAATGCATGATCATGCACCTCCTCATGTTCTGATTTTACGATTTTGCAATTTCTATGATGTGAAATTTATTTTGAAAACAAATTGTAATAAATGATGGTTTTGTGTTTGTTTAAAAAGTTTAAAATTTTCTAGAATTTTTTGAATGTTACAGTCACTATTGTCCTTTCCAAATAATGTCATACTTCTAACTGTCCCCAAGCAACCAGTCTTTGGTAAACCTTAGAATGTTCTTGAAAGTTTGTTTAATAACTCTAATCACTTAAAATTCTATTCCTTTTTTTCTCACAATGCTCAAAGTATTTAAAAATTAGAATAATGGAATATTATAGCATATATAATCGATCCTATATCTGAAGCATATAGGACACTACTCGTTATTACAAGGTTCTCATATCTGTTCAATTTCTTGCTATAATATTTCCATATACAGATTATCCGATGTTGAAGCATTTAAACACGCTATTCAGATATGTCTTTGATTCAAGCACGCTATTCATATAGTTCTATTAAACTATACAATCCAAATCTTTAGATTCGTAATGAAGTATGAGTGCACTCTCCTTTATGTGCACTATAGCGAAACATTTTCTGAACGTTACAACTTGCAAAAACAGAGACATTGTTCCCTACAAACAGTATTGTCAAGATGCAATACCAGCATAATAGTTATGTTCCCACTAGCTTTAACATGTACCCAGAAATCAACTGGACTTCTAGAAATCAATATCCTTTGACTTTCTTAAGGAAGTGAAAATTTTTGTTATGTGATGCTTCCATAAATCTCCAACTAGACTTCTTAAGCTTATACACCTTAGTTGGATAATGTATGTGTATGTGTTTAAACCCTTTCAAGACAAATAAATTTATGCCTCGAAAGTTCGAAGAATTCTTTATCATTCCTCACAATTCGAAATATGAAGAGGGATGTCGCAATCATATTGTGAATTTGAGAATGCAATTTACACAACCAACATCCATATAGATCAGATCTTCAAAATCTGTTAGCAAAAGGACTTCCTCATAATAACTTTCATGAATTAGAGCGACACTTTTGCCATTTAGATTTTAAGGTGCATATATTCCCATCAAAGTGAATCTATCATTTACAACCTATAGTCATATGACCAGTTTTAGGAAAACAAAATTTAAAATCATTTTCTTCGATGGCCTGAACTTTGCTATTTAATTTCTTGTTGGCTGGCAGCTCAAGGGCCCACCAGTGCTTGCATGTTGTTAGCAGCTCACCCATATTGATCAATGTACTTTCAATAACCAACATGCTTTGCTTTTACAGTTAAATGTAAAACATATTACTCATAAGTACTGCCAAATCAACTAGAAATTCATATAAATAAGAATGTGTCAACTGAAACACAACAGGTTATGAACCTTAGGTTGCATGCTAGTGATAACTAAAAGGTTCATTTTCGGTTGACTCTTGCAACTCCCAAGATCTATACGACTCCTACTAGATTCTTGACATATAACTTTCTCTTTCCAAGAACATTCCTTGATGAGCTAAAAAATATTAAAAAGTTTGTGTGGATTCCCGACAAGAAAACACTCTATAGAATTGATATCATTTTATCCATTTGTTTCTCGATTAACGAAAGCATCACAACTCCAATTCTGTATGTGCTAGAGTAAGGAAACATTTGTTGTAACACTCGGTTTCTGGTACCTATTTAAATTCAAGTAAGTGTATGTTTTGCTCTGGGACTCGGCCAGTTGGAGACCCAACTCGTCGAGTAGACTCGATTTTTGACCGGGAAGTTTAATGATCCACTCGATGAGTCGGGAGACCGAATCGACGACTAGAAGCTGTCTGGATGAAACAATAATATTTAGGGTTTACACCCTATTTAAACGACTTATTCTGCATCAACCAACCCCCATCGTCCCTCCCAACCCATATAAAATGCTAACTCGAAACCCTAAGCCTTATTTGAGTGTTCTTGAGCTTTTTGGTGCCTTTTGTGTGAAGTTGAAGTTGGAAAAGGAGAAGGAAGCTTAGGAGATCAAGAGAGGGCAAGTAGATCCAGAAGTCTTGGCACATTTCTTGCTTATTTGAGGTATAAAGCTGATGCCTTGGATATTCATTACTTAGATCTTGATTTGGGGCTATTTTCTAACTTTTCTAAGCTTTAGTAAACCTATACATGGATTTGTGTGTATATTTGGAGTTGTACATCAAATATGGAACCACTGAGGGTTCCCATGGCATAAAGGTGCCAACTTTTTGGCCATGGGAGACCCCTGCAACATAAAAACCCCTTTTTATGGCTTTTTGAGCCAAAGACCCCATGCATGGACATCAAGTTCGTAGCTTTAAATATAATATGGACCCTAGGAGGACATATCTATGGTTTGGATGCATTTAGACCAAGTAAAAAGGCCAACCATTTAGATATCAGACCTGATTTTCTTTCATTGCAATCAGAGAGGCCATAAAAAAGCCAACTGCCCCAAGTTGATAGTAGCAACAGCAGTGCCAGTGGTGGCGCCAACTACATCGACTACAACGGTTACGGATGGCCAGAAGGTCAATTCAAAGGCTCTAGTGGTGAGGAGCCAAGCTTTCCAGTTGATAGCCGAGGAGGCACACGCTTCACCCGATGTGGTGACTGGTATGGCTTCATCTCTGTAACTTTTACTCTATGTCGCTTCTAATATTGATATGTTATGGTATATGTTTTGTTTAGGATCGTTCCATGTGAACGGTATCCCAATTCAGGGGTTGTTTGATTCGGGTGCTACCCGATCAATTGTCTCTCTTGCGCTTATCAAGTGGTTCCCTGAGTCTTCGGGCATGTTAGATTGCCTTCTAGAGGTTGAGATTGTGGATGACCGATCAATGCAAGCATCAAAGGTTTTCAGGGATTGTGTTTTGAGGTTCTTCGAGGAGCGCTACTTCGTAGACTTGGTTCCCATACCATTGCGGGGGAACAAGGTTATTATAGGCATGGATTGGTTGAGCCCCAATGGAGCAGTGATTGACTGCGCACAACAGTTGGTCCGGGTCAGGACCCCAAGTGGGCGAGAGATGGTGATTCAGCGCGAGAGGCCACAATGTGGACCAACTTTATGTTCAGCAGCGAGAGCTAGGCGCTATCTCCAACAGTGGTGCGCAGGGTATGTCACCTATGTCTTAGATACCCAATAGGCGGGTAAGGAGATAGTCAGTGAGATACCGGTGGTACATGAGTACGCGGATGTATTCCCAGAGGGGCTTCCTCGGATACCTCCGGAGAGGCAAGTTGAGTTCAGGATCGACCTAGTCCCTAGTGCGGCTTTGATAGCCATGACATCGTATCGGTTGGCTCCTCCTGAGATGCAGGAGGTTTCTACACAGCTGCAGGAGCTGTTAGACAAGGTATTCATCAGACCAAGTAGTTCACCCTAGGGAGCCCTGATTCTATTTGTGATGAAGAAGGACGGGTCGCATCTGATGTGTATAGATTACCGGTACCTGAATAAGGTAACGGTGAAGAGCCATTACCCACTCCCAAGGATTGATGATCTCTTTGACTAGCTTGAGGGAGCATATTGGTTCTCCAAGATCGATCTGCGTTCAAGTTATCATCAGATGAGGGCCGAGACGAGGATGTGCAGAAGACTACCTTTCGGACGAAATATGGTCACTATAAGTTCGTGGTGATGCCTTTCGGGCTCACCAATGCTCCTATCACGTTCATGGATCGGTCTGTGATAGTTTTCAAGAGGTGTTGGATTCTCTAAGGAGGAGAGTTTTTACGCTAAGTTCTCTAAGTGCGTTCTGGTTGCGCAAGGTGCACTTTCATGGGCACCTTGTCAACCAGAATGAGATTTCGGTAGCCCGGCCAAGGTGGCGGCCGTAATGAGGTAGGAGGTTCCGAGGTCTCCATCTAGGATTCGGAGCTTCCTGGGATTGGTAGGTTTCTATTAAAGATCCATTCAAGAATTCTCCAAGATAGTCATGCCTTTGACCAGGTTGACAAGGAAAGTCGTGGTCTTTCGCTGGGGGCCTGAGCAGCAGGCCGTATTTGAGACGCTGAGACAGAGATTATCTACGGCGCACATCTTAGCCTTGCCGGAGGGCGTGGATGATTTTGTTGTGTATTGCGATGAATCCATCTCGGGTTTGGGCACAGTATTGATGCAGAGGAGGCATGTTATCGCTTATGCTTCAAGACAACTGAAGCCTCATGAGGCGAACTATCCGACACATGACTTGGAGTTGGGGCCAGTTGTTTTCGCCTTCAAGATTTGGCATCATTACCTCTATGGAGTCTGCTGTACTATATACTGGCACCATAAGAGTTTGAGGTACCTCATGGATCATCCAAATCTGAATATGAGGCAACGTCAATGGCTAGATGCAGTGAAGGATTACGATTGTGAGATGCTCTACCACCCGGAGAAGGATACTGTCATGGCCGATGCGCTTAGCCGCAAGGTAGCACCGATCAGAGATATATGTTTGAGGAAGACGGTGGTGACCCCGCTGTTGGAGCAGATTCCAGAGGCCCAACAGGAGGCTATGAAGGAGGAACATCGCAAAAGTGAGCGTATTGTTGGTCAGGTTTCCTCCTTCAATTATGACAGCCGTGGACTGTTGACAATACACCGTAGGTGTGAGTCCCATATCATGGAGGTGTGTGCCATGTATTGATGAAAGAGGCGCACAAATCCAGGTTTTCCATTCATCTTAGGATTATAAAGATGTACAGGGATCTTCGCCTTGATTATTGGTGGCCCTGCATGATGCGGGATGTAGCTTGGTATGTTGAGAGATGCCTGACCTGCAGTAAGGTCAAGACTGAGCACTAGAGGCCCACGGAAAGACCCTGTCGTTGGATATCCCGATGTGGAAGTGGGAAGATATCACTATGAATTTCATCACAAAGCTTCGCAGGACTGCACGGGGAGTGGATTCGATTTGGGTCATCGTGGATCGATTGACAAAGAGCACCCAATTCAATCCGATTCAGCAGAGCATTTTAGCCGACAATTTGGCCAATATCTATATTCGGGAGATAGTGGCTCGGGACGGAGTGCCAATCTCGATGATCTCCGACAGAGACGTGCAGTTCACTTCCAGGTTCTAGAAGACGTTTCATGATGAGTTGGGTAGTCTTTTGCACTTTAGCATCGCTTTTCACCTGCAGACGGATGGTTAGAACGAGCGAACCATCCAGACTTTGGAGGATATGCTGCGGGCATGCGTTTTTGACTTTGGAGGTAGTTGAGATACTTAGCTTCCTTTTGCAGACTTTTCCTATAATAATTGTTGTCACGCGAGTATTGACCATCCTCCCTTCGAGATGTTATACGTGAGGAAGTGCAGGACCCCCATATGTTGGGATGAGGTTGGACAAAGGGTCATGGGGAGTACCGAAGTGGTACTCAAGACTACAGAGAAGATCCAGCAGGTTCGGAGCAGGCTTTAGACTGCTCAGAGTCATCAGAAGAATTATGCCGACAGGCGTCATTCGGACCTAGAGTTCCAAGTCGGGGATATGGTGCTTCTGAAGGTGTCGCCTTGGAAAGGTGTCATTCGGTTCAGGAAGCAGGGCAAGTTGGGCCCCAAGTACATTGGACCCTTCAAGTTTGTAGCTTGGGTGGGAAAGGTGGCGTATAGGATGGATCTGCCAGCCGAACTCAGTCAGATTCACAGCACTTTACACGTCTCCCAGTTGTGGAAGTGTCTGGAAGACTATTCAGTGGTGGTGCCTTTGAAGGATATTTAGGTGGATGACAACCTGAACTACATTGAGCGGCCAGTACCTATCCTCGACAGGAAGTCGAGGGATCTGAGGAACACGAGGGTGGAGCTGGTGAAGGTGGAATGGCAGCAGCGCAAGGGCTTGGAATGGACTTGGGATCCGGAGGACGAGATCAGGGAGCATTACCCCAAGCTTTTTCCGGATTTGGCAGCAGACTTCGGGGACGAAGTCTAAAATAAGTGGGGGAGATTTGTAACAACCTGTTTGTAGTACGTATTTAAATGCAAGTAAGTGTATGTTTTGTTCTGAGACTCAGTGAGTTGGAGCCCCAACTCGTCGAGTAGACTCGATTTTTGACCTGGAAGTTTAATGATCGACTCGACGTGTCGGGAGACCGACTTGACGAGTAGAAGCTGTCTGGATGAAACCCAAATATTCAGGGTTTGCACCCTATTTAAATGACTTATTCTGCCTCAAGCACCCTCATCGTCCCACCCAACCCATATAAAACCCTAACTCAAAACCCTAAGCCTTATTTGAGTGTTATTGAACTTTTTGGTGCCTTTTGTGTGGATTTGAAGTTGGAAAAGGAGAAGGAAGCTTGGGAGATCAAGAGAGAGCAAGTAGATTTAGAAGTCTTAGCACATTTCCTTCTTATTTGAGGTATAAAGCTGATACCTTGGCTATTCATTACTTAGATCTTCATTTGGGACAATTTTCTGCCTTTTCTAAGCTTTAGTGAAGCTATACTCGGATTTGAGTGTATATTTGGAGTTGTACTTTAGATCTGGAACCATTGAGGGTTCCCATGGAATAAAGGTGCCAATATGGCCATAGGAGACCCATGCAATATATAAACCCATTTTATGGCTTTTTGAGCCAAAGACCCCATGCATGGACATCAAGTTCGTAGCTTTACGTATAATATGGACCTAGTAGGTCAGATCTATGGTTTGGATGCATTTAGACCAAGTAAAATCGATAGTATAGATTTGTACAAAGAGGGACTCGGCGTGTCGTTCATAGGACTCGGCGAGTCGGGACGTATTTTCCACCAAATCCTTTCTATTAAAGGACCGAATAATAAGATTGAAGATCTCTCAGTTGTCTAGGCTCTTTAGGGACATGGAAATCATAGAACTCGGTGAGTGGATGATCTAACTCGACGAGTTTAAGGCAATGTCCCAACCCCATTAAGACGGAATCGACAAGTTCAGGGAGAACTCGGCGAGTCATAGACTAAATACCTTTATACGGATGAAGATAAACTCGACGAGTTCAAGGACAAACTTGACGAGTCAGTTGAAGAAGGTCCTGATGTTTGTTAAAGGAGAACTCGTCGTGGTCTTGCTAGACTCAACGAGTAGGGACGAGATTGTAGAAGTTGGTGGACGTGGGGACTCGGCAAGTTGATGGACTAACTCAGCGAGTCGAGTCAACCAGATGTTGACTTTGACCAAGGTTTTGACCTTGACTTTGACTTGGACTTGAGTTGATCATGGTAGGGGTTATGAGTATGAAATAGTAGCTTAGAAAGGATGTTGTGTAGGGATCGTGGAGTCGAGAAGAGTTGATTTCCGTACCGAGGACAATGTAGACACTACAGGGCATTAAGGTGAGTTACTTTCTAGTAGAAGTGGGTCTAAGGCACCAAAGCCAACCCACTATTAGTTGATTACAGTGGAGATGATTGTCTATGTGATAATTCTCTGGTTTGCTATTATTTGATGTGTTCTATGTGCCGGTATGTTATGTTCTATGTGCTAGTGGTGGTAGGAGGGGAAATAGTCCCCGATTCGGTCATTAGGACCGAAGGGTAGGTTGGAAACCCCAGATATGTCTGACAACATGATTATGAAATAATATTATATGATAGTCGTTGGTAGTGAAATAGTCCCTGTGACTGGGTGAAATAGACTGGAAGGTAGGCAAGCACCCCAGAATGGCCTGACACGGGTAGGTCAGCACCCCAGAATGGCTTGACATGGGTAGGTTAGCACCCCAGAATGGTTTGACACGGGTAGGTCGGGCACCTTAGAACTGCCTGGCAATATATATGGTTGTATGGTATGTGTTATGATGGGGGAACTCACTAAGCTTTATGCTTATGGTTTTCAGTTTTGGTTTTAGGTACCTCTTCATCTAAGGGGAAGGAGATGATAGGGTAGCAGCGCATCGCACATACATGATTCTGCATTTGAGGAACCTGGGATTATACTATGATGTTATAGTATTTGACATTATGGTTTTTGGAAACATGTAACTATGGTTTTGTGGTATGATGTGATATCAGTAATGTTTTACTCAAACAGTTTTACAAGTATTATAATTAAAAACAAAAATTTTTGGTCTCGATTTTTGGGATGTTACATTTGTACTCCACATATTTCGAGGTGTTTTCAACCTTCTTAGTTTGAAATGAGTTTCAAGATATGATTAGAGTTACTAGAGCATGGCTATAAAACTCTATTGGAACAAAGTATGACTCATCTTATGATCGAACCATTTCAACAATATTCGATTCCTTTTCTCAGTTATACAATTGCACTAAGATGTTCTTTGAGGATTAACTGTATTACAATTCCATAATTACCATGATGATTGTAAATCATGATACTAAAGTACTCTCCTTTCTGATTATATTGGATAATCTTTTATCTTTCTGCCTAATAGATTCTTCGTTTCATTCTGTTACTATTTGAATCTTTTCAAAAGTATTAGAATTATACTCTATCTTATAAACATAATCATATTTACTGAAACAATACTAAATCATGATGAATAGTGTTATCATCCCTTCTGAATAGTCCATATTAACATGTACTAGATTCATTAGTCTTTCACTTGCCTCACATAAGCGTGTGAACAATGAATTAATTCATAATTTTCCAAGGAACAAGATTCTCATATATTATACAACACGACTTATACAACACCAAGTATCTATCTAGTATTTTATGAGATTTCTTTTTACATGTCAATAAGGCAAAAGTAGTCTCGTATCTTTCGAGTTGAGGAAAACGTGACATTGGGAGAGTCATAGGAGGAGGAGGTAGAAGAATTGAAGAAGGATGATGTGCTGTTCCGCCATTCCCTAAAGAAGATAAATTTGTTTCACCTTTATCAGAATGTGGAAGATCATCTTCAAAAGAACGAGGAAAAACATTTACAGGAGGACGAGGAAGACCATCATTGTCTTGTCTTGCCATCTAAAATTTGGGAGAATAGAGAGTTCAAGTTAGTTGATTTTAATCCTTATTTATTAACCCATAATTTAAATTAAGGCTATGATCCATATTTTTTATTCGACCTTTGAAGAGGGATGACGTAATCAAATTCAAATATATTTTTGGTAGGTAGAGTCATCTCACTGATTTCAATCACATGAAACTCATAGATCTTTGAGATTCATTGAATCTTATCAATGATATGTTTAATCTCAATTATGCTCTTACCAATTGTGACTAGGATGCCAATGATCACAATTAATATGTGAATAACCATGAAAACCCGCTCAAACACCCTCAATCATTTTGTAATCTCTCATTGATGAGCTAGTTAACCACACACACTCCATTAACAATCATAAACACGAGTTGTTTCATCATTTCAACTTTATAGTCCCAAATTAGTGTGTCGGTTACCCACACACGCTCCACTAACGATTCATAAGGAAATGATGTGAGTCTTCATGGATTAGCATACAATTTCACATTTTTCCTACAGTAACGAGAGTGGAATTTAGAAAAGGTTTAGTTACTTTATAGTGTCATACTTTTAGAGGTTAAGTCCTATCGAACTCGTTTGATAATGTCCCTCCACCATATAATGGAGCGGTGGTTAAGAATGGACACCCATTCAATCGTCATATTATAGGACATTATCCTTATACCCCCTGGAGTATGACTTCGTGAATAAGGCTTACTAATGACTTGACTTTGTCTCATACGTATAATCTATTAAACTTTTAATCATATATAGTATATGGTGTATTTTAGATCTTTTCAAAAATACGATCTTAAAATATTAATTATATAAATTATCTTATAATTAATTAATCAATTTAAACATATAATGAATTCATAATTATCCTTTAATTACATTACAATTAAATTAACTATTAAATTCATAAGGGATAATTCAATTTAATTTAACTAGTTAAAAATTATCAAATAAGGATATCTCCTAATATTTAAAGTTTTATGGATAATCACATAAGACATTCAAAATTTAGAATCTAACAGAATTAAAACATGATAATTACCAAAAATAACACCATGAGTCTAATTAGGAAGATAATTCTTGTAAATATGGAGAAAACTATGCTCACATCGTGGGAGTTATACTCTCACATCGTGAGATCAGTGTTTTGCGAAAAATATGTTTTGTTTAAGCCAACTCATGTGCAATCAATGTTTGACAAGCCAAAGCTTTGATACCACTGTTGGGTTTTATAGAAAATAAAATTGTATAATGCAGAATACAAATAACAATTAATAGGGTATATGCATCCTATAAAAGATATGTGTCATACACCTTGATAACAACATACAATGAACAACTAAACCTAGCACAACCCTAGTGTCATTCGAAATTACTAAGTATAGAGTTGCATACCTTGTAATGTACTTATTGGAAATCTTATGTCACACCCCAAAACCGAGAATGGCGGAAACGTTCTGGGGCGGAGGACGTCATGTATGCATCAGAACAAATGTAAAGTAGTAAACGAGCAACAACATCATCCATTGCATTAATAGTATAATTTTAGTTACAAGTGTTTTCTTTCATAGTGCAAGACATGATGATAACTTATCAAAATAAAAGACAAGTCTTGACTGCTCCGTCTTCTCTAAACCTTGTATCGGCACCTGTCTATTTGTAACCTGAGAATACAAGTTATTTTGAAAGTGTAGGTTAGCATTTAAGCTGGTGAGTTCATAAGTATTTAATGTCATTGCTTTGATTAGTTGCTATGAAAGACTGGTGAATGATTGATGAAACATTGAGTATAAGTATGAAAACTCTAGAAAATCCCATATTTCCTTCTAGTATAAAAGTAGTCTTCTACCAAGACCCGAATGTTATGAAAGTAGTCTTTTACTAAGACCTGACTGTTTTGAAAGTACGCATTACTTGAAAATGTGACGGTTTTTTCCCTGTTTAACTATTATTATAAAACTCTAAAAGTAATAATAACTTATGTTGTATCCTTTGGTACTACGATACACATGGCGTGGAAACTCGCCATAAACTGATCAACCGTAGACATCTGTAGATGTGCATTTACCTCTGTTGCTAACAGCTGGGTTTAGGAATAGTTAGTCCCTTAAGTAAAGATACACACGGCGTGGAAACTCACCATAAACTGATCAACCGTAGACATCCGTAGATATGTCATCATCCTCTGTAGCTAACAGTGGCTATAGGAATGGTTAGTCCCTCAAGGTATCCTTTGGTACTAGGATATAAAGTCCAATTCATCTCGTCGATTATGTGATTGCATCACAAGGTAAAGATAAGAAGGTGATCTATATAACAGTATCTACACATATCATATGTAGTAGTAACTCGTCATATATGATCTATGTAAATGTACTCAGCTAAGCGTATCTATGTAATCGTATTCATGTAAGCGGAATCTTTGTAAGAGTATCCTTTCATATAGCATGTAGTCTAGACTCATGAATGAACTAAATCTGGTGTAATTTCTTGTAATAGCGATAATGTTTTGTATACCCTAAACTATTCCTATAATAGTTTACTAGAATGTAATTGATGAGTGTCCAAGTAGGTTTATACACCCTTGTTACCCAAGAGTATCGGAAATGAATTAACTGATGGAACATTTATGATCATATATGTACACATGATATATAACTGATATTTAAACGACCTTCGGAAGAGTACCCGATATCCCACCAGACCACATCCAAATCGAGGAAAAGGAAACAGGGTGGATAGCCTTCCTAAGTAGTTTAAACATTTCTTATATAACTATACCTATATAGGCATGCAATTTATATTATAAAAGCATAAAAGAAGTTTTGTAGAACTTTTGTAAAGTTTAATAAATAGGAATTTATGACTTGATGTCAGTTTATAAATCGGTTAGAAAGACTGTTTGACAATACAGTTTAAGTTAGAGAAAACCTTTGTTTGAAAACACAAATATAACAGACTCAAAAGGAAACCTACAGTTTGTAAGACAGTTTCTAAAAGTGTTTCAACATGTAAAAACGTTTGTGAAAACTATTTGAAGTATCTATGAAAATATTCCTTTATTCTTGTTTATGAATGTATCTCCTTGCAATAGTATTTCTAGTATATAAAAGTTCGTGATGTCCTCACAAAACTATACTTATTATAGTTTTGTAAAAGTGTGTCTCGTTTGTATAATAATCCCTAGTGAAATGCTCGCTTGTTATGAAAGGTATAATTTTTGTAGTGGCTAAGATGGACACATATATATACAGTATAACCAGTGTGTTTGATTTATACCATAATAACAACACTTTTCATTTCAAAAGATATGATGTTATCGTGATACATTTTGCATATGAAAGCTTCCTTATAATAGTTATAAATCACATGTGATTCCGTTGATAAAAAGTGTATAATGAAACTTTATATAACATACGATAATCATCGTGTGTTTTACTTGTATTCCCTCTCTTAAAAGCATATAAAAACATTTATAAAACATTTAAAAGTGTGGATTATAGGGGTATGAACTCACTTGGAAGTTTGAAGATAGCGAGATGGAAAACCGGGCAGAGTTTCGCCTCGGGAAACGGATTTTTCTCGGGATTCTCGGGAATCTCGGGAGTAAAATCGACCTTCGGGACTTGAGCAAAATGACCAAAGCTTCGGGTTTGAACGGTCATGGAAACGAGGCAAAACGTAAGAGAAACGAGAAGAAATGAGCCATTTTCCCGGAGACCCTCGCATCTCTATTTATAGTGGTCTGGGAAGCCTCGGTACGCGGGTCGTACTAGAGTACGCGCTGCGTACTCATGCGTCATGCATGAGCGCATCCTCGGTCGAAACATCGGAGCGACGTGGACGAACCAGAGCCTAGCATCCGAGTACGCTGGGCGTACGAGGGTACGCGGGGCGTACGAAGGATCGGACCACTGACTCGTTCTTCGGATAATACCGGGAGTTTATATTTAAATTTATATTTATTTTATATAAACTTAAAAAATTCATATCTCCTTCATACGAACTCCGTTTTTGACGTTCTTTATATCCACGCGAAGGTGAGACTAAGATCTACAACTTTCGTTTAGATTCCGATGGCAAACTATGAAATTATTTTTATTATTTATTTATTAAAATGATGTGATTAAGGAATTTCTTTAAAAATTCATAACTTCTCTATCTGACGTCGGTTTTTGCCAGACTTTTTACCGCTGAAATACCATTGTTGAGACCTTCGATTCTCGTTTAGGTCATTCCGGCCAAAAGTCGTTCGATCTCCGATTCGGGTTTTTACGTAACTTCGTATTGCCCTTTTTTTTGTCGGAAAACTTTGAATGGTCATAACTTCTTCGTTATAACTCGGATTTTAGTGTTCTTTATATGCTTGGAAACCTTGATACGATTCCTACTACTTTATTTAACACAAATAAGATTTTAGGAAAGTTAAATTTTGACCTAATTTTGACCTGCGTTCTATCATATTGCCTCGAAATATCGGGTCGTCACATCTTAGCACCAAAATAATGGTGCCTATAATGGCTCACACTTAAATCATGGATCTAGAAGATAAGAGGATAGAGGAAGGGGGAGATTTTCGGCCAGAGTATCTTCTAAGGAAGATTATGCACACAATTATACCTCATTGAGGTCCTATTTATTTTGTGGATCAGACAAGGAAAACACATGGATTTGAATAATAAAATATTTAGGTTTTATTCTATTCAAATATGGTATCCTTATCAGCATTAGGTATATACCAGAAACTCTAGAACACTCCCAAATTTCGTTCACCACTATTTGGGTTCTAGACTTTTCTTTCCTTGCTCAATTATGAACAATTACAATTAGATTATTAATCATATGATAATCTAATGAATCGTCCTCTCTTTATAAATGTTATTCTAATCAAATCCTGGTTATGAGTGCAAATCCAAAAAGGACTTTACTTGTAATTACAAGAATATACAAATTTTGTTACTGGCTTAGACACCTTAATCCAACATATTAGTCTTACATACAAGCGTTATGATCCCACCATAGTCTTTCATACAAATGTTGTGATCCCACCATAGTCTTAGATTTAATAGTTGTGGTCCCACCACTATCCTTCATGAAAAAGTCACAAATACAATCTAGCATACAATGACACCCCGTGTCCTACATAGTATAGTGAGAAGACTCACCTCACACTCGAAGTCATATACTACTGTGAAATTGGTGCAACATCCCACCTAGCGAAACAATCAAGGTTAAACCTTAGTCTACTTTCTAAAACTAGCAATTTGACCAGAAGTCAACCATGTCAAAAGTCAACGACCAATGGTCACCAGGCTATGGCCAAAGCATAGCCACATCGACATGTTGAGCTAGCTAAATGACGAAGCAGGTGTGGAACACCTGTCACCATGTTGTGACTTGCCTCGTGCCACACCATGGGCACATCTGTCCAAAACAGACGTGTTGTATCGTACCATCACCATGTGGACCTTCCTTGGACATGACGTCGGTTTCAGGAAGTAATACATTTAGTTCTTTAAGGTTAATCCATTAAGCCAACCTCTAATACTTTCTAGAAGGCATCCTTGCTTCATAAAGGACCATAAAATTCATTACTTTGTAGACATGCATCTCCAATACATGTCATTCACTTATATAGGTCAAAATTGGAGATATGGGGTCACAACCCCATGCATGAATTCAAAACCTCATAACAATTTAGATTTGAAGCACCTAACCATATTGGGACCTCAAGGATCAATAAAGTTGCAAACTTTCTTGGATCCTTCCACTAAAATCATCAAAACCATGAAAAACATATATCCAAATATAGATCTAGAATGATAGACAAAAAGATAGAGGCTTGAAAAGTCACAAAGGTTTGATATATGCTGAAAGAGGCTGGAAAAATGCTTGTTTGTTGATCTTTTAGCTCCACAAGACTTCTTTCCTTCTTCAAAAGATCAAGAACACCAATAAGAGCTCAAAAATGGAGGAGAGAGGATTATGGTTTACTTTATGGACTTGGAGGGTGACTGACGCTGAGGGTGGAAGAAACCCTAACCATGACTTTCGTTAAATAGGGATCAAATCCCATAGATCTAGGGTTCTACATTCTACCCTCACCACATCGTGGCGACTTAAATGATATATGATCTTGTAAATGGTTGCTATGTCGTGGTGATCCTTACAACCATGTCGTGGCTATAACAAATTCTCAAAAATGCAAGTATAAAGTTAATACGTAAAAAATTAGGTGTTATAACTCTCCTCCACTTGAATTAGATCTCGTCCTCAAAATCTGCTACTTCAAACAACTCAAGGTAAGGCTCTCTCATCTCCTGCTCAGGTTTCCAAGTCCATTCAGAACCCTTCCAGTTGTAACATTTCAAAAATCACAACTAATTTAAACTTTTCAAATCAACCCGTTTACTGATATAAGTGTTTACATAACCATTGCCTTCAACAACATAAAATGAGGATGTGTATGTTCACTCCTTCACCTTCCCATGATCCTCAGAAGTACCTGAAACCATAACCAAAACCATAAGCCAATGCTTAGTGAGTTTCCCCCAATGTACCACCACACAATACACATATCATATACAGACAACCATGTTGGGTCTAATTAGTCATCGGATTGGAATACCCTCAGGTCCACAACCATCAGTTTGGATTACCCCTGGTACAATTAGTCTTTGGATTGGAATGCCAATATGTAATAGGTCCACTCACTCATCTGGCTAGAAGACCCTCGGGTTAACTCAACCATCAGGCTGGAATACCCCCTGTCTGTTGAATCATACACAATGCAGTAAAGTCTCAAATTAATACAATATGTCGACATATAACAGGTAACAAACAAAATCAACAGATATATAATCATGCAGCCAGAAATCACATATAGTCCTACATTTCTACAAGTCTATGCATATCAGCAATTAACATATAACCGGACAGGTGTATCCAATACTCAAAATATCATAAATCAAAGTATAATAGGATATCAATCCAATGTGTCGGCCTTGGTGCCATCGACCCATAAGTATAGTGAGGAAAACTCACCTCACAGTATGACGAAAAGCTGAAGGATAAATTTCTCCAAATATCGCCTCTATAGATCACTTATTCAACTAATAGAGACCAAGACTCAACTATTGCTAAAAATACCTAAAATTCCTTTAAATCAAACTTGGTCAAAGTCAATGTCAAAGGGTCAATAAAATTCAACCCAAACCGTGTACGCCCTGTGTAGAAGCAATCCAGATCGGGCTCCCTTAGGCATACGCTTGACGTTCGATAGGCTACGCCTAGCCTACATGATTGCTTAACAACTTCATTTTGAGGACTTATTTCCTTAAGTTACCACATCCAATATTTAGTCTTAGCCCTAAATGGCATCCCAAGCGATAAATTTTCCAACTTTATGGTTCTATTTGTCTAAATGAAGCCCAACAACAAAACCCTAACTTATCTTAACCACTAAAGCTCTTAATAGCTTGCATGAAAGAATCTTAGGGGCCAAGATCATATTTTTGTGACTTAAGACGTGGAAAAACGTCCAAAAGGACAACCTAAACATTCTAAAGCATTTCATACACAAGAAAGGCCATATTTGGGGACAAAATCTCATATTATCAACATGCAAGCAAGATCTAGCAACTTAATCATCAAGGTGGGAACTTTTTACCTGATGGAGATGGAGAATGATGCAAGACTTCCATATCCAAGCTTGCTTTTAGCCTTTAAGGTTCACCACCACCTTTTTCCTCCTTTGGAACACATAAAAACACACTCAAAGGTCTCAAAATACACTCTTCTCACTTAGGGTATGCTTAGGGTCGTTTTTCAGAGAGGGATGCTTATGAAGAAATGAGACATGAGGCTATAATGGGGTTTAAATATAGACCATACCCTAAAAATTAGGGTTTCACATTCTTTACATGCTCCCCGTGTATGATGTGTACATCCAACGTACTAGGGCGTGCCCTAGTACGCCTATCATATACAACGTACGCTCAACGTACTACTCTTGGACAAAATTACCATTTTGCCACTATGTCTCATTTTACAATAATTTTCAACCCTAAGGGCTAAAATACAATATTATTCAAACATAGGGTTGAAATTGAAATTACCTTGACACCGGGATGTTACAATTCTCCACTACTTGAACTAGACTTCGTCCTCGAAGTCGGCTATGGCGAATAACTCAGGATAATGCTTCTGCATCTCAGCCTCCGGCTCCCAGGTCTACTTGGATCATTTTCGATGTTGCCACTGAACCCTTACCAAAGGTATCTCCTTGTTGCACAGGACCTTCATCTTTCTCTCCAATATAGCCACCGACCTCTCAATATAATCTGGGCGCTTATCGACCTGAATATCATCCAAAGTGTCCACTGCGTCACCGTTCAACACACACTTCTATAACTAATATATATGGAAAGTGTTGTGGATCTGACTGAGCTCACTTGGAAAATCCAACCGGTAGGCCACCATGCCGACCTTGGCCATCACAAAAAATGGTCCAATATACCGGGGACCGAATTTCCCCCTCTTCCTGAAGCATATCACACTCTTCCAGGATGAGACCATCAGTAATACCATATCACCGACCTGAAATTCCAACTCCGATCGACTCCGGTTAGCATATCTCTTCTACCGACTCTAGGTTGTCTGCAGTCTCTGCCTGATCTATTGAATAAGCTTCGTGGCTTGAAGGACTACTTCGGTCTTTCGCATGACCCCGTGACCAACCTCTCCCCAGCATACCGGGGTACGACATTTTCGACCATACAAGAGCTTAAAAGGTGGGGCACCAATTATGGAATGATAGTTGTTGTTGTAGGAGAACTCCATAAGAGGTAGGTAGGAATCTCACTTCCCACCAAAATCTATGACACAAGACCACAATATATCCTCAAGTGTCTAGATGGTCCGCTCACTTGGACCGTCGGTCCGTGGATGATAACCAATGCTGAAATGTAGCCTCATGCCCAGTTCCTCATGGAACTTATGCCAGAATCGGGAAGTGAACTAAACATATTGGTCAAAAACAATAGATACCGGAACCCCATGACAAGCAACAATCTCCCGGACATACACATCGGCCAACATTTCAGCCGAAGAGCTCTTCTGGATTGCCAAAAAGTGGGCACTCTGAGTTAATCTATCAACGATGACCCATATAGCATCAAAACCCTTTTCAGTCTTCGACACCATGGTGATAAAATCCATGGTGATTTGTTCCCACTTCCACATGGGAACCACTAAAGGTTGCAGCTTTCCATGTGGCCTCTGTTGCTTGGCCTTGACCATCCTATATAGGTCAATCACCTCTCAACATACCAGACTATCTCACTCTTCATACACAGCCACCTGTAACTCAATATCAAATCCCGATACATCTTGGTGAGTCCCAGGTGTAAATAAAAGCAAGACTTCTGAGCCTTTTCCAACACTATCTGCATGATCCCACCAGAAACCGCAACCCAAACCCGACCACACCGGGTCAACAATCTCCCACCTGATCATCTCCTGTTTCCAGTTTTCATTTCTAACTCCCTCTGCATATGCCTCTCTGATCAAACCCGAAAGTGGAAAATCAACAAAAATCCTCATACACATCTCTCCAACTGAAGATCCAGCCGACTTGCAGCTCAAGGAATCCACTACCACATTTGCTTTACTCAGATGCTAAAGGATCTCGCAGTCATAATCCTTGACCACGTCCAGCCACCTGTGTTGCCTAATGTTCAGGTTCGGATGATCCATAAGATATCACAAGCTCTTGTGATCAGTGTAAACAGTACAACGACCCCACAAAGGTAATATCTCCAAATATTGATGGAAAACACCATTGCCCCCAACTCCATGTGATGAGTAAGATATCGCGCCTCATGCGACTTCAGCTGCCAAGAAGCATAAACAATCACTCATCCTCTATGCATAAGGACCACCCCTAAACTAGAGATGGATGCATCACACAATACCACGAAATCCTTGACACCCTCAAGAAGGTTCAACACCAGGGCCAAAAATAACCTCTGTCACAATGTCTCAAAAGCAATCTGCTGCTCAGAGCCCTATAAGAAATCCACTCCCTTCCTTGTAAGACGAGCGAGAGGTACTACAATCTTGGAGAAGTCCTGAATAAATCTCTGATAGTATCCCGCCAAACCCAACAAAACTCCTAAACTCTGAGGGAGACTTCGAAACCTTCCACTGTATCACGACCTCGATCTTGGCCGGATCGACCAAAATTAAGTCTTGGTTAATGAGATGTCCCAGGAACTGGACCTCTTGTAACCAAAACTCACACTTCAAGAACTTGGCATACAGTCGTTCCCGCCTCAACAATTCAAAAAGCTCTCGAAGGTCCTCCTCGTCCTGCTCTCTAATCTTGGAATACACCAATATATCATCAAGGAACACAATAATAGATTGGTCAAGCATCGGCCTGCACACCCGATTCATTAAATCCATAAACACTGCAGGCGCATTGGTGAGCCTATATGGCATCACCACGAACTCATAATTCCCATAACGATTCTAGAACGTAGTCTTCTCCACGTCCTCCTCTATCACCTTCACCCGATGATACCTTGACCTCAAGTCGATCATAGAGAACGAAGATGCACCTTGCAGATGATCAAAGAGGTTATCAATTTGTGTAAGGGGATAATGGTTCTTCACTGTTAACTTGCTCAACTCCCAGTAATCAATGCACATCCGGTCTGAACCATCCTTCTTCTTGACGAACAGTATCGGCACTCCCCACGGCGAACTTCTCAGTCTGATGAACTGCTTGCCTAACTGCTCTTGAAGCTGAGAGGACAACTCTTGCATCTCGGTCAGTGCCAAGTGGAATGGTGCCTTGGCAATCAGAGCCGCACCTAGCACTAGATCAATCTTGAACTCCACCTGCCTCTCGGGAGGCACACCGGATAACTCCTCCAGGAATACATCGGCAAACTCCCTAACAAATGGCATTTATGAAACCAATACTTGCTCCCTTACCCGAGTATCAACCACATAAACAAGATAACCTGCACACCCATGCTAAATATAACACCAATCCCTGGCTACCGAACAAAACCCTAAACCAACCCTGGTACCCTCTCCATAGGGTTCAAACTACTACTCGCTGGCCCTCACAGTCTGTTATAGAGAACCAAGATGCACCTTGCAGATGATCAAAGAGGTTATCAATTTGTGTAAGGGGATAATGGTTCTTCACGGTTAACTTGCTCAACTCCCGGTAATCAATGCACATCCGGTGTGAACCATCCTTCTTCTTGACGAACAGTATCGGCGCTCCCCACGACGAACTTCTCAGTCTGATGAACTGCTTGCCT
This sequence comes from Lactuca sativa, assembly GCF_002870075.4. Taxonomy (NCBI): domain Eukaryota; kingdom Viridiplantae; phylum Streptophyta; class Magnoliopsida; order Asterales; family Asteraceae; genus Lactuca; species Lactuca sativa. The sequence goes on from NC_056627.2 coordinate 37,957,013, forward strand.
AACTGCTATTGAAGCTGAGAGGAAAACTCTTGCATCTCGTGCAGTGCCAAGCGGAATGGTTCCTTGGCAATCAGTGCTGCACCTGGCACTAGATCAATCTTGAACTCAACATGCCTCTTGGGAGGCACACCGGATAACTCCACCAGGAATACATCGGCAAACTCCCTAACAAATGGCATTTCTGAAACCAAGACTTGCTCCCTTACCCGAGTATCAACCACATAAACAAGATAACCTGCACACCCATGCTGAATATAATACCGATCCATGGCTACTGAACAAAACCCTGAACCAACCCTGGTACCCTCTCCATAGGGTTCGAACTAGTACTCGCTGGCCCTCACAGTCTATCATAGTACCAAGCCTGCTCAGTCAATACATACTCACTATCATGCATACATCCCCCATAGGGATAGGGATAAAATCTATTGGATAAGGCACCTCAAAGATCTCCAATACACAACCCTGATACACTTTGGATGCAGAAATCCCATGTTCATTGGTTATAGAAACCTGAAACGGTCACTCTAACTCCCTAATAGGCATATCAAACTCCCTACTGAACGTATGTGATACAAAAGACCGACTCGCACCCAAGTAAAAAAAGCACAAGAACAGGCAAGGATTTCACTAGGAAGGTACCCGTCATGACGTCTGGTGCCACCCTGGCCTCCTCCGCCGTGAGCTGAAAAGTGCGACCTCAAGCCCTTGCCACACTTCCCACAAGTGCGTCCCCTCTAACTCCCAAATCTAACATCAACAGCATTCAACCGCTTCGCCGCAGGCTGTGACTGCGTCGGGCCCTGTCTCTGCTCCCTCGTCTATAGCTCTATCTCAATCTCCCGCCGCCAAACAGCCTCCTACAAATCCACCAGTGAGCCATAGCATTGCGTAGACACAAACTAGCGGATGTCCATCTTGAGCATGCTCAAGTACCGGGTTATCCGAGCTTTCTCAGAAGCAGCAAACTCAGGGCAAAACATAGCTCTCTCTGTGAACATCTTGGTGATCTTCGTTACCGACTCGGTCCCCTGTGTTAGATCCAAATACACTCGCACCAGGCTCTCCTGCTCTAGCAATGGAACATATCTGAAGAGGAACATCTCAGAGAACTACTCCCATGACACTTCAGCTCGCTGCTCTGGGTGTATGAACTAGTAACAAGCCTCCACCAAACCTTCACTCCGGACCAAAGAAGGTTCTGAGCGCACTTAACCTTCTATTCAGCTAAGCAAGAGCAAGTAAAGAAGCATCCCTCTACATCTGAAAGCCACCTCATGGCAATGATCAAATTGTGAACCCCATGTAACACCGGCGGCTTCTTATTTTTGAAGTCCTAGTACTGGAAAGCTCTTCCAGTGTCGATCCTTGCCGCAACGAAGGCCACGGTAGCCACAGAACCGACAGTCTCAGCAAGTGCAGCGTGTCGGTCATCGAATAACTTCATCATAGCGGTCTTGATAGACCCAAACAACTTTTGTATGTGCTCCCAGATAATAAAAACAACCTACTCACGAATTATCCCCCTAACCTAGTCCTCAGTTGTTATATCCCCAAATTCACGGTCATTTTTAAAAATCTTATTTATGCTTATTTAAAAATCTGAGTTTCCATTTTAATTAAATATGTTGCAGAATTTGTTTCCAGAAAACATGATAAATATATTATCAAAGCATTTAAGAAGATATGTATTTTGTTTATATTAAAACTTTGGGATGTCATTGTCAATACAAAAACATAAGTATAAAGAGACCTTACATCTCGGTGTAATGTATCTTCAAATCGATACATGTGATATAAATAAACTGAGTGGGTGAGGTTCGGAAACCTGGTGAGTACATAGGGCTTTCAACCCAAAATAATAAAGTTATTATGTTTCATCATCAAACAATTAACCTATTACCCATCCCCATTTTAATCATTTAATCTTCCCTAAAGATTTATCCTAAGGGTCATCTCCTACATCGTATTTACCTCTCATCTCCTTACATCACATTTCCTTATATGTTTGTTCCTAAGCACATCTCCTAAGGATCACCGCCTATATCGCATAGACAGTACTGATTCAGGGATTACTCCCCCAATACGTGTCCAATAAGGGTTAGGGTATCATCTCATGAATATGTAGTTACAACATTGCCTGAACTCGTAATTCAATGTAAGGGTTAGAATATCATTGCATGAACACGTAGTTACAACATCGCCTCAACTTGTAATTCATCATCTACAAGTTATGAGCCTGCTGGTGTTTCCACATGACTGTCTAGAATAGTTCGTGGTTGCCATCTATATTCTGGTAGATGATACATCGCTACATCGCAACATTATCGGTCAAGATTATGGCATATCCTCACATCTCACATCACCTATTTATCACAACATATCTATCATCACCTAATTATCTTCACCTTTCTATCATCACCTTTCTCTCATCACCCGTCACTACCCAATATATATTTATAAGTATAAAAATACATATACAGTTTAAATCACATAAACATGTATAAAACATTCATCTAACATAGATATCAGGAACACAGATAATATGCACACATAGCACATAATTTGTATTAAATACTTCATATCTATGTACAAGATGAAAGTAACTATGCACTAACTTGTTAAAGTGATGACTCGAAACTCGGACAGTGCTTCGCTTCTAACAATTGTCTTTTCCTTCGACCAAACCAAGCTTTATTATTGCAAAGTTTTTAGTCTAATATTTATTGCGACTAATTAACTCAAGGTCTACGAGCAAATTATTTTTATAAGTGTTAAAAAAAACTTTTCAACTACTATGCACAGACAAGGGCCAAACATGAAACACTAGAGCGCAAGATGATTTTGGCATTTAAGATGTTCTGAAATCCCACAACCCTATACGACCTTTCAAATCAGATTCCCCGTACCGTGAGCAGTTAAAAGGTATTATATGAACACTTTTTTATATTTTATACTTAGAACATAAATTGAGATAGGTTCATAATAATAATGATGAAGTTAAATATAAGTTATACTTAGATAAGGGTAAGCATAACTCACTTACAATGGAGTTTAGCGAAGAACCGGGCTTTGCACTGGCAGAACTTCTAAGCCGAAAGTTCTTCTTCTCGGAGCCTTCTAGCGCTCTGGGAATCGCCTCTAGCGCTTAGGAAGTACTAGGGAAGGGTATGCATAGTTTTGGAGTATTGAGAGAGAAAGAAGGGTTGTGGTGTGAAGAAATGGGGTGCTCCTCGTACCTAATTATACGTGTCCCCCTTTGCATAAGCCTTTTCCCGACTTCTAAATTTCGTAACTCTCGTACACAAGACCTGTTTTTAACGTTCTTTATATCCACGCATAGGTATCGACGGAATCTACAACTTTCGTTTAGACTCCATCGATTAATTTTGAGTTTATTTTTAAAGTTATATTTTAACAGCCTTAGACAGTTAAAATCCGTTAAAAATTCATAACAGTGTCATCTGACGTTCATTTTTGTTTGTCTTCATATCGTTGAGTTCCTATTAATGAGATATTTGATTATCGTTTAGGTTGTGTTGGCTAATAATCGGTCGATCTTAAATTCGAATTCCGGGTTGTGCACTACTATGCTAAATCATAGAAAAATCATAACTTTGTCATATGAAGTCAGATTTGGACGTTCTTTTTATGTATATTCTCGGTATAATGTACACTAAGAATTTTGTTTAGATATCTAAGGATAAAAAGTAATTTAGCAAAAATTCTCTTTTTACGTTATGCGGTGTCGTGTCAGTTTAGCCGTAAAACTTCGACGGGTCGTACCTTCTTCGTTATAACTCGGATTTCTGCCTTCTTTATATGTACGGAACCCTTGTGACATATGCTATATCTTGGTCAAGATTATTTATTCTAAATAATATTCTATCAAAAAAGTTATTTTTGGTGCTTATTGTCTCTAAATATATTAGCTCAAATCCGCGGGCGTTATAACAGTCAATCCTAACCCATCCTGGCCACCTACTCTAACTCCTAATCTGGATCTCGACTCAAATGACATCGTAACCACCATATTTAAAATAAACAAGGGAGATATCAGATAAAACACATATCATAGCATATGAACCATTTCCCAACAAAACCCTAGGGGTTATGACTTCCCTATTACGCATATAGGTCCTGTGCTTCCAATAGTATGTGCCCATACTACCTTTCACACCTACCCGTATTTGTCTCAAAATATCATCGCAACAACCGTAAAAGCACTCATTGTATACAATCTATTCTCACTTCCTATAGAAAGGCTAGAAATTCCTCAACGGGTCGGCTGACTCCACATAACCATCCATGAAACTTCCACCAACCATGTAACAATCGTGTATGCTAATCATACATAACACTGGATCCTATAGAAAGTTGAATACTTGATTCTACCCTATGCCCACAATCAAACATGGAAAGGGAAATAAGGCTAAATCAAACATTCTTATGATATAAAATCATAGTTATGTGCAATTTTGATGCATAAACTAAGCAATTACAGTAATAATGTCAATTCCATATAAGGAAGAACCATAGGCTATCATGCATCATATAATCAGGAAATTCAATCATGCAATTCTACAAGATCCTTAGTCTATCACTAGCATGTTGGATTTGGTGTCTAAGCCCATGACTAAAACTGGGATGTACTTGACCCGATTGTAGCATGGTCCTTTTGGGTTGCCTTCGCCAGTGCAATTTGATAGGATAGACTTTTGAGAATAATATGATTTATGATTTATTAATATATTACAAGTATAATATATTAATATGAAATCATGTTATTTAATTAGTATTGATCAAGAATTAATTTGGAATTAATTTTGTAGTCAAAAGAGACTAATTAAATATATGGGGATTGATTATGTAAATCAATCATTCTTATAGTGTGGGCCAATGATCCATGATTATTTAGTTGGGCTAAACCAATGAGATAATCCATGGATAGTCCATGGAGGTTAAACCCATGGAGCATAAGAATGTGAAAGGACATGGAGCATTAGTGTTTACATGAATGCAACCTTAGCTTAGCAACACTATAAAATGCATCCCATAGAGCCAAAATCGGTTACGCACAAACTTAACCCATTCATTCTAAGATATTGAAGTTGATTTTTTTCCAGGTAACCTATTCTCTCAAGACAACTCTTGCGTATCGGTGTTTGTAAACCATTAGAGGCATCACACTTGGGGTGCTCAAGCATTCAAAGGCCAAGAACTACAAGTCCTTCTAAGAGGTAAGTCATCTAACTAGTTGTATTGTTCAATTGTACAATTGTATGCTAGTATGGGAGAATGCTTTGGAAAATTGCAAATGCATGCATAATTAGAGAAAACATAGATCCAAAGCATTTTAGGGTTGGATGTGCACCATATGAGTGTTATAGTTCTCAAAACCCAATTGTGGTATTAGAGCCTAGGATTGTTTTCTATTTTACTTGATGCTTGCTAGTTTTCCAAGTTCAAAAAATCAAATTTTTGGCCTTTGACCGATGAACTTGCCGAGTCGACTGGCTGACTCGATGAGTCCACTCAGTAACAGAGCAAATCGACGAGTCGATTCATGCACTCAATGTGTCAGTTAATGCACTCGACGAGTTGCAGGCTCTGGTTGCTGAATTTCGAGGTTTTTGGCGAGAATTAGATTTGGAACACTACCACAAACTGTTTTGAATCATTAAATCTGTTTTTTCTGATATGGTAGTGATCATCCTCATATAATTACAAGATAATTGTCAAAGTTTTAAGATAATTGTTGATTTATATGATAAACAAAGTTGCTTGCAAATTGTTGACTTGTAATATATTGTTTATGAGTTTAGCTAGATCATCCTTGAGTTATATGATAATTTTAGTTGTTGATAAGTTGATCTAAATGAATTTAAATTAATGACCTTCATAACTTGTCCTCAAGTTATGGAAAATGAAAGGTCTCAACTTTAAAACAACATTAAACTCATAAGTTATAAATATGAAGAGTTTTGAGAAGTTTCAAAACTTTCCCTCAAGTTTTGGAATTTGTAAAGTCACAATAATGAAACTTTAACTCCAAACCCTAGAGCTTTAAAAGTTAAAATTTAACCCTTCTACTTTATAATATTATATGTTTAACAATATATATATATATATATATATATATATATATATATATATATATATATATATATATATATATATATATATATATGTATAACACAAGTCGGTATTACCGTTAGTAGGCCTCATTCACGAAGCCGGTTTATAAGGGGGTATAAGGTTACTACCTATAAAATGGTGGTTTAATGGGTGTCCACCCTTAGCCACCGCTTCCTTGACTGGTGGAGGGTCGTTAGCCGAATGGGTAGGATAGGACATTAGTTCTCCCTCACTAAAAGTATAATGATAAAAAAGAAAGTAACTAAACTTTTATTAAATTCCCAATCTTAGTTACTTTAGGAAAATGTGAAAACGGTGCTAATCCATGAAATTACACTTTGCACCTTCTTAAGTCGTTAGTGGAGCGTGTGTGGTTAACTGACACACTAATCTGGGACTGACAATGTGTGGCAAAGGGTAGTTTGATGTTAATCATAAATCGATGGAGCGTGTGTGGTTAACCGGCACATTCATTAGGTGGTTTGTAACATCGGGGGTACCAAGCTAATTTGCATGGTTATTCACACCTTGTTTGTGATCCTCGGCATCCCAGTCACAAACTTGATGGGCACAATCAAGATTTAAACATGCCATTGAAAAGTTCAATGAATCTCAAAGGATCTAGGAGTTTCAATCCAATTAGAACTTAAAAATCTATTTTGTTTTTCAAGGTGGAAATTACCTTCAAATATTTTACAATTGGATTACGACATCCCTTTTCGTAGTTGTAGATTATTGAGTTGGGTCCTAGCCTTAATATTTCATTTGGGTTTAATATTAAGGATTATCATCTAACCTAACATTTGTTCTTCTTCTTTTTTAGATGTCTATCCCTAACAATGCTTCCAACCCAATCCCTTCAGCCTCTTTCTCCCTCATAAACTTATGTGGGAGGGTCATTTTTGATGGCTCGAACTTCAATGACTAGATTCGAAACATCCGAATGGCTATTTTCTATGATAACAAAGAATATGTCCTAGATAATGAACTCAAGGAGATTGATGTCACGGCTGCTACTCCCGAACAAATTGCTGAACATATTACTCATGAGAGGGATGCGACAAAGGTGTCGTGTCTAATGATTGCTACCATGAGTGCTGAGCTGCAGAAGTCTTATGAGGACTACTATCCTTTAGAAATGTATCAAGATTTGATGGAAAGATACCATCAAAGTGCTCGGCAGGAGAGGTATGAGATCATTGCCTCCATGATCACAACCAAAATGAAGGATGGTGAACCCATCGTGACCCACTTGCAAAAGATGCAGTGATTGTGGACCGCTTTCTTAAATTGAATGTTAGTTTTGATGAAGAGTTGGCCATAAATAATATTCTACACTCTTTACCTTCTTGTTATGATCTGTTCTGTATGACGTATCATATGAACAAGGAGGAGGTCACTCTTATCAAGCTTCAAGGCCTTCTTAGAACTGCAGACAGCAACTTGAAAGGCAAGTCGGTTATGTCTACCCTACTTCTACTTCTTCCCCTGTTCTGGCAATCGTACATGGGAAGGGAAAGAAGAGGAAGGCTCCTTACAAGAGTCACATGGGAAAGTCTGTTGATCGATCCTCCTATAGTGGGACCAAAGTTGGTTATGCTAATCCCTCGTCCAATCTGAAGGATGTAGAGTGCTTCCACTACCATGAAAAAGGTCACTGGAAACGAAGCTGCCCAAGTACTTGCAAGATATAAAGGATGGCAAGATCAAGCCCTCCTTTGCAGGTATTTACACTATTCAATCTAACAACTCATCACATGCTAATTCTTGGGTCCTTGATATAGGTTATGGATTTCACATTTGTTCTGATTTGCAGGGACTAAAAAGAAGTAGGGATGTGGGGCACAGGAAGATAAACTTAATCATAGGAAATAGGAAAGTGCCGTCGGTAACCAAGATTGTATTTTATTCTTTGTTGCTTAGTAATGGTTTAGATTTAGATTTGAATAACTGTTGTTACTTGGCCGATATGGCAAGAAATGTTATTTCCTTTCATAGCTTGTATAAATAAGGTTTCACCTTTTCTTTTAATAATGAAATTGGTGGTATTAATGGTTATTACAATGGTGTATTTTATTTTGAAGAATTAGCTTGCAATGGTATATATGAACTGTGATGGTTGTAGAAAACTTAGGAAATAATGTGTTACCCATTGATTCTTCCAATGATTTTGATAATGCATGCTTGTGGCATTGTCTTCTTGGACATGTCAACAAGAAGCGCATAGCCCAACTCCAAAAGGATGGAGTCTTGGAGTCATTCGACTTGAAGTCGGATGACACTTGCGAATCTTGTTTACTTGGAAAGACGACCAAATCACCCTTCACTAGTACTTGTGAAAGGGGTGAAGGTCTGTTCGATCTCATACACACTGATGTGTATGAACCATTCAGAACCGCGACATAGGATGCTAACCGCTTCTATGTGACTTTTACTAATGATTACATCAGATATGGCTATGTCTACTTAATCATGCATAAGTCAGAAACCTTTGAAAAGTTCAAAGAGTTTATGCAAGAAGTGGAGAATCAATTGGGTAGGAAGGTAAAGATGATGTGATCCTCTCAAGGAGGAGAGTATCTTAGTATCGAGTTCCTTGACTATATTAAGGAATGTGGAATTGCTTCACAATTGATGCCACCTATGACACCACAGCTTAACGATGTGGTTGAGAGGCGCAATAGAACCTTGTTAGACATGGTTCGTTCCATGATGAGTCTTCTGGGGGCATGCCTTAAAGATTTCCGCCATATCATTAATCTAGTCCATACCAAAAGGTTTCCAAAACACCTCACAAGATGTGGACAGGGAAAGTTCCCATGTTAGACCACATATTCTAGTTAATATAACATATTCTAGTTAATCTAACATATTCTAGTGAGTCGTTATAACCATACTAATCATGAAGGATTGCCTGTTTTGGCATTTCTCAGGCACCCTTGGTTTGAAAAAGACATTTGTCACCCTAGAATGGCCTGTCTAGCTGTAGCGAACAACAAAGGTGCGGGGTGTCAACCCCGTATAGATCTATACACAAATTCCCGCTCTCCCTCCTGGAGACTCTGGTTATAATTCCGTACAGGACTTAGACATACACTAATATTTTTATATTTAGGTACTTTTGAGATTTGTCTGACTAGAATATTAACAACCTTTTGAGCAATCGTTAGAGATTCATTATTTGTTAGATAAATAATGGAACTCATACTTATCGAATATAAATATCGTTCTCGTTCCATATCGTTGATTGTGCTCGTTAACTAGGTGCTCGTATTCGTTCCTTTTCGTTTATTGAAAAGTAAGTCATTTTAGTCAAGAGAAAAACTGTGAAGTTGTAATTTATATAAATTTATAACCGCCGGTTATTACACGCATTTTCTGTTTTATGACATATATAACATTACTTATGTTCTTAGAAGTTTTATGACAACAGCTTATGACATGCAAATCTTTCTGTCATAACGGATCTATTTCTATATTTTCTTGATGCAAACTTTTGTGTTGAATATTTATAGAATACTCCCTGATAGTTTGCAAAATAGTCACAAAGTTTCTATTTTCGAAAAATCACTAGAGATGGTGTCCACTTAGTAAGATCACTTTTATAACTTTTTATCTTTAGACATGAAAGCATAGATAAAGGGGTTAAGCTGGACACACTCAATAGTTGAGAGGCTCTTTGGTTCAAAGTATCCTCTGTTCTTTAGAAAATTTAGAAATCATTCGTTCATGAGTATATTCTAAATAATAATTTAATAATATTTCACACACACACATACAAGCATACGTATATATGCAATCATTTAAGAATCTAGGCAAGATTTGACTTGTACTCTCCCCCAAAAACATTAAAACATTAAAAAAGGTGGGATATGAAGTTCACCTTGAGTTGGTTGAGGAGTTGTTTGGAGTTATGGAGTGAAGATCTCAAGCTTTAACTCTTGGCTGAGATGAGGAACCTCCCTAGGAGGGATGCTTTCCTAAGGATGATCATCACATATTATTATGAGTAAAATAATATAGATTCATCTTGAAATATAATAAAATATTAGATGAGTGGAGGAATTTACCTTAAAATATCTCATGAAGAAGTTGAGAAATTTCCTTTCAGCAAGATCCTCTATTTTTGCTCGAAGATGAGTTTTTGAGAGAAAATGGGGAAAAGTGAGAGAGAGAGAAAGTGGAGTCTAAACTCCCTCAGTATCATTGCTTTGGAGTATAAGGAAAATGGAGGAATCTTTGGTACATGGGTATCTGGTGGTCCATGCATGGATATTTGGTGGGTATTGCATGGAGTACTATGATTTGCATGGGAAATGAGGAATTTCATCAAATCACAAAGTCAATCCTTTTGTCCTTTTCTTGATTTAGGATAAGGTTTCCCTAAATCCCAACCATTTGTTTTTATGAAGAATATGCTTAAAATAATTAATTTTAGTATAAAATAGGGGTATAAGGGGTTTAGGATAGGAAAAATACAAGTTTGGTGTAATTTCTAGCGTCAAAATGTCTTAAAATGGTGACAAAGTCCGAAAAGAATGAAAATCCGGAGTGGGGGTTGGTTCCTGCGAGGGTCCGAGATGCATAAGAAGGACTCTGGAGTCAGCTTCTATTTCCGGAGTCATTTGGGTCAATTCTGAAGCTGCTGGATAGGTTTCGAAGGCGTTGGACATGTTCCGAAGCCAATGCTCACTTCTGGAGTCGGGTGCAAGATCAGGTAAGCCCGGACCGAGGATACGAGGCAGCTAGTATTTCCGAAGCAGGTCACACGAAGCCTTCCGGATTCAAACCTTCCGGAGCAGTGAGGAGATCCGAAGCTAGGGAGTTCCGAAGGTGAGAGCCTTCCCGGTTCCTAAGAAGGTGTCCGGACTAAGAGTTGTTCAGACCAAGAGGAGTCCGGACCAAGAGGTTCCTTTTGGGGTTTCCTCTTCCGGTTTTGAGCTGTTTTCGACTAAGGAAGGTATTTAGGGAGATCTGAGAGAGATTTGATATACGTGGAGAGATTTAGGAGAGATTTCACACGCTTGGAGAGATTTGGGAGAGATTCACTATTCTTGGAGAGATTTTGCATACTTAGGGACATTTGGGAGAGATTCACTTTTCATGGAGAGATTTTGCATACTTAGGGAGATTTGGGAGAGATTCACCATACTTGGAGAGATTCCGCATACTTAGAGAGATTTGGGAGAGATTCACTAGTCTTGGAGAGATTTTTCACACTTAGAGAGATTTGGGAGAGATTCACCATACTTGGAGAGATTTCGCATACTTAGAGAGATTTGGGAGAGATTCACTATTCTTGGAGAGATTTTGCACACTTAGAGAGATTTGGGAGAGATTTACTATATTTAGAGAGATTTGGGAGAGATTTCACATGCTTAGAGAGATTTGGGAGAGATTCACTAGACTTGGAGAGATTTGCATTCTAACACTTTATGGCTCCTTAGGAACTCATATTAAACACTCAGGTGTGTTAGCACAAGTCTCACAATAGTCCTTACCTACCTGAGGACGGAATTTCCTAGCCAAAAGTGCTAGTTGTGACATCATCCCCCCGTTAGCGGGAATTTTGTCCCAAAACTCTTTCGAAGGGTAGGGTTATCAATGCGAAAATAGGTGAGGGTACTTTTGATTTATTTCGTCCTCACGTTCCCAAGTAAATACCGGTTCACGCCTAGTGTTTCCCTTGAACCTTCACCATCAGGATGTGGCTTTGCTTTTGTGTTCTTAACATTCATGTTCATTGTCTCTATAGGCGGATCAATGATTAGGAGGTTCTAGTTTGCCTTAGCCTTGTCTAGTAGGACTGGCAGGGTTGTCCGATAGACACTTTCGAGGTTCGATACATGGAATGCAGGGTATACGTTACTAAAATCGGAGGGTCATTGGAGTTGGTAGGCTACCGGGCCGATTTGTGCGAGGATCTCGAAGGGTCTGGTGAATCGGGAGTTTAGTTCACTTTTCCTTTTGATTTGAGTTACTCTTCTTTGGGGGGAGTTCTTAAATAGTACCTTGATCCCTTCTTGGGATTTTGAGGCCTTAACCTGCGATATTCGTATAGTTCTATTGTTGACTTACATGATGTTTGGGGTCGTGTTCGGGTTTTGACTATCCTTCGTGTGGCTTCATGAGTAATCTTGGGTCTAGGGAGTATGATATTGAGTGTTTGTTCTCTTGTCAATTGGATGTCTCTCACCTCCGCCCAACATAGGATGATCTGCATTTCTGGCCATGCGAGGCCTTGAAGGATACAACTCCCATGCTCGGGTGGCAGTTGTTGGTGTATGAGTACTCGATTAGAAGCAATTGGGCATCCAACCTTGTCAATGTCCACTACATATTCTTCTCTTCGCGGTGTGGGTTCGTTTTTACTTTGACCTCGACAGGTGGGATTTCTAGAGTTTCAGTGGTTTGACACTTATGAGTGTCGAATACATGGATTGTAAAATGTCTAAACTGAGCTCTTAGGTTAATCTGAGACTATGGTTTATCGGTCCTTTTCCTTGGCGAAGCCTTTTGAATGGTTTTCTAGGGATCGGGATCCGGGTATCCTAGAAGTAGAGTTTTCTGGGCTTTAGGAGTTGTTGCTATGGTTACCAAGGTTGAGTTTATGTGTAATGTGTTTGAACTTATGAGTCTTAGATTACATTGGCAGTTTTCTTCCTATAGTTTTACCGAGTTAATGGTAGGTTGGCCTCTGCCAGCCCTCGTTGTTGGTTGAACATGTCTCCGATTCTGGGGGTAGGGAGTATCGATCCTTGAGGATGGGTTTGTTTGGCTTATTCGTGGACGGTGGTGCCTATGGCAAAATCGTCTTTCTCCCCTTAAGGGTTAGATAGGTGCTTCCTGTGTTTAGGGACTGGGTCTGATGTTTCCTTTACATAATATGCTGATCTTATGATCAGACACCATTTTTTCTTGTGACCGTGCTAAATGGTGTTGGGTGTCTGGTCATTAATGTGTTTCCAGGAGTCGAGGTGATTCTATTTTCGCTTAGCACTTGGTTGAGGTTTCCAAGAGGTTTTGCGTACCTTTGGAGGAAGGTTGGAAGCCTTTCGGATTCCCTTAATGCCTTTTTTCTCCGTGATTTTTAAATCTTTATCGGGGCTAAGGAAGAGCGTGAGGGAATTCTAACACCAGGACTTAGGTGTCTGGTTACTAGGGATTTTCCGTTACTGGCTGAAAGAGTTTTGTTACCCGGTGGAGTAGGAAGAATGTCTATTGGCAGAGCTCGAGGTTTGTAAGGTGAGGGTCAAGCCTGTCTGTGTGAACTGATGACATTGGACTCCTTGTTATTACATCAATTTGAGGAGACAAGGCGTTTTATGTTCATGCTCCTATCGTTACTAGTTTTGTTTTCGTTGTTACCATTTGGTCTATCTCATTTCTGCTTGTTAGGTGTTCTAGTGTTCGTGTTCTCATCATTTCTAGTTTCGCTTTCGTTATTACCATTGGGTCTATCTCGTTTCTTCTTGTTTGGTGTTCTAGTGTTTGTGTTCTTATCATTGCTAGTTTTCATTTCCGTTGATACCATTGGGTATATTTCGTTTTTGCTTGTTAGGTGTCCTAGTGACACGAGAGTGCTGTTATAAGGCAACGGAATTAGTAATCCGAATTCTGCCAGGCCCCTCCACTATAGATGGATGTGACCTAACTGTACATACTTAAGATCTTAGGATTTTTGGAGATGGTTCCCTGTGGGGTTCTGTCCTACTCGTTATTCAGCCCAAGGGTAGAAAGTAAGACGAAATCGCACGTTCTTAGTTCGCAGAATCTTAACCACGTGTGATACTAATGTTTATATGGGACCATCATGCTCAATTCGTAAGGATTCGCTAACTTCTCCGTAATTTACGGATTTGCTCGACTGGGGGAGTAGTTTTTTATTATGTTTTCAATTTTCAAGACCTTTTTGTGAAAATTATTCATATAAAGTTTATCGTTCGAAACGTGCCGAAAATCTCGGTAGGTTTTCTTGTCGTCTCTTCCTGTCTAGTTGTCAACTCCCTCGTCAGTCATCTTTGTTGGACAATTTCTCTTGAAATGTCCTATTGCACCGCACTGGTGACAAACTTGACTTACTTATGGGTTGGGAATTGGGGTGACGCATGGGGTCGGGTCCCTACAGTAGCAGGATACATGCCCCATCTTGTTCCACTTTTTGCAACAAAATGTCTGGTAGGCTCCACAATGATGGTAATTGCACTTGTTGCAGTGTGGATTGCTCCCAAGGTATGATTGACTCGATGCGGGATGAGTAGGGTTAGGATGGGTAGGGACTGATCCTGCTTGTTTCCTTTTAGTAAGCCTCTGAGTCAAACTGACTCCTTTTTCGTTCCTGAACTTTCATTTCTTGTTCTTAGGTTTAGGGCTTTGTGTGCATGGGTGAGTTTTTCTTCGTTGGTTTCTTTGGTTGTTGTTACAGTTGGAGTTACCAACACTGTTTACAACTTCATTTGTTTCAATTGTATTGAAGTATGCCATGACAGTTATCACAGCCGCTGTTACAGTGGATTGGAAAGTGGTCGAGTTTATTCGCAGGACTGGTGCATGGTCGGGGTACTGGTTACTTCATGAGAAGACATAACTCTGTTGCACATGCAAAGTGAGCTTGTGAATACTCGTAGTTAGTTCCAGGTGAGTTTACTCGCATAATCTTAACATACGAGTGTTAATCGGGTCAACCTACATCCCCATGATGCAGTTATGGTGGAGTGTGGGAACATGTATTGTATGACGTAAAGTCCGTCGTCATAGCACATAGCTAGCAATATGGTTAACGGGTTTAGTTGTATGGTTTTTTGTAGGATGTACTCCTCTTGGTTCACTATTATTGGTTGCGACTAAGGGCATTATGAACCTAAGGCGAGTAGTGTGGCGATCCTCTTTTGGAGCACAAAGTGCTAGGCCATTTCACTTATATTAAGGGGGTGCCATTTTTGTGTTCCTTACGCTGCTAAGGCTGTCCTAGCCTTGATTGCTATGAGTTGTGGTCTCCAAATGACATGTTTTCTCTTTTAAGGAGTGTATGGTCTACATAGTTCTCTGGTCCTACTGGTGGGTTTTGTAAGTCGTTTGGAATGGCGTTATTGTTACTTGTGGGGGATCGGATTTACACTGTTGCACACCGAGTTTTGCATATGGTCTCCATTACTCCATGACGGAGGGTTGGAAACTGGGATTCAATTCGGGTTACTCTTGACCCAAACGGTCATCTGATCCGCGAGGGTGTTGGCTCTTGGAGTTCGGTGCACGTCGATTGTGGATCGGATTCTCTTTTATGGAGATGCACCCTGAACCGGTTAGGAGTCAATTGCTCATCTTGTTTTCGCGTGGTATCGTTTTGTTTCTAGGTATGTCTATTCCAGGGGTACCTATATAGGGTGTTTATGTATCTAGGAAGAGAATGGTGAAAGGGTCTCGGGTTTTTTCTCAGTTGGGCAAAGCTTATCAAGGGTTCCCTTGGCGCTTTCATCCTTACTGGGTTCTTAGTCGGAATTCTTCCTTTCACGATTCATCCCTTGGTATCCCTTAGGATCCATTTCTGGATTTTCCTCTTGGGTTTCTTTTGGTCTCTCCTTGCCCCATCCGCAAATCTTCGCGATAGGTTTGTAGAAGTCTGGGTGAGGAATTTCAATTACGTCGTTTGTGCAAGAGTCGTGGCTTGAGATATACGGGGATGGTTTAGGTGTGAGAGGTTTATAGTATCCTAAAATACTCCTATAGTATTTTAAACTTGATGTTCAAATTCTAGTATTCTCTTTTGTGCATAGTTGTTAGGTTTTAGGTTTGTTCCAACACCACCATCACACCTAAGCACATGTCGGTCATATCTCAGATAAATATAGTTGATCAGGCTATATTGATCCCAGATACGATTACATAAATGCCCAGGTTTGACTGTAGTGTTCAACCTTTAGTTACTCTCGGTCTCTTCTCATTATGATAATGGGTTAGTAATTATGTATACTTTTATAAATACTTATATTCTTAAAGTATACTTTTAGGCAGAGTTTGTTCTAGTCCCATTGTATTTATAGTTACATATCTCGTATGGCTAGATATACCAGTTCAGTATAAATAATGCTCTGATACCAATCTCTCACACCCCCGGACCAGACGGCGGAAACGTTCGGAGGCGGGTGACTTCATTATGCAGTAACATAACAACTGAATATACATGAAACAGAGCAATCCAAACATCATACATTGAGATAACAAACTTACATAGTTTACATATTGTATTTGTTCGTCGAGTTACATAAAACTTGCATAAGTAGAAAACAATCCAAACTACAGCTAAATGGTCTTGCATCAGCGTCCCTTGTTACTTGCTTACTAGATCCCTGAGAATACAAGTCGTTTTGAAAAGCGTCAACTAAAAAGTTGGTGAGTTCATACGCATTTTTGTATAAAATCGTTTACACTCGTTTAGAATCGTTCTCGTTGTACTTTCAGAAAATCAGATATTTTCTATGAAATCATTTGAAGTCTTGCCTTGAAAATCATGGATATATGTGTGCATGTCATTAATTTTGTTCATCCTTATAAGGAGTGATTTTGAAAAGTAGTGTGATTTGTAAAAGCGAGTTGTGTCCGAGAATAGTTCTTCTGAATAGTAACAATCAACCGTCTCAAGAAAAATCTCTTATTTTCAAACAGAAACATGGTTGAAAATCATGTTCCTCTTATCAAGTAAAATTGAGTGTGTGTGTTCTAATTTATCATTATCGAAATCGTTAAAGAATCATTTTCCCCAGAAAATCCTATATTTTCAGCTACAAAATAATCGTAAGTTTTAGTTAATTGTTATTGAAATCGTAGAAAATCGTTTTCTGCAGAAAATCGTTTTCTCCAGAAAATCCTATATTTTCTGCTAAAAAATATTCGTAAGTTCTGGTTTATCGTTATCGAAATCATAGAAAATCGTTTTCTCTAGAGTCCTACGCTTTTTAATTTGTAAAACAGTAGTATTACGATTCCATACTTGTTAGGAGAAAGAATCCACATGGCTATTGTGGACATTCTACACGATGACGAAGGACAGTCAACACAACAAATGCGGACCATCACCTATCACGTGTAGGACAGTCAACACATCGTGCCAAAATTTATTTATGAGGTTTTCCTTACATAAATTTCTAGTTAATATAACATATTCGAGTTAAAATAACATATTCTAGTTAATATAACATATTCTAGTGAGTCATTATAACCATACTAATCATGACGGAGTGCCTGTTTTGGCGTTTCTCAGGCGCCCTCGGTTTGGAAAAGACATTTGTCACCATAGACTGGCCTGTCTAGCTGTAGTGAACAGCGAAGGTGCGGGGTGTCAACCTCGTATAGATCTATACACAAATTCCCGGTCTCCCTCCAGGAGACTTTGGCTATAACTCCTTACACGACTTAGACGTACATTAATATTTTTATATTTAGGTACTTTTGAGATTTGTATGACTAGAATATTAACAACCTTTTGAGCAATCGTTAGAGATTTATTATTTGTTAGATAAATAATGAAATTCGTACTTATCGAATCGAAATATCGTTCTCGTTCCATATCATTGATTATGCTCGTTAAATAGGTGCTCGTGTTCGTTCCTTTTCGTTTATTGAAAAATAAGTCATTTTAGTCAAGAGAAAAAGTGTCAAGTTGTAATTTATATAAATTTATAACTGCTGTTTATGACACGCATTTTCTGTTTTATGACTTATATAACATTACTTATGTTCATAGAAGTTTTATGACAGCAGCTTATGACATGCAAATGTTTCTGTCATAAAGGCTCTACTTGTATATTTTCTTGATGCAAACTTTTGTGTTGAATATTTATAGAATACTCCCTGATAGTTTCCAAAATAGTCACAAAGTTTCTATTTTCTAAAAATCACTAGAGATGGTGTCCACTTAGTAAGATCCCTTTTATAACTTTTTAACTTTAGACATGAAAGCATAGATAAAGGGGTTAAGTTGAACACACTCAATAGTTTAGAGGCTCTTTGGTTCAAAGTATCCTCTGTTCTTTAGAAAATTTAGAAATCATTCGTTAATGAGTATATTACTAAATAATAATTTAATAATATTTCACACACACATACAAACATACGTATATAAGCAATCATTTAAGAATCTAGGCAAGATTTGACTTGTACTCTCCCCCAAAAACATTAAAACATTGAAAAAGGTGGGGTATGAAGCTCACCTTGAGTTGGTTGAGGAGTTGTTTGGAGTTATGGAGTGAAGATCTCAAGCTTTAACTCTTGGCTGAGATGAGGAACTTCCTTGGGAGGGATGCATACCTAAGGATGATCACCACATATTATTATGAGTAAAATAATATGGATTCATCTTGAAATATAATAAAATATTAGATGAGTGGAGTAATTTACCTTAAAATTTCTCAGGAAGAAGTTTAGAAATTTCCTTTCTGCAAGATCCTCTATTTTTGCTTGAAGATGAGTTTTTGAGAGAAAATGGGGAAAAGTGAGAGAGAGAGAGAAAGTGGAGTCTAAACTCCCTCACTATCGTTGCTTTGGAGTATAAGGAAAAGGGAGGAATCTTTGGTACATGGGTATCTGTTGGTCCATGCATGGATATTTGGTGGGTAAAGCATGGAGTACCGTGATTTGCATGGGAAATGAGGAATTTCATCAAATCACAAAGTCAATCCTTTTGTCCTTTTCTTGATTTAGGATAACGTTTTCCTAAATCCCAACCATTTGTTTTTATGAAGAATATGCTTTAAATAATTAATTTTAGCATAAAATAGGGGTCTAAGGGGTTTACGATAGGAAAAATACAAGTTTGGTATAATTTCCGGCGTCAAAATGTCTTCAAATGGTGAAAAAGTCCGAAAACAATGAAAATCTGGAGTGGGGGTTACTTCCTGCTAGGGTCCCAGATGCATAAGAAGGATTACGGAGTCAGCTTCTAATTTCTGGAGTCATTTGGGTCAATGTCGAAGCTGCTGGACATGTTCCGAAGCCAATGCTCACTTCCGGAGTCGGGTGCAAGATCAGGTAAGCCCGGACCGAGGATGCGAGGCGGCTAGTATTTCCAAAGCAGGTCACGCGAAGCCTTCCAGATTCAAACCTTCCGGAGCAGTGACGAGATCCGAAGCAAGGGAGTTCCGAAGGTGAGAGCCTTCCCGGTTCCTAAGAAGGTGTCCGGACTAAGAGGGTTCCGGACCAAGAGGTTCCTTTTGGGGTTTCCTCTTCCGGTTTTGAGCTGTTTTCGACTAAGGAAGGTATTTAGGGAGATTTGAGATACGTGGAGAGATTTGGGAGGGATTTCACACGCTTGGAGAGATTTGGGAGAGATTCACTATTCTTGGAGAGATTTCGCATACTTAGGGAGATTTGGGAGAGATTCACTTTTCTTGGAGAGATTTCGTATACTTAGGAAGATATGGGAGAGATTCACCATACTTGGAGAGATTTCGCATAGTTAGAGAGATTTAGGAGAGATGGACTATTCTTGGAGAGATTTTACACACTTAGAGAGAGTTGGGAGATATTCACCATACTTGGAGAGATTTCACATACTTAGAGAGATTTGGGAGAGATTCACTATTCCTGGAGAGATTTTGCACACATAGAGAGATTTGGGAGAGATTTACTATACTTGGAGAGATTTGGGAGAGATTTACTATACTTAGAGAGATTTCACACACTTGGAGATATTTGGGTGAGCTTCACTATACTTGGAGAGATTTGCATTCTAACACTTTATGGCTCCTTAGTAACTCATATTAAACACTCAGGTGTGTTAGCACAAGTCGCACAATAGTCCTTGCTTACTTGAGGACGGAATTTCCTAGCCAAAAGTGCTAGTTGTGACAAACCAATTGACGAATCCGTACCTCTGAGGCGTTCCAGTAGAGTTAGTGTTCCACCTGTGTTATATGGTTTTCATATAACAGGTTAGGGTGATACATTTATCAATGATAGCTCACTAGTAAATCTGGATAAACCTAACAACCACATGGAAGCCATGGCAGGCCCCGAGTCTACAAAATGGAAAGAGGCTATGGATAGTGAGATTCAGTCCATGTACGACAATCATGTTTGGAACTTGGGTGACAATGTACTGGGTCGTAAGACAGTCGGGTGCAAATGGATCTTCAAGAAGAAGACCGACATGGATGGGAAAGTACACTCATATAAGCCGCGACTAGTTACGAAGGGCTTTACTCAAACTCATGGAGTTGACTATGATGAGACCTTCTTGCCAGTAGCGAAGATTAAAACTACATGGGTTATGCTAGCCATAGCTATGTTTCATGATTATGAAAATGGCAAATGGATGCCAAAACTGCTTTCCTTAATGTAAAGTTGGCTGAAGATGTTTACATGAGTCATCCAGAAGGTTTTGCCATTGCAAAGTACCCTAATAGAGTGTGTAAGCTTGAGAAATCCATCTATGGATTAAAACAAGCATCTTGAAGATGGGATCTTTTTTTTGATGAGAAAGTCAAAGAGTTTGGATTTCAAGAAGCGAGGATGAGTCCTGCGTATATGTCAAAGCTAGTGGAAGTATAGTGAGCTTTCTAGCACTGTTGAAGGAAAACCTAAATTCTCGGGCCTGTGGCCTATTTAAGGACCGGAAGGTCATCAAAGTTGTGGCACCGGAAGGTCCCACTAAGACACATTGACCGGAAGGTCTTACACAGCTATAACCTTGAGTGGCTAATTATTTGTACGTGGTATTTTGGGTAACTCACTAAGCATTGTGCTTACCGTGTTATGTGTTATGTGTTCCAGGTTTCTTAGGATCGCGAGAGGGCACCGACTTGATTGTACACACCAATGAAAGAGTTATCTTTTGAAAATCCTGGATTTTAATCAAACAATCATGGACTTGTAATTTGTAAACTAAATAAATGATATTTATGTGAAATATGTTATGAGAAATATGCGATTTTAAATGAAAATTTAATTTTAAAATTCACGGTGTTACAAGTTGGTATCAAAGCCTTGGTTTGAGGGATTGGGATGCACCTTCAGGTATATCTGGACTCAAGCTAAGGATTTGAGAAATTTTTTCAAAAGAAACAATTTTTCTAAAATATGAAAGAGTTCTAACAGAAAATGAGAAGGAGCAGTGTGTACAATCAGCCATATCCCGAATAGTGATTTCCCAAAATACCCTTATTTTGTGTTATGAGATACTATTTATGCATGCTAGAGGTTAAGCTAGGTATTTCATATTTTAGAGCTGGAGTTGCCTGATTTGTGATGCCTTAGCCTAGGAGTTGTAGCTATATGTTGTGTGCCTTGAGTATGTGCTGGGTAAGAGTATCTAGTAGGAATATTTCAGAGGTAGAGTTTTGAGTAGAGGAGTAATCTAGGAGAGATATCTAGATGAGCATTGGAGGTGCCTATTGAGAGAGTAGTTAGATATCCGTGTGGGGTAGAGTTGCTTGAGTTCGATGACACCTGTTAGGTGTGAGCAGAGTAAATAGAGTTGTAACCTATAGTGGTTTTACGTGCTGGTGGAGATTATTCGATGCCCGAATGCTACTTGCTTCGTGCTTTGTTGAACTCTCGATGATGGGAGTCAACTACTAAGTGAATATGACGATATTTAGGAGGTAGATGGCTGGCATCATGAGGAGTTCTTCAGCAACTGATGGTAGGGAAGTGTGAGAACCTAGGGAGTGAGCTTAGTCTGTTGTGTATGTTGATAGAAGAGAGTGTTTTCCCTAGAGAGTGAACACGTATGACGGGATTGGTGATTGAGGAGGTGGGGCAACTACTTAGAATATTTGGAACGATCCGTGTGGAAAGTATGGATAGATATGGTAGGTAGTATGGGCCCGTACTGCTGAAAGCAAAGGACCCATACTCAAAACAGGGAGAATTCTAGAGGTTCTAAGTAGAAAATTGAGAGGAGATAGCATGGTTGAGTACCATTATTCGTGGCGGATAGTGCTTCTGGTTTTACAAGTTTTTCATTTGAGATTGATTAGAATGGGATCAGATGTGATAGAGTGTGGGGCCAGAGGGCCAGGTTGAACGAGTTTTAATGGTGCATACCTTAAGGGGGAAATCGAGTTAGTTTCCGAGAGATTTTGGTGAGATGTCAATTGGAGTTGCAAGACTCGAGGATGAGTAGAGATGGTGCTTTATCGAGGATTTACGGTCTGAGTTGAGCAGCCGGCCGATAGCGGACATGCCACTTTTTGTGACAAGAGTTGTGCTATTTTTTGTGATAAGCGGAAAGGATATTGAGCTTCCGGCGCAAGGTAATATTATAGAATGAGAGGGTAATCATTGGGGACTAAGATGGTCAAGGACAAGGATATACCCTATTTGAGTATAGTAGGGCATATGTTAGCAGTAGTGTCGGGTGATCAATAGGAGTATTTTGGGGAGGTGGCTCTCATTTTCTATGATGGATATTGAGTGTGGAAGGATGTATCTGCTGTCATGATAATTCTCATGATGGGATGTTGGTCGGGGAGTCGAAGATGATGAGTGTGATAGTCTATTTTCAGACTATGAGTCATGGCTACTACGGGACAGTTAAGATGTCTGGAAGTGTATTAGTGTGAGATTTTGGATGACACGTTGGGAAGTTTTTCGAGGATTTTATCTAAGATTCGGCATGCTTGGAGTTGCTTTGTCTCTATTGGGAAGATCATCAAGTACTATGTAGTACTTTCAAAGAGTCAGCGTGATGTACCTGGTGGAACATTCTGTGGAATAGATTGTTCATATGCGAAATGGTGATAGTTCGAGCCTTGAGTGGGGGAGAACCGGGTATTTTATTGAGAGTATCATAGATTTGTACAAGAGCGGTTAGAGGGCTGGATATAGTGACCTTTGGTATGGATACATGAGACTAGGGTTATTGGTGGTCAAGGCGAGGTGTAGAGCGAGATAATGCATGTTGTACGCTTTCAGGAAGGGTGAGTGTCTCCACAACAGGTGGCCGTTGGTCGGAGACCTGGTGGTGGTTAGGAATTCTTCGAGGTGGTAATGGTAAATTCGAGGAGGCTGGCTCGTAAAGATAGTTTCGACGGTTGAAAATTTCTGGTTCAATGGATGGGTTGTTATATGTACTATGGGAAGGGTAGTAGTTGATTGGGCAACCATCTTCAGGGTTTTAAGCTATAAAGGAGGAAGTTTGGGATGGTCGTCAACATCTTCTGAGACATTGGCGATTCCCCCGTGTTTCAATTGAGAGTGGGAATATTTCAAAGTTACGAGTTGTGTGAGAGGAAGATCAGTTATGAGATTCTGAAAGGATGCATTTCTGTATCTGAGTATGATGTCGTAATTAGGAGATTTGTGGATCGTGAGGTTTTGTGATGGTGTACCGAGGTATCCGAGTAGAATGTCCTGAGTTTCGGATTATTTTGAGATTTGAATTATGAGATGGCAAGTGAAATATCAAGTGACTATGGTTCCAACGGGAGCCCTTCAGCTAATTGTCATCAAACAGGAGTATCTAAGAATGTGAATTACAGCGAGAAAAAGTGTTGGTCACGACGGTTGTCGTTAGGAGTGGTCATGCTTAATTTGGGTGGGTGTGTGTACCTATCTATGTTGAGCCTGTTGGATAAGGTGTCTAAGTCCATAACTATTTCGGGCATGTACTTGACCCGACCCGGCATGGTCCATTTGGGTTGCATGGCACCATGCAATTGGATAGACTAAATGAGAGAAATAACACTTGGAGATTATTAATATATTATAAGTTCTAATATATTAATAATATTATTTGATTAGTTGATCAAAGAATTAATTTGGAATTAATTAAGTGATCAAAGGATAACTAATTAAATATATGGGTTGATTGTGTAAATCATCCATATCTTGTATAGTGGGCTAAGAGGCTCCATGGATTATCAAGTTGGGTTCTACCCATAGGATGCTCCATGGATGCTCCATGGGAGTTACAAACCCATGGGTCATGGAAATGAAGAGCCATGACACATTAGGGTTTACATGGTGTAACCCTAGATGTGTCAACACTATATAAGAAGCATATTCTCCACCAAAAATCGGCACTACTAAGGAACTAGAGGGCTTGGCCGATTTTTGAGAAGTGTGTGTTATCTCAAGAGTCTTTCCAAGAGCATTTGGTGTTGTGTGAAGCATTTGAGGCATCACACTTGGGGTGCTAGGCTCACAAGGTTTCAAGGAACACTAGCAACAACAAGGTAAGTTATTCTATCTATGATTCTAGTTAAAATTGTTCCCCATGTATGCTAGATAGGAATATAACCTTGGAATTCAACTTTGCATGATAATTAGACAAACATAGATCCAAGGTTATTAGGGTTGCATGTACACTTAGGAAGTGTTAGAATGCTCAAAACCCATCAGTGGTATCAGAGCCTAGGCTTGTTTGTTTGTTATTTGTGCTTAAAAGTTGAAGAAAGTCGAAAATCTTGCTGTCTGACTGATGGACTCGGCGAGTCCATGGGGAGGACTCGACGAGTTCATGTGTATCTTCAACCTACTCGGCGAGTAGGTTTATGCACTCGGCGAGTAGGGTCGACAGAGTGCAGAATTTCGACTTGTGTTGCTGGAAATGGATTAGAATCATTACCCTAAAATGTTTTGGTACTTGAAAATTTATTTTAGAAGGTGTAATGTCTTTTCTAACTCATTTACAACAACTAGTTATCAAAATTACAAAGATTAAATGTGATTTTGATTCTTGAAAGTGTTCATGTTCATGTTCTTGTTCTTATGATGTTTAGATGATCATAGGAATTATTTGTAACCTATGTGGTAGATTAATTCATGATCATAATGTGTTTTAATGGAGTCCATAACTTGTCCTCAAGTTATGGAAAACCAAAAGTCTCTTGGATTAAAAAAACCATTAAAAGAACACAAGAGTTAGAAAAATGAAAAGTTCTCATTTTATTACTCTATTAAACTCATAAGTTACAAGAAATGAAAAGTTTTGAAAGTTTACAAAACTTGCCCTCAAGTTTTGGAACAAGTAAAGTTAAGTTAAAACTTTAGTTCCAACCCCTAGAATTTTAAAAGTTAAAATTCCACCCTTATACTTATATTATTATGATTTAATAATTATATATATATGTATAAGAACAAAGTCGTCTTACCGCTAGTACGCCTCATTCACGAAGCCGGTCTATAAGGTGGGTATAAGGTTGTTGCCTATAAAATGGTGACTTAATGGGTGTCCACTCTCACCCACCGCTTGCTTGATCGGTGGAGGGTCGTTAGCCGAACGGGTAAGACAAGGACTTATTAATTCTCATTCAAA
Source organism: Lactuca sativa (assembly GCF_002870075.4). Lineage (NCBI taxonomy): Eukaryota > Viridiplantae > Streptophyta > Magnoliopsida > Asterales > Asteraceae > Lactuca > Lactuca sativa. Next base: position 37,982,406 of record NC_056627.2, read on the forward strand.
GTATGATGAATATTATAAAGTAACTAAATGTTTTATTAAATTCCCAATCTTAGTTACTTTAGGAAAAATGTGAATAAGGTGCTATTCCATGAAATTACACTTTACACTTTGATTAAGTCGTTGGTGGAGCGTGTGTGGTTAACCGGCACACTAACTTGGACTTAACAAGGTAGGTAAAGGGTGACTTAGGGTTTATTATAGTATCGATGGAGCGTGTGTGGTTAACCGGCACATCGATTGAGTGATAAACTTTAAGGGTACCAAGTGATTTGCATGGTTACTTCACACCTCGTTTTGTGATCCTCGGTATCCCAGTCACAAAACTTGGAGGGCACACTCGAGATTGAAACATGCCTTTGAAAAGTTCATTGAATCTCAAAGAATCTAGGAATTTCTAAGAACCATTCAAAAAAAACCTAATAGTAAAATATTGCGGTTTTCGTGGTGGAAATTGGTGAATCGTCATTCACCTACCTTTCAAATATGATATAGCTTAGATTACGGCATACCTCTTCTAAGTTATATTATATTGTGATTGGATCCTAGCCTTAATATTACATTTGGGTGTTTTATTAAGGACTCTCTTATATCTAAACTAATCTTGTCCTAATTCCTTCAGATGTCTTTCAACAATGCTTCTGGCTCTAATCCTAATGGCTCCTTTTCCCTTATGAACTTGTGTGGGAAAGTCACCTTTGATGGATCCAACTTCAATGAGTGGATCAGAAACATCAGGATGATTACCCGCTACGAGGACAAAGAATATGTCCTTGACAAGGAGCTTAAGGAGATTAATGAGTCCACTGCAACTCCTCAGGAGATCGCTGAATTTCGGGCGCATGAAAGGGATGCTACGAAAGTGGCTTGCATCATGACTGCCACGATGACAGCGGAACTCCAAAAGTCTTATGAAGATTTCTACCCTTATGACATGCACCAAGATTTGATGGAAAGATACCATCAAAGTGCAAGACAAGAGAGGTATGAAATCATCTGCTCCATGATAACAACCATGATGAAGGACGGGGAATCCGTCACGAGCCACATGCAGAAAATGCAAAGATATGTGGATCGTTTGCTGAAGCTTAATGTGAACTTCCCGGAGGATCTTGCAATAGATATTATTTTGCATTCCTTACCATCGTGCTATGATCAATTCCGCATGACATATCACATGAACAAGGAAGAAGTCACCCTCAGCAAACTTCAGGGACTTCTCAAGACCGCAGAAACAGGTCTTAAGGGGAAGTCGGTTGCTATCACTCCTACTCAAAACTCTACTCCGGTTTTGGCAATTGGGAAGAATCGAGGGAGGAAGAGAAAGAGCTCTTCTAAGGGTACCAAGGCTCGGACCCTTGATGGCTCTTCTTCAAGTGGAACCAAGAAAGGTTTCGTTACTCCTTCTTCTGACCCAAAAGAGGTTGAATGCTTCTATTGCCATGAAAAAGCTCATTGGAAGCGGAACTGCCCAAAATACCAGCAAGATGTGAAGGATGGGAAAGTTAAACCCAACCATGCAGGTATTTACACTATCATTTCTAATAACTCACCCCATTCTAATTCTTGGGTCCTTGATACCGGGTGTGGTATTCACATTTGTTGTGACTTGCAGGGACTAAGAAGAAGTGAGGATGTGGAGCAAGGAAGGATAAACTTGATCATGGGGAATAGGAAAGCTATACCTGTTACCAAGATTGGAGTTTATACTTTATCGCTAAGTAGTGGGTTTAGTTTAGATTTGAATAAGTGTTGTTATTCGCCAGGAATGGCAAGAAATATTATTTCCTTTCATGCTTTGTACAAACAAGGGTTTACCTTTTCATTTAATAATGAAGTTGGTTCTATAGAAGTTTTCTATAATAATGTCTTTTATTTTAAAGCATTACCTTGTGATGGTGTGTATGAAGCTGTATCTGTTGTAGATAACTTGGGAAATAATGTTTTGTGTATTGATTCTACTAATAATAACTTGGATAAAGCATCATTATGGCATTGTCGTCTTGGACATATAAGCAAGAAACGCATAGGCCAACTCCAAAAAGATGGAGTCTTGGAGTCGTTTGACCTAAAGTCAGATGATAGTTGCGAATCATGCTTACTTGGAAAAATGACAAAGTCACCCTTCACAGGTTCATGTGAGAGGGGTGAAGGTTTGTTGGACCTTATACACACGGATGTGTGTGGACCATTCAAACATGCCACAAGGGATGCTAATCGTTATTATTTGACTTTTACTGATGATTATAGTAGATATGGATATGTCTACTTGATCAAGCATAAGTCAGAGACTTTCGAGAGGTTTAAGGAATTTAAACAGGAAGTCGAGAATCAATTGGGCAGGAACATTAAGATGCTTCGATCCGATCGTGGTGGTGAGTATCTTAGTTCAGAGTTCCTCGACTATCTAAGGGAATGTGGGATAGTCTCACAATTGACACCTCCCAGGACACCACAGTTGAATGGTGTGGCTGAGAGGCGTAATCGAACCTTGTTGGATATGGTTCGTTCCATGATGAGTCGAGCTACGCTACCAATCTCATTCTGGGGGTATGCCTTAGAGACTGCCGCCCATATCCTCAACCTAGTCCCTACAAAGAAAGTTGCCAAAACTCCTCACGAGATGTGGACTGGTAAAGTACCTAAACTAGACCACATCAAGATTTGGGGTTGCGAGGCTTTCGTGAGACGCGAGACTCATGATAAGCTCGAACCTCGAAGCGAGAGGTGTATTTTCATCGGCTACCCACAGCATTCCTTTGGTTACCTCTTCTACAGACCTAGTGACAATGTGGTCTTTGTAGCAAGAAGAGGAGTCTTTCGAGAAAGAGAGTTTATAAGCCAAGGAGACAGTGGGAGGCAAATTGATCTTGAAGAAATTCAAGAATCAAGCGGTGAAGGAACTTCAAACTCTAGCCCTCAACTTGAGGAGGAAACTCCTGTTGAGCCAATTGACAAATCTGTACCTCTGAGACGTTCCACGAGAGTTAGGAGTGCACCTGAGCATTACTATGGATTCCATATTACTGCAGAAGGTGAGACACTTATTAGTGATGAGACACTAGTAAGTCAAGATGACCCTAACAGCTACGAGGAAGCCATGGCAGGCCCCGAGTCTGCTAAATGGAAAGAGGCTATGGATAGCGAGATACAATCCATGTATGACAATCAAGTTTGGAACTTGGTTGAAAATGTACCAGGTCGTAAGACAGTAGGGTGCAAATGGGTCTTCAAGAAGAAGACCGACATGGATGGTAAAGTACACACTTATAAGGCTAGACTGGTTGCAAAGGGCTTCTCTCAAATTCCTGGAGTGGACTATGATGAGACCTTTTCTCCGGTAGCCAAGATTAAGTCTATTCGGGTTCTGTTAGCCATAGCTGCATTTCATGATTATGAAATTTGGCAGATGGATGTCAAAACCGCTTTCCTTAATGGGAAGTTGGCTGAAGATGTTTACATGAGTCAGCCAGAGGGTTTTGTCAGCAACGAGTACCCTAATAGAGTGTGTAAGCTTGAGAAATCCATTTATGGATTGAAGCAAGCACCTCGCAGATGGAATCTTTGCTTTGATGAAAAGGTCAAGGAATTTGGCTTTTCTAGGAGTGAAGATGAATCTTGTGTGTATGTCAAGGCTAGTGGGAGTATAGTTAGCTTCTTGGTATTGTATGTGGATGACATACTGCTCATAGGAAACGACATTCCAACCCTGCAGGAAGTAAAGTCCTGGGTTGGGAAGTGTTTCGCTATGAAGGACCTTGGTGAAGCTGCCTATATTCTGGGGATAAGAATCTTGAGAGATCGGAGTAAAAGACTAATTGGACTTAGTCAGAGTACCTACTTGGATAAGGTGCTGAAGAGATTCAGCATGCAGGACTCCAAGAAAGGAGAGTTACCCATCCAGAGTAACACCAAGTTGAGTAAGACACAAAGCCCTAGCACTGAGGCTGAGATAGCAGAAATGAGTCGAACACCTTATGCTTCGGCTGTAGGATCGATCATGTATGCTATGACGTGTACTCGACCCGATGTAGCTTTTGCCTTGAGCATGGTTAACAGGTATCAGGCGAACCCTGGCAAGGCACACTGGACTGCGGTAAAGAATATCCTCAAGTACCTACGGAGGACTAAGGACTGGGTCCTTACCCTCGGTGGGAGTGATAACTTGAGAGTTGTAGGGTATAGTGATGCTAGCTTCCAGACTGATAGGGATAGTTTCCGCTCTCAGTCGGGCTGGGTCTTTACCCTAAACGGAGGAGCAATTTCTTGGAAGAGTTCCAAGCAAGAGACAGTGGCTGATTCTACTTGTGAATCAGAGTATATTGCAGCTAGTGAAGCAGCAAAGGAAGCGATATGGCTGAAGAACTTCATTGGAGACCTTGGAGTTGTACCAGCTATTAAAGAGCCAATGGAAATTTTCTGTGATAGTGAAAGTGCTGTTGCCTTAGCCAAGGAACCAAGGGATCATGGGAGATCCAGACACATCGACAGAAAATACCATTTCATTAGACATCGGATCGAAGAAGGACTCCTCGTGGCAAAGAGGGTATCATCGGATGAGAACCCAGCAGATCCCCTCACGAAGGGACTGAGTAGGGTTAAGCATCTCCAGCATGCTCGGAGCATAGGGCTGAAGGATGATATAAGTTTTAGTAGTTAGATAACTCAGAAATTTGTAAAGTGTAATTGACATTTGATGATGAATAAAAGGTGTTTTATTTATGAGTAAAGTGTTGCTATCTCTTGTCAATCGTTTACTATATTTCTTTTGCATGTTTTGACTTCCAGAATAATTTTGTTTGGTGTAACATATTATTCAAACCTCCACAGTCGGTCATATGTCGGAAGTAGGTATGAATCAAGACTGTCATGATGGGTTGTAGAGGTCCAAGGTGTTGGACAAGGCTACAACAATCATGAGTGCTCATAAGTTCTGAGCATTGGACTCAACCCACGCTCACTGGAATCACTTCATGGAATTCTATCTCGAGTGATCGTGAGACGGTAATATCATATAAGTCTTCAAACCTAGAGATATGATTTGTTACTTACGAGTTGGTTATGCATTGACTGTACGAAACCGCATTGGTAACTCGATGTTATAAAACGTACTTTTGTGTGTAATTCAATGAGTGGTAGAACAAACATATGAGTCGAAGTTTATCTGTTCCTTCTTGGATTAGAAGCTGATATCTGGGCCCCTCGATGATTTTGTTTTGACCCATGTATCGGGCCCGGTCAGAACTAAGTTGATGTGTTCAATTAAGTTCTATGTCAAACAAATCGGAAATCGAGAAACAAATGCTGGACAATAAGCAAGACTATGTTCCATGTATTTGTCCGGCTGATATCTAGAACGGAGGATTATATGATCACTTATCTTAAATGGCGTACTATCATCTTCTCAGTTCCGAGAAACCTTGAAAGAGCTACGATTGCCGGTCGGTTCCTGAAGTACTAGAGATATAGTTATTAGACTTATCCAAGTGGGAGACTGTTGGATAAGGTGTCTAAGTCCATAACTATTTCGGGCATGTACTTGACCCGACCCGGCATGGTCCATTTGGGTTGCATGGCACCATGCAATTGGATAGACTAAATGAGAGAAATAACACTTGGAGATTATTAATATATTATAAGTTCTAATATATTAATAATATTATTTGATTATTTGATCAAAGAATTAATTTGGAATTAATTAAGTGATCAAAGGATAACTAATTAAATATATGGGTTGATTGTGTAAATCATCCATATCTTGTATAGTGGGCTAAGAGGCTCCATGGATTATCAAGTTGGGTTCTACCCATAGGATGCTCCATGGATGCTCCATGGGAGTTACAAACCCATGGGTCATGGAAATGAAGAGCCATGACACATTAGGGTTTACATGGTGTAACCCTAGATGTGTCAACACTATATAAGAAGCATATTCTCCACCAAAAATCGGCACTACTAAGGAACTAGAGGGCTTGGCCGATTTTTGAGAAGTGTGTGTTATCTCAAGAGTCTTTCCAAGAGCATTTGGTGTTGTGTGAAGCATTTGAGGCATCACACTTGGGGTGCTAGGCTCACAAGGTTTCAAGGAACACTAGCAACAACAAGGTAAGTTATTCTATCTATGATTCTAGTTAAAATTGTTCCCCATGTATGCTAGATAGGAATATAACCTTGTAATTCAACTTTGCATGATAATTAGACAAACATAGATCCAAGGTTATTAGGGTTGCATGTACACTTAGGAAGTGTTAGAATGCTCAAAACCCATCAGAGCCGTGGAGTATTCGATAGTGAACTCAGTAGGGTGATGACTTGAGGAGGAGATTATAAGGGATAAGAGGGTGATTAGATCCGAGTGGGAGTAATCACTTCGGATTATCAGGAGAATGGATTGAGCCCATGGCGATTCAGTGAGAGAGGGTGTTCTGATACTTCGGGGAGCCATAGTACTCACTTGTCAACGAGAGGGTGTTGTGATACTGTGGGGAGCCGTAGTACTCACTAGTCAGTGAGAGGGTGTTGTGATACTATGGGGAGCCGTAGTACTCACTAGCCATTGAGAGGGTGTCGTGGTGTTATGGGGAGCCGTGTTATTCGTTACTCAGAGCATGACGCAGGAGAGTTCTTGGGCTTGAGTAGTCTTATTGGACTGAGTCTTCAGGAACCCGGTGGCCAGACTCGAAAAGAGACGGAGGTCTCCATAATGGTTGGGAATCATTATATTCTGAGCTAGGCTGTGGAGACCGCAATCGGAAGGAATCAAAGAAGTGATGCACGCGTGGGTTGCGGGTTATGGGTCACGAGTGGAGTGTATCGTTGGGACGAGTGGTTCCAATTCAGTATCAGACCAGACTCTCGAGTTGAGTTTCATTCTAGTGGTGTATTAAGTAGGCAAAATGAGATTCCGGATATGGATATGGATTTCATTTTGAAAGGGGTATTGTTTTTCATCTGGTGTCTTACCCCTGTGTGGGTCAGTTCGGTTATATGAGAAGTACCGCGAGAGGTATGGAGCTAATTTGTAGTAGACGACTGAGGTCGAGGGTGATGAATGCAGTGGGGTTGTAGTATTCGCTTGTGGTAAGGAAAACTTCGTGACTTATGTGTCACAATGGGTCGAGAATGTTATTATGAGAAAAAAGTAAGTGAGACATGTTGGGGTATGTGATGGGTAACCTTTGGAGGTTCAACAGTGGGTCGGGAGCTGACATGGTGCTCAGTGATTGAAAGAGATATTTGAGAGGGAGCTGGGGCTTGTGATTATTATATGGCTGAGGATACTTCTGAGTGAGCCTGATCATTTTCTTGCATGTGAGGACAGGGTGTTAAGAGTTCTTTGTTCAGATAGGGTTTCGATTGCAGTTCAGTGGATGAGTCTATGGTGTAATGTGACCTTTTCGTTCATTGGAGTAGGATATGGAGCACTTAGTATTTCTGTTATGAGTGATCGATGGAAAATTTTTGGGGCTTTGACTTGTTTCTATCATTCGCAACGAAAGGATCATAGGGACAATAAGTTATTGGGTTTGTTATTCGAGGATCGTTAAACATAGTGATATCTTGAGAGGGCGGTCTAGTAGTAAGACGGGCCATTAGAGTTTCCAGATTCTGGAGAGCAAGAAGGGGTATCGTTGCGGCTGATGGGTCTGTCCTTTTCTGGAAATTTGGATTCAGGTGTCTATGGAGAAAGACTGTTGTGTGGCATGAAATCCTTTTTGGTGGTGCTTCCCATGCCATTGGGTTTCGATCTGTGTGATGCTAATGTGTGATTTCGTGGGAGAAATCAAATTAACTGGAGGAGAATTATAACATCCTGGTTCCGATGTATAACATTTCTATATGAGTTTTCATGGGTGACTTGACGAGTTGGTGCCTCTACTCGTCGAGTAGAGTCACAACTGGTGATGTGGATTAATGAGCTGACTCCCCGAGTCAGCACTGTTGATGGAAACCCTAAATTCTCGGGCCTATGGCCTATTTAAGGACACTTATAGCCTCCATTTCATCTCATCAGTTATCCTACACCCCTGAGAGCAAACCTTAATTTCTACTTTAGCTAGAGCGTGATAGAGAAGCTCATATTGAGGTTCTTGTTCATGATTTGAAGAAGACTGTTAGGTATGAAGTCTTCAACTTTCTTCTTATTTTAAGAAGATCTCATATCTATGGAGTTTTAGGGCTTCTTGCCATCCTTTGATTGGGTTTTTAAGTAGCATGAGTTATCAAGAAGTCTTGACCTCAGATATGGACCTTGTGTGGTCCTTATAGTCTAGATGTCCCAGCTTTATTCATCCATATGAGGGTTTTTGGGCTTAATCATTCATGAAGGGCTGGTATTAGCATTTTGGAGCAATAACCTCATGCATAAACGTAAAGATCGAAGATTTACATGCTTATTGAGCCTTGAGATGACAGATCTAGTGTTTGGAGTGACAGATCTGTTTGAAATCATCTGAATGAGTAATCAGATCGAAGGGACTCGCCGAGTCCATGGCCTGACTCGACGAGTTGGTGAGGTTTTGTCCCGATGAGCTTAATCGTGCAATAAATCGGCGAGTTGGAGGTCAACTCGACGAATTGAGCTGGACTTTCTTGAGACTTCTGAGGGAATGATGGAACTTGACGATTCGCATGAGTGCACTCAACGAGTCGGGTCAAAGATAGACTGATTGACCCGAGTTTGACTTCTGTTGACTTTAGGGTTTAATCTACATGAGTATTGGAGACCATGGAGGGGTAAAATGGTCTTTTACCTAATTCGATATTTGGAAGGAGAGGAGTAGGTTTTGGTTATTTAGAGTCGAGAATCGAGTGTTTATTAAGATAACTACCCTATGTGTTAGGCAGTGGCTAGATCGAGATTCTAGTGAGAGGATGCTTGCTTGTTGTCAAGGTGAGTCTTCTCACTATATCTTACCTAGAGTGGTTACTATGCATGACCAGAGGGTCTTGTGTGTTTACATGAGTTATGTGATATTATGATTTTGTATATGTGATATGTTTATGCTATACCTTGAGATTATAAAGCTAGGACCGGAAGGTCAAAAGAGTTAGGGTCGGAAGGTCAAAAAAGTTAGGACCGGAAGGTGTACATAGTTAGGACTGGAAGGTCATCAGAGTTGTGGCATCGGAAGGTCCCACTGAGACACATTGACCAGAAGGTCTTACAAACCTATAGCCTCGATTGGCTAATTATTGTGCGTGATATTTTGGGGAACTCACTAAGCTTCATGCTTACCGTGTTATGTGTTATGTTTTTTAGGTTTCTCAGGATCGCGGGAAGGCACCGGCTTGATTATATGTGACATCCCCATTTTCACGGCCAGAAAAGACCGATTTTGTTTATGCTTTATAAAAATCAGAGTACCTCTTTTAATAAAAATGTTGCGGAATTTGCTCCCATTAAAACATGATAAATACGTTATCAAGGCATTTCCGAAGAAAAGTATTTTTATTCATTTTAAAACATTTGGGATGTCATCGTCAATACAGAAACATAAGCATAAACAGAAAGTACATTGATTATCACTAGTGATTTATATCTTCTTAATCTTAGTGTAATGTGACTTCATATTAGCACCTGTGATATTAATAAACTGAGTGGGCCAGGTTTGGAAACCTGGTGAGTACATAGGGTTTTCAACCCACAATAATATAATTATTATGTTTAATCATCAAACAGTCAACCCAATTACCCATCCCCATTATCTTCTTTACTCTTAAGGATCTACCCTAAGAATCAATAATTTCTCATTCATTCATTCCTAAGGATTATCCTAAGGAATAGGTACGAAGTCCATCGTTGTCAATGACACAGCTGTCAAGCACAGCTGCCAGTTCTATCACTTAGGCGCATCTGCCAGAATTATGACATTCTATGTGAGGCGCAGCTGCCAGTGTTGTCCTTCGAGCACAGCTGCTAGGGTTATCTCGTTTATTGACAATATCGTTTTCGAGAGTCCACTTGCAATACATGTCAATGGGTTTTTAGTGTACACCGGTGAACACATCGTTAACAACACCTACAGGTTGCGAGCCTGCTAGTGTTCTATTGGGCTGTCTAGAATAGTTCGTATTTGTCATCCATACTCTGCTAGATGATGGGGCCAGCATTTGGGAACAAGGCTTCTCACATCGTCCACCTCTCACCCTTAACTCATGGTCTATATCACCTCTCAACTCATCATCCAACTCATATTTCATCTACCCATGTTTTACCCAACATATTACGTAGATATAAATACATATACAGTTTAAATCATATAAAACTTGTATAAAATCGTTCATCTAGCGTAGATAGCAACTATACATATAATATGCACACATAACATGTAGTTTATATAAAATACTTCATATCTATGTGTAAGATGAAAGGGACCATGCTCTCACTTGAAAAGGCGGTGATTCCGAACTCAAACAATGCTTCGCTTCTTAAAAATAATTTCGTTCGACGAAACCTAGTATTATTACCACTAGAGTTTAGTCTATTATTTGCCAAGACTAAGTAATAGTCTAGCTATTATTACTATTATATAAGTGTTAAACCATACTTATATAACCCTTAATAATAGCCCAAGTACTTATTATAAGTTCCTAATAACGTTACTATAATTAAATAAAAGCTATATTAAAAACAACGTAGGCGTAGCTCACTTACAGCGGGTTTTATAGAAAATCAGGCTTTGCTTGGAGCAGCATTCCTAAGCCGAAAAACTATTCTTCACGGAGCCATCAAGCACTTCAGGGCTTCTGCCTCGTGCTAGGGAGGTTCCCTAGGCTTTTCAGGGGGGGGGGGGGGGGGTTTGGGGGGCTAGATAGAGGTTCTAGAGAGAGAGAATAAAGAGAAGAAAGAATGAGAAAGGTGTGAAGAAAATGAGGGTGGGAGAGGTTCTATTTATAGGGTGAGAATTGATGAACTTGATGCCACATGTCACCATCTAGTGGCAAGACTTAGGGAGAAAGCAATGGCCAAGATTGTGCCACATCACCCATTTTCGCACATCACACTTCCGACTTCTAAAATCGGTAACGTTAACATACGATCTCCGTTTTTGACGTTCTTTATATCCACGCGTAGGTAAAAGTAAGATCTACAACTTTCATTTTGACTCCGTCGGCTAATTCTCGACCAATCTTAAATTTAACAGTACGAAGAGATTATAGTGTTAAATGTCCGCGTAAATTCATAACTTCTACATACGGACTCTGTTTTCGTCTGTCTTTTTACTGTTGAGTTCCTATTAATGAGATCTTCAACTCTCATTTAGGTCCCGTAGGCCAAAAACCGCTCGATCTAAAATTCGAGTTTCGGGTTGTGCACTGCTAAGCAAAATCTTAGAAAATTCAGAACTTCCTCATACGAAGTCAGATTTGGGCGTTCTTTTTTTTATGTTCTCGTTTTAACGTATGCTACAACTTTTTTTTTTGATTTCTAAGGCTAAAAAGTCCTCCATCGTAAATTCACTATTTACGTATCCCGGTGTTGTGCCGGTTTTGCCGTAAAACTTCGACGGACCATAACTTCTTCGTTATAACTCGGATTTCAACGTTATTTATATGTACGGAACCCTTGAGACGTATTCTACAACTTGGTTAAGATTATTTATTCTAAATAATATTTTATCAAAAATTCGTTTTCGACCCCTATTATCTCTAAATTGACTAGCCCGGATCTACGGGTGTTACATTGTACACACCAGTGAAAGAGTTATGTTTTGAAGATCCTGAATTTTAATCAAACAATTATGGAGTTTTGATTTGTAAAATAAATTAATGAGATTTATTTGAAATATGTTAAGAGAAATATGCGATTTTAAATGAAAATTTTATTTGAAACTTTACGGTGTTACATTATAAGAGGTTAAGTCCTGAATTGGGAAGTGTTTTGCTATGAAGAACCTCAGAGAAGCTGCTTATAGTCTGGGGATAAGGATATTGAGAAAAAAGAGTAAAAGACTAATAGGACTTCGTCAAACTACCTACTTGGACAAAGTGTTGAAACGCTTTAGCATGGAGGAGTCCAAGAAAGCTGACTTACCTATCCAAAGCAATACCAAACTGAGTAAGACTCAAAGTCCGAGTACAGAGGCTGAGATAGCAAAAAATGAGTTGAATACCCTATGCTTCCGTAGTTGGCTCGATCATGTATTCTGTGAATTGTACTCGCCCTGATGTGGCCTTTGCTTTGAGTATGGTCAACAGATATCAAGGGAATCCTGGTAAAGCTCATTGGACTGCAGTTAAGAACATTCTTAAGTACCTATGGAGGACTAAGGACTGGGTCCTTACCCTCGGTGGGAGTGATGACTTAAGAGTGACAAGGCATAGCGACGCCAACTTTCAAACCGACCGAGACAATTTACGCTCTCAGTCGGGCTAGGTGTTTACCCAGAATGGAGGAGTAGTGACAAGGAAAAGTTCCAAACAGGAAACTGTAGCTGATTCAACATGCGAATTAGAGTACATAGCAGCAAGCGACGCATCGAAGGAGGAAATATGGTTGAAAAACTTCATCGGAGAACTTGAAGTCATACCATCCATAAAAGAGCCTATGAAGATTTTATGCGATAATGAAGGGGCGGTTGACTTAACCAAGGAACCAAGAGATCATGGTAGATCCAGGCATATCGATAGAAAGTACCACTTAATAAGACATAAAGTAGAAGAAGGACACCTCGTGGTAAAGGGGATATCACCAGAAGATAACCCAGCAGATCCCCTTACAAAGCGACTAACTAGGGTTGATAGAAGACTGTCATGAGTTGGATTGTAGATTGTCTAAGGTGTTAGACATAACAAAAGCTTGCTACACCATTCATGAGTGCTCCTAAAATAATATTTGAGTATTTGATTGAACCTGCACTCACCTGAATTACTTCATGGAATTTATCATGAGTAATTGTGAGACGATAATATGATATAGTTTCAAACCAAGATATACAAGTTGTTGACTACGAGTTGATTGTTCATTGATGACATGAAAACGCATCAATAACTTGATGTTATAAAACGTGTCGTTATGCATGATTTGATGAGTAGTTAGTAGAAGCATATAATGTCGAAGTTTATCTATTTCTTTTATCCTAAGAGGATTAAAAGCGATATCTTGGGCCCCTCGATGATTCTGTTTTGACTATGTGTCAAGCCCGATCAGAAATTAATTGATGTGTTCAGTTATGTTCTATGTCAGATGAATCGGAAATCGGGAAAGAAATTGCAGGACAATAAGTATAATTATGTTCCATGTGTTTGTCCGCATAGATATCTTGAGAACAAAAGAATATACGATCCCTTATCTGAAAGACGCGTCATTGACTAGGTCAGAGTTCGACATCGGCTTTTGAAATCATACGATTGTTAATTCGGATCCTGAATTCACATTGGCAATTATAGTTATTAAACTTATCCAAGTGGGAGACTGTTGGATTTGGTGTCTAAGCCCCTAACTATAACTAGGATGTACTTGAGTTGATTGTAGCATGGTCCTTTTGGGTTGCCTTCACCAATGCAATTTGATAGGATAGACTTTTGAGAATAAGATTATTTATGATTTATTAATATATTACAAGTATAATATATTAATATAAAATCATGTTATTTAATTAGTATTGATCAAGAATTAATTTGGAATTAATTTTGTGGTCAAAAGAGACTAATTAAATATATGTGGACTGATTATCTAATCAATCATTCTTATAGTGTGGGCCAGTGACCCGTTATTATTTAGTTAGGCTAAACCAATGAGATAATCCATGGATAGTCCTTGGAGGTTAAACCCATGGAGCATAAGAATGTGAAAGGTCATGGATCGTTAGGGTTTACATGAATGTAACCCTAGCTGACCAACACTATAAAATGCATCCCCTAGAGCCAAAATCGGTTACACACATACTTAACGCCATTCATTCTAAGAGAGTGAGGTTGATTTTTTGCCAATTAACCTATTCTCTTAAGACTCCTCTTGCATATTGGTGTTTGTGAACCATTAGAGGCATGACACTTGGGGTGCTATAGATTTCAAAGGTCAAGAACTAAAAGTCCTTCTAAGAGGTAAAGTCATCTAGCTAGTTGTATTGGTCAATTGTTCAATTATATGCTAGTTAGGGAGAATGCTTTGGAAAATTAAAAATGCATATATAATTAGAGAAAACATAGATCCAAATCATTTAGGGTTGCATGTGCACCATAGGAGTGTTTTAGTGCTCAAACCCCAACAGTTCTAACATATCATAATATCAAACAACATTGTGGTAGTTTTGGGACAACTTACTGGCTTTGGTTGAAGTACACATCACATTCTTTCTTGATTTTTTTAAACAATTTTTTTTAATACCATTTTTAAAACCTTTGCAGTTCCTTAGTTTGACAATGGATTCACATAGGTGTTCCTCCAATTCGCTTAAACCAAGGCTCTGATACCAACTTGTAACATCTCAAAATTTACAACAAATTTAAACTTTTCTAATCAGCCAATATACTAATAAAAGTGTTTACAAATCAGTGTCTCCCAATATCAACAACATAAAACCAAGATGTGTACGGTCATGCCTTCTCCTTCCCATGATCATCGGAAGTACCTTAAATTATAACCAAAAATTGTAAGCCAACACTTATTGATTTTCCCCCAAAGTACCACCACACAATACACATATCATATACAAACAAGCTTGTTGGGTCCAATCAGTCATCGAACTAGAATCACCTTGGTCCACAACCATCGGTCTGGATTATCCATGGCCCAATCTGTCATCGGACTAGAATGCCAATATATAATAGGTCCACTCAGTCATTGGACTGGAATACTAATATACAGTGGGATGGATCGCATCGGATGTGTATAAGGTTACGATGAAGAATCGTTACCCACTCCCAATGATAGATGACTTATTTGATCAGCTTCAGGGAGCGTCTTGGTTCTCCAAGACTGATCTACGGTCAGGGTACCACCAGATGAGGGTTAGGGAAGAAGGTGTATAGAAGACAACTTTCCAGAATCGGTATGGCCATTACGAGTTCGTGGTGATGCCTTTCGGGCTCACCAATGCTCCCGCCGCATTCATGGACCTCATGAACCGCGTGTGCAGACCGATGCTGGATCGGTTTGTGATAGTTTTCATTGAGGACATCTTGGTTTATTCCAAGACGCGGGAGCAGCATTAGGAGCACTTGCGAGAGGTGTTGGATACCCGAAGGAGGAAAGCTTGTATGCTAAGTTCTCCAAGTGCGAGTTCTGGTTGCACGAGGTATAGTTTCTTGGGCACCTTGTCAACCAAAACGGGATTTTGGTTGACCCGGCCAAGGTGGAGGCCGTGATGACATGGGAGGTTCCGAAATCTCCATCTGAGATTCGAAGTTTCCTGGTATTAGCCGGCTAATATCGGAGATTCATCCATGATTTCTCCAAAATAATTGTACCCTTGACCCGACTGACGATGAAAGTTGTTGTATTTCGCTGGGGGCCTGAGTAGCATGCCGCTTTTGAGACGCTGAGACAGAGATTGTACGAGACGCCAATCTTAGCCCTACCAGAGGGCATGGAGGATTTTGTTGTGTATTGTGATGTGTCCATCTTGGGCTTGGGCGCGATATTGATGTAGAGGGGGCATGTTATCGCCTACGCTTCGAGGCAGCTGAAGCCTCATGAGGGGAACTATCCAACGCATGACTTGGAGTTAGGGGAAGTTGTTTTCGCTCTCAAGATTTGGCCTCAGTACTTCTATGGGATCCGCTGTACTATCTACACGGACCATAAGAGTTTGAGGTACCTTATGGATCAGTTGAATCTGAACATGAGGCAGCGTCAGTGGCTTGATGTGGTGATGGATTACGATTGTGAGATCCTCTACCACCCAGGGAAGGCCAACGTCGTGGCCGATGTGCTTTGTCGCAAGGTAGCGCTGGTCAGAGATATTTTCTTGAGGACGAAGGTGGTGACTCTACTGTTGGAGCAGATTCGAGAAGCCCAACAGGAAGCTATGAAGGAGCAACATCGTAAGAGTGAGCACATTGTGGGCCAGGTTTTCTCTTTCGATTATGACAGTCGTGAATTGTTCACGCTACACCGTAGAGTGTGGGTCCCATATCATGGAGGTGTGCGCCAAGTATTGATGGAGGGGGCGCACAAATCTAGGTTTTCTATCCATCTCGGGGTGACGAAGATATATAGGGATCTTTGTCTTGATTATTGGTGGCCCTACATGAAAAGGGATGTAGCTTGGTTTGTTGAGAGATGCCTGGCCTGCAGGAAGGTTAAGTCCGAGCACCAGAGGCCTCATGGCAAGATCCAACTGTTCAATATTCCGCTTTGGAAATGGAAATATATCACTATGGATTTCATCACAAGCTTCCCAAGACTGCACGGGGAGTGGATTCAATTTGGGTCATCGTGAATCGGTTGACCAAGAGTGCCTATTTCATACCGATCCAGGAGAGCATCTCGACTGAGAAGTTGGCTAATATCTATATACGAGAGGTAGTAGTTCGGTACAGAGTGCCAGTTTTAGTAATTTCAGACCGAGACGTGCGATTTACTTTCAGATTCTGGAAAAAGTTTCACAATGAGTTGGGTACTCGTCTGCTCTTCAGCATTGCTTTTCACCCATAGACGGACGGTCAGAGTGAGCGGACCATCCAGACTCTATAAGATATGTTGTGGGCGTGTGTTTTAGACTTTGTAGGTAGTTAGGATACTTACCTTCCTTTGGCTGATTTTTCCTATAATAACAGATATCATGCGAGTATTGACCATCCTCCTTTCGAGATATTGTATGGGAGGAAGTTCAGGACCGCGATATGCTGGGGTGAGGTTGGCCAAAGGGTCATGGGGAGTACCGAAGTGGTACTCAATACGATGGAAAGGATCCAGCTGGTGTGGAGCAGGCTCTAGACTACTCAGAGTCGACAAAAAAGATATGCCAAAAAACATCATTCGGACATGGAGTGTCAGGTCGAGGATATGGTGTTCCTGAAGGTGTCGCCTTGGAAAGGCATCATTCAGTTCAGGAAGCGGGGCAAGTTGGGCCCCAGGTACATTGGAGCTTTCAGGATTGTAGCCCATGTGGGCAAGGTGGCTTATAGGTTGGACCTTCCAGCCGAACTCAGCCAGATTCGCAGTACCTTTCACGTCTCCCAGTTGTGGAAGTGTCTGGTAGACAATTCAGCAATGGTGCCTTTGGAGGATATTCAGGTGGATGCAACATGAACTACATCGAGCGGCCAGTACCTATCCTTGACAGGAAGTCGAAGGATCTGAGAAACAAGAGGGTGGAACTAGTGAAGGTGCAATGGCAGCACCGCAAGGGCTCGGAATGGACCTGGGAGCCTTAGGACGAGAGGAGAGATCACTACGCCGAGCTTTTTCCGGATCCAACAACAGACTTCGAGGATGAAGTCTAAAATAAGTAGGGGAGATTTGTAACACCCGGTTCCTGGTACATATTTATTTCCAAGTTTTATTATATTTTACTTTGGGACTCAGCGAGTTGAAGGCCCAACTCATCGAGTACACTCGACAATGCGCGTGGATTTTAAGTGACCTACTCCACGAGTCGGGAGACCGACTCGAGGAGTAGGATCTGTCTGGACAAAACCCTAATATTTACGGGTTGCACCCTATTTAAACACCTGAAGTGGTTCCATATGTAGCCTCAGACACCCTCAGACCATCCCCACGAAACCGTAAACGTTTTTGAGTGATTTTGAGCTCTTTGTGCATTTTGTGTAAGTTAGAAGGTTGAAGAGAAGAAGGAGCATGGGATATTAGAAGGAACAAGGAGATCCAGAGGTTTTGCTTCATTTCCTATTTATTGGAGGTAAAAAGTCCATACCTTGCTTCTCCTTTCATTAGATATTCTTTTTCGAGTAACTTAGGGTTTTTGGAAGCCATTTTGAAGCCATTCTTGGATGCAACCATGATTTTTGGATAAGGACTTCAGATCTAGAACCATTGAGGGTTCCCATGACATAAAGGTGCCAACCTTAAGGCCATGGGAGACCCATGCATCACATAAACCCCTTTTTATGGATTTTTGAGCCAAAAGCCCCATGCATGGACATCAAGCTTGTAGCTTTACGTGTAAAAGGGACCCTAGGAGGCCAAATCTATAGTTTTGATACGTTAAGGCCCATTATAATCGACTGTATAGTTTTGGACAAAGAAGGACTCGGCGAGTCACTTGGGTGACTCGGCGAGTTTGGTCGCTTTTCCCCCTAAAGACGTCTTCTGCTAGGGGTTTGTTTTAGACCTGGAAATCATATGACTCAGCGAGTGTATGAACAAACTCGGCGAGTCCAAGGCAATGTCCCAACCTCAAGAAGACGGACTCGAAGAGTGCATGGAGAACTCGATGAGTCAGAGGCTAGACTCATTCATTTGGATGAAGATGAACTCAGCGGGTTCAAGAACGAACTCGACGTGTCGGTTGAAGAGAGTCAAAAGGTGTTGTCGAAGATGAACCCGTTGTGCTCTTGCTAGACTCGACGAGTAAGGACGAGATTACGGTAATAAGTGGAAAAGGGGACTCGACAAGTTGGTGGACCAACTCGATGAGTCGAGTTAATCAGAAGTTGACTTTGACTAGGGTTTGACCCTTGTGGGGGTTATGAGTATGTAATAGTAATCGAGAAAGGTCGTTGTGTAGGGATTGAGGAGTAGAGACGAGTTGATCTTTGTGCCGAGGACTGTGCAGATACTACATGACATCGAGGTGAGTAACCTTCCAGTAGAATTGGGTCTAAGGCACCAAAGCCAACCCACTAGTAGTTGATTATAGTTGAGATGATTGTCTTTCTAATAATTGTCTGGTTCACTAATACCTGATATGTTTATGTGCTAGCATGATTATGTTGTATGTGATTGTGGTAGTAGGAGGGGACTAGTCCCCAATTTCAGTTGTTAGGACCAAAGGGTAGGTCGAGCACCCCAGATATGCCTGATAGTATGTTTATGCTATGATATATGTGGTAGTAGTCCTAAGGGGTGAAATAGTCCCCGAAGTTAGGTTGTTAGGACCGAAGGGTAGGTCAGCACCCCAGAACGGCTTGACACGGGTACGTCAGCATCCCATAATGGCTTGACATGGGTAGGTTGGTACCCCAGAATGGTCGGACCGGGTAGGTCGGGCACCCCAGAATTGCCTGGCAGTATATATGCTATGTGATTGTATGGTATGTGGTATGATGTGGCAACTCACTAAGCTTCATGCTTACAGTTTTCAGTTTTGTTTCAGGTAACTCTTCAACAAATGGGAAAGAGCTGGCGTGGTAGCTGCACATCACACGTGATGGGTTTTGAGCATTCTAACACTTCCTAAGTGTACATGCAACCCTAATAACCTTGAATCTATGTTTTCTATATATACATGCAAATTTCTTTTTCAAGGTTATTTCCTAACTAGCATGGCATGGGGAATATATGAAACATAAAAACTAGTAGAAATACATACTTTGTTGTTGCTTTGATTCCTTTAAGACTTTGGGAGCCTAGCACCCCAATTGTTGTGCCTTAAATGCTTCACACAACACCACAAAACTTGGAATAACTTGAGAGAATACTTCTAGCACTCAAAATCGGTGATGCCCTCTTTAGTAACACTCCTAGGTCCGATTTTACTAGACAAAGGGTTCCTTTTATAGTGGTGTAACAATTAGGGTTTCATTAAGAAGACCCATAATTTTCATGACTCTTCATTTCTCATGACCCATGGGTTTGTAACTCCCATGGACTATCCATGGAGCTCCAAATGGTTACATCCATAACCCATAAACCATGGATCATTAATCCACGATAAAAGAATTGATGATTGTCATAATCAACTCTATATATTTAATTGGTCTCACTTTGATCACCAAATTAATACTAGATTAATACTTGATTAATACTAATTAAATAACACTATTATTAATATATTAGAACTTATAATATATTAATATTCATAAGTGCCATATTCTCTCATTTAGTCTATCCAAGTATTGCAATGCCATGCAACCCAAATGGACCATGCCGGGTCGGGTCAAGTTCATACCAAATAAAGTTATGGACTTAGACACTATATCCAACAGTCTCCCACTTGGATAAGTCTAATAACTATATTTGCAAATATGACTTCAAAACCCGACTAGCAATCGTAGCACTTTCAAAGTCTCTCGGAACTGAGATGATGATGATACGCCATTTAAGATAAATGATCATATAATCCTCTGCTCTCATGATATTAGCCGGACAAACACATGGAACATGGTCTTACTTATTGTCCAACATTTGTTTCTCAATCTCCGATTTGTTTCGACATAGAACTAAATTGAACACATCAATTAGGATCTGACCTGGCCCGGTACATGGGTCAAAACAAAATCATCGAGGGGCCCAGATATCTCTTCTATTTTTAGAAGGAACAGATAAACTTCCACTGATATGCTTGTACTAACTACTTGTTGAATTACTCACAAAGGCACGTTTTATAACATCGAGTTACCAATACGTTTTCGTACAATCAATGAATAACCAACTCATAGTCAACAACTCATATCTCTAGGTTTGAAGATTTATATGATATTACCGTCTCACGATCACTCGAGATAAATTCTATGAAGTGATGCAAGTGAGCGTGGGTTGAATCCAATACTCAGCCCTTATGAGTACTCATGAATGTTGTAGCAACCATTGCATTGTCCAAAGCACTTTAGAAAAATCGTACAAGCCAAATTCATGACAGTCTTAAATCAATACTTACTTCCAAAGTTTGACTGACTATGGATGGTTTGAATAATATGATATATACCATAACATAATTATTCTGGGAGTAAAAACATGCAAAATTGAAACATAGTAAACAATCAACACAAGATAGTAACACCTTACTCATAAATAAATAACAACTTTTATTTATCATCAAATGTCAATTACATTTTACAAGTTTTAGGAATCTAATTATTGAAACTAATATCATCCTTCTGCCCAATACGCCTTGCATGTTGTAAATGCTTAACCCTGCTCAGTCCCTTCGTGAGGGGATCTGCCGGGTTCTCATCTGATGATACCCTCTTTGCCACGAGGAGTCCTTCTTCCATTCTATGTCTGATGAAATGGTATTTTCTATCAATGTGCCTAGATCTCCCATGATCTCTTGGTTCTTTCGCCAAAGCAACCGCACTTTCACTGTCACAGAAAATTTCCATTGGCTCCTTTATAGCTGGTACAACTCCAAGGTCTCCGATGAAGTTCTTTAGCCATATCGCCTCTTTTGCTGCCTCGCTTGCTGCTATGGACTCTGATTCACAAGTTGAATCAGCTACTGTCTCCTGCTTGGAACATTTCCAAGTAATCGCTCCTCTATTTAGGATAAAGACCCAGGCTGACTGAGAGCGGAAATTATCCCTATCAGTTTGAAAGCTAGCATCACTATATCCTTCCACTCTCAAGTCATCACTGCCTCTGAGGGTAACGACCCAGTCCTTAGTCCTCCGCAAATACTTGAGAATGTTCTTTACCGCTGTCCAGTGTGCCTTGCCAGGGTTCCCTTGATATCTACTGACCATGCTCAAAGCAAAGGCCACATCCGGGTGAGTACAAGTCATAGCATACATGATCGAGCCCACAACAAAAGCATATGGTATCTGACTCATTTCAGCTATCTCAGCCTCTGTGCTCGGACTCTGAGTCTTACTTAGCTTGGCATTACTCTGGATTGGTAACTCTCCTTTCTTGGAATCTTGCATACTTAACCTCTTCAATACCTTATCCACATAAGTACTTTGACTAAGTCAAATTAGTCTCTTACTCCTATCTCTCAATATCCTTATCCCTACGATATAGGCAGCTTCCCAAGGTCCTTCATAGCTAAACACTTCCCAAGCCAGGCCTTAACCTCCTGCAAAGTAGGGATGTCGTTTCCTATGAGAAGTATGTCATCCACATACAACACCAAGAAGCTAAATATGCTCCGATTAGCCCTGACATATACACAAGACTCATCCTCACTCCTAGAAAAGCCAAACTCTTTGACTTTCTCATCAAAGCAAAGATTCCACCTGCAAGATGCTTGTTTCAATCCTTAAATGGATTTTTCAAGCTTACACACTCTATTAGGGTATTTTGGATCGACAAAACCCTCTGGCTGAGCCATGTAAAAATCCTTAACCAACTTCCCATTAAGGAAAGCGGTTTTGACATCCATTTGCCATATTTCATAGTCATGAAATGCAGCTATGGCTAACAACACTCTAATAGACTTAATCATAGCTACTGGTGAGAAGGTCTCGTCATAGTCAACTCCCGGACTTTAAGTAAAGCCCTTCGCAACCAGTTGCACTTTATAAGTGTGTACTTTCCCATCCATGTCGATCTTCTTCTTGAAGATCCATTTGCACCCAACTGTCTTACGACCTGGTACATTGTCAACCAAGTTCTAAACTTGATTGTCATACATGGACTGAATCTCGCTGTCCATAGCCTCCTTCCATTTCGCAGACTCAGGGCCGGCCATGGCTTCCTTATAATTATTAGGTTTATCCAAATCTATCAGCGTACTATCACTAATAAACGTATCACCTTCAGTGGTGATGTGATAACCATAATAAAAATCAGGTGTGTTCCTTACCCTAGTGGAATGTCTTGGAGGTACAGACTCATCTATCGGCTCAACAAGAGTTTCCTCCTCAGGTTGGCTGACAGTATTAGAGGTTCCTTCACCACTTGACTCTTGAAGTTCTTCAAGGTCAATTTGCCTCCCACTGTCCCCTTGGCTTATGAATTCTCTCTCACGAAAGACTCCTCTTCTTGCTACAAAGACCACATTATCACTGGGTCTGTAGAAGAGGTAACCAAAGGATCTCTGTGGGTAGCCAATGAAAATACACCTCTCTCTTTGGGGCTCAAGCTTGTCATGAGTCTCACGCCTCACAAAAGCTTCACAACCCCAAATCTTGATGTGGTCCAAATTGGGCACTTTCCCAGCCCACATCTCGTGAGGTGTTTTGGCAACCTTTTTAGTAGGGACTAGATTAAGGATATGGGCGACAGTCTCTAAGGCATACCCCCAGAAAGAGATTGGTAACGAAGCTCGACTCATCATGGAACGAACCATATCTAACAGGGTTCGATTGCACCTCTCAGCCACACCATTCAACTATGGTGTCTTGGGAGGTGTCAATTGTGAGACAATCCCACATTCCTTAAGATAGTCAAGGAACTCAATACTAAGATACTCTCCTCCCCGATCGGATTAGAGCATCTTGATGTTCCTGCCCAATTGATTCTCAACTTCCTGCTTAAACTCTTTGAACTTTTCAAAGGTTTCTGACTTATGCTTGATTAAGTAAATATATCCATATCTACTGTAATCATTAGTAAAAGTCACATAATAACGATTAGCATCTCTTGTAGCAACTCTGAAGGGCCCACACACATCCATGTATACAAGGTCCAACAAACCTTCACCCCTATCACAAGTACCTGTGAAGGGTGACTTTGTCATTTTTCCAAGTAAACAAGACTCGCAACTATCATCTGACTTAAGGTCAAACGATTCCAAGACTCGAGCCTTTTGGAGTTGGCCTATGCGCTTCTTGCTAACATGTCCAAGACGACAATGCCACAAGGATGCTTTATCCAAGATATCAGAAGAATCAATATACAACACATTATTTCCTAGATTGTCTACAACATTCACGGCTTCGTATACACCAGCACAAGGTATTGCTTTAATGTAAAAATACATCATTGTAATAAACATTAATGGCACCATTTTTATTATCAAATGAAAATATAAAACCTTGTTTGTACAAGCCATGAAAAGCAATAATATTTCTCGCCACTTCGGGCGAGTAACAACACTTATTCAAATCTAACATTAACCCATTATTAACCAATAAAGAATAAACTCCTATCTTGGTAACAGGTGATGCTTTCCTGGTGCCCATGACTAAGTTTATCTTCCCGTGCTCCACTTGCTCACTTCTTCTTAGTGCCTGCAAATCAGTACAAATGTGAATACCACACCTTGTATCAAGCACCCAAGAATTAGCATTTGATGAGTTGTTAGACAATATCGTGTAAATACCGGCATGAGTGGGTTTAACCTTCCCATCCTTTACATCTTGCAGATATTTGGCGCAGCTTCGCTTTAAGTGTCCCTTATCTTGGCAATAAAAGCACTGTGCTTCCTTCGGGTTTGAAGAAGGAGTAGTGGGACCTTTCTTTGTCCCACTTGAAGAGGAACCATCAAGAGTCTTACCATTGGTACCCTTTGAAGGGCTTTTCCTCTTCTTACCCTTCCCTTGCCCAATTGCAAGAACAGGGGCTTTTAAAGGAGTAGAAGTAGCAACCGCTTTACCCTTAAGGCCATTCTCCGCTGTCCTTAAGAGTCCTTGAAGTTTGCTAAGTGTGACTTCCTCCTTATTCATATGATAAGTCATACGAAACTGATCATAACTTGAAGGTAAGGAATGGAGCATGATGTCAATCGCCAATTCCTTAGGGAAGTCAACATTGAGCTTTAGCAACCGGTCAACGAACCTCTGCATCTTCTGCAAGTGACCGGTGATGGGTTCACCATCCTTCATCCTTGCGGTTATCATGGAGGAAATGATTTCATACCTCTCTTGACGCGTGCTCTGATCGTACCTTTCCATCAGATCTAGGTGCATCTCATAGGGGTAGAAATCTTCATAAGATTTTGAGTTCCGGAGTCAATGTGGCCATCATGATGCAGGACACCTTGGTGGCATCCTTCTCATGTGCAATGAACTCCGCAAGCTCTTCGGGAGTAGCAACGGCTTTATTAACAACCTTAAGCTCCCTGTCAAGGACATATTCTTTGTCCTCATTGCGGGTAATCATCCTGATGTTTCTGATCCACTCATTGAAGTTGGATCCATCAAAGATGACCTTACCACATAAGCTCATTAGGGAAAAGGAGCCTGTAGGGTTTTAGCCAGCAGCGTTATTGGAAGACATCTGGAATAGAAGGAAGATAAGTTTCATTAGATTAAGAGTCCTTAATAAGTCACCCAAATGAAATATTAAGGCTAGGATCCAACAAACTATTTATAGGTGGAAGAGGGATGCCGTAATCCATACTATAAAATATTTGAAGGTAGGTAAATGACGATTTACCAATTTCCACCATAAGAACGAAATATTTTATTATTAGGTTTTATTGGTTTTGAAACTCCTAGATCTTTTGAGATACATTGAACTTTTCAATGGCATGTTTGAATCTCGAATGTGCCCTCTCAAGTTTGTGACTGGGATGCCGAGGATCACAAACAAGGTGTGGATAACCATACAAATTGACTTGGTACCCTTAACAATATTACCTAATCGATGTGCCGGTTAACCACACACGCTCCACCGATCTATAATAATGTTAAGTTACCCTTTGCCACTCTTACTAGTCCATGTTAGTGTGCCGGTTAACCACACACGCTCCACTAACGACTTGGTAAGGTACAAAGTGTAATTTTATGGGCTAGCACCAATTTCACATTTTCCTAAAGTAACTAAGATTGGGAATTTATAATGTATAGTTACTTTATAATTCATTATACTTTTAATGAGAATTTAAAGTCGTATCCTACCCGTTCGGCTAACGACCCTCCACCGATCAAGGAAGCGGTGGGTGAGAGTGGACACTCATTAAGTCACCATTTTATAGGCAACAACCTTATACCCCCCTTATAGACCGGCTTCGTGAATGAGGCCTACTAACGGTAAGAATGACATATTCTTATACATATCTATATAATAAAATTATAATAATAGTATAAGGG
Source organism: Lactuca sativa (assembly GCF_002870075.4). Lineage (NCBI taxonomy): Eukaryota > Viridiplantae > Streptophyta > Magnoliopsida > Asterales > Asteraceae > Lactuca > Lactuca sativa. The sequence continues at coordinate 38,008,170 of NC_056627.2, forward strand.
TTGATTTTTAAATCTTTTAAAAATCTAAGGTTTAATTTGGAATTAAAGTATTAGAGTTTAAGACTTTTCAAATTCCAAAACTTGAGGGCAAGAATTGAAACTATTCCAAGTCTCTTAAATTTTTGTAACTTATGAGTTTTAATGGTTCATAAAAATGAAGACTCTTCATTTTATGAAACCTCTTTAGTTCTTTAAACACAAATTAAAGAAGTGACCTTTGGTTATCCATAAATTGAGGACAAGTTATGGACACCATCAATACAATTAAGATCAAGAGTTAAACACACATGGTGGTTACACATAATTCCTATGATCTTCTAAAAACTCATAAGAACACAAATTCATGTCAAGCAATTTCAAGAAATCATATAAACCTATATAATACATTGAAATTGTTAAAAGTCATGTAAAATGGATTAACATAATCATTATCATTTTGAAAAACAGATTTTACAAGTCCAAAACAGATTGGGATAATGATTCTAATCCATTTCCAGCAACAAAAACTTGAAAAATCTGCCCAGTTCGATCCTACTCGCCGAGTGCATTATCCTACTCGGCGAGTGCTCCCCATGGACTCGGCGAGTACAGTCGTCAGAATGCAGAATTTTCGATTTTCAAGCAGTTTTGCATCAAGTATATAGAAAACAATCCTAGGCTCTGATACCACTGATGGGTTTTGAGCATTCTAACACTTCCTAAGTGTACATGCAACCCTAATAACCTTGAATCTATGTTTTCTCTATATACATGCAAATTTCCTTTTCAAGGTTATTTCCTAACTAGCATGGCATGGGGAATATATGAAACATAAAAACTAGTAGAAATACATACCTTGTTGTTGCTTGGATTCCTTTAAGACTTTGTGAGCCTACCACCCCAAATGTTGTGCCTCAAATGCTTCACACAACACCACAAAACTTGGAATAACTTGAGAGAATACTTCTAGCACTCAAAATCGGTTATGCGCTCTCTAGTAAGACTCCTAGGTCCGATTTTACTAGCCAAAGGGTTCCTTTTACAGTGGTGTCACAATTAGGGTTTCATTAAGAAGACCGATAATTGTCATGACTCTTCATTTCTCATGACCCATGGGTTTGTAACTCCCATGGACTATCCATGGAGCTCCAAATGGTTACATCCATAATCCATAAACCATGGATCATTAATCCACCATAAAAGAATTGATGATTGTCATAATCAACCCTATATATTTAATTAGTCTCACTTTGATCACCAAATTTATACTAGATTAATACTTGATCAATACTAATTAAATAACACTACTATTAATATATTAGAACTTATAATATATTAATAATCATAATTGCCATACTCACTCATTTAGTCTATCCAAGTATTGCAATGCAATGCAACCCAAATGGACCATGCCGGGTCGGGTCAAGTTCATACCAAATAAAGTTAGGGACTTAGACACTATATCCAACAACACGCACATCAGATTTCCACAGTATGTGGTTCATGGGATTGTACCCTGATTTTATTACTGTTCGATGATTTGATTTTGAGACATGTTCATGATGGTTTATGGATTGATATGATACCGACAATGTTTTCAGTAAACGGTTTTATAAATTACTTATTTAAAAACAAAAATTTTCGACTCGAAATTTGGGATGTTACATTGACAAATATGTTTATACACGCATGGCTTAATGGGGCTCAATAGCTCAAAAAGTGCTTAATAAATGTCTTAATACATGCATGGGTCTAAATACTCCATAAAGCTTGCATTTTTATGAACAAAGGGACCAAAAGAAGTTTAGATCTAACACCAATACTTACGGAGTCAGTCAAGAAGCTCATCAATCACCCCAAGGAATCAAAATGCATAAAATAACAACATAACTAGATTTAGCATCATGGATCATCAAGATGTGAGCTTTTTACCTCAAAAAGCATGCAAATTTGGAGCTAACCCCAGATCTTCAAGCTCAAGATACTTATCAAAATGGTATTCTTCTTATTCACAAATCACCAACAAACACTCTTCAAGGCTCAAAACTCACAAACACACAATTGGGTTTCAACGTCTAGACAAAAGAAGGTAGAGGCTGGCCAAACATGACCAAATGATGCTATAATAAGGTTTAAATAGGGTGAAAATCATAAAAATTAGGGGTTCACTCAAGCTCACGTACACCCCGCGTACATGGTTAAGACCCGCGATCCAAAATTCCACCAATACGCCCAACGTACTCCAACTTTCCCGAAGTTGGCAAATCTGCCCTCTAAGGACCAATTCTGCAAAGCATTAACACCCATAAGGTCTAAACTAAAAGGAACTTTGAATCGGGTGTTACAAATTGACGAACATCAATCGTGACCAAAACATTCTCCTGACAACCAAAACAATATCCTAATCTTAAATAAAACTGAACAGATCCCACCAATGCAAAACTATCTCGATGAAACTACCCAACTCGGAGCAAAAATCCAAAATTATCCAGAATGTTGACAGAAAGGAGATCAAATCAACCCAAATACCAACCCAGTTGATGTGACCTGCCAAAAATTTGATCCTTTATAGACCGAAGGTTTAACCTAAAAAACTGAACAACATCGCTCCAACATCCGAACTTCCTATAACTAAGGACAACTGGTCAACATCCAAACTTGAGCCTGCTATAACCAATAATCCCACAACCAACAATTGAGGGTACACATACCTATAAACCCAAATTCACACCGTACAGAACTTGACGATATGTTGACGCATCCATTGCATTTTCAAATAATACTGCTTGAAACCTTGGGACAACCTCAACGGCTGACGATGAACAAAATAACCAATGTTTGAAAATGGATTGACAACTAATCCAATGATCCAATGCACTAAGGAACATATCTCATGAGAAAAAACACATACCAAACTTTAATGATGCTTGCAGATCAAAAACAGCCCATTCTTAACCATAGGTAGCGGTCTATACAACAAGCTAACCAATCCCTCAATAATTGATACTCAACTTGAGTAGCCCAAATTCCATTTGATTGAATCCTCGGCGTTCCCAAAAGATAACTGTAGAGTCTATTGAATTGCGTCATGAGCTAGGTCCTTAGCCCAGTTTGAATGCCAGTTTTGGGCCTGTCCAACCGTGACTTGTATTAGGGTTTTGTATATAAGCTGCATGTTTGCAAACTCATTAAGGGTCACTCTAATTGTTTTTGTTTTACATCGTTTGTAAACCCTAGCTCGCCTCTACAGTGGAAGTTCTTCATCGAGCTCTGCTGAGGCGTGACTCAGTTTTGAATCATAAGCATAAGTTTGATTCTGTTCTATGTTCATACTCGTATTAATCTTAAACTGTTTTGTTACTTTTATCATTCTTGTGAAAGATCTAATCGATCTAAGAGTTTTTGAGCTCATCAATTGGTATCAGAGCTGGAGACTGTGTAGTCCATACACATCTGTTATGTCGAAGAAGTTCATAGGGTTTTAATTCCACGTTGATTGATATTTATTGAGCTGTCACTCTCAATTGATGTATCTCATTAATTGTTAATCTAACCCTAACGAAATATTACAAGTCTGATCTTTTACAGTTTATCGATCAAAAGTATTTACAATGTCCATGGACGATTCACAAACCAATCCGATCAATATTTCCAACAGCATAGGGTCTACAACAAGAATACCAATCTTGTATACAAAAGACTATGAAGTTTGGACGCATCACTTTGAAGACTACGTGATTGGATCGGAGGACAACATATATCTAATCTGGGAAGCAATCACTTCAGGCCCATTCACTCACTCAAGCACATCAAAGATTGTTAAAACTCAGAAAGAATACAATCAGCTTGTCAATGACGTCAAAGACATTCCTCAGTATGAAAAGGAGAAGTTTCAGTGCAACATCAAAGCTCTACGGATGATAAGGTTTGCGCTGCAATCGGATATGTTTCATCTAGTGAGTTCGTGTACTACAGCTAAGGAGATCTGGGATAGATTGAAGGAATTATATTCCACAGATGAAGATTTGGAACACTCTATCCAAACTCTCTTGTTATCTGAGTTTGGTGACTTTAAGCAAAAACCAGAAGAAAAACTTGTGCAAACTTTCTATCGTTTCAATCATCTTTTGAGTAAGATGATAAAGCATGGAATTGAAATAAAGGTAATAGAACAAAAGGTCACCTTCATGAATGGCCTCAGACCTGAAAGGATGGCAGTTGTGTCAACCGTCAAAGCTCATGAACAGTTTAAGTCTTACTCTCTGGCAAAACTTGTGGGTATTTTAAAATCCAATGAGAATGCCTTATCAAAGGAAACGAATGTGGTTTCGGGTCTGGGTTCTTTAACTATTGTCTCCAAAGGAAAGATTTTGGTTGAAGAAGAATATGAATTAGATCTTGCAGATTTTGATCTAACCGGAAAAGAGTACGCCATGATGGTGTCCAACCCCAGAAAATTCATTAAGAAGAAATTCCCAGCCAACAAGAACCAAAACTGGCAGGGTAGTTACAGGGCCGAAAGGATCAAGGAGGAAACGAAGATGGTTTCAAAATCTGAAGAATCAAAAAAGGAAGCTAAAGTTGGAGGAGACTCAGGGTTTGACTGTCATTATTGTGGAGGCAAAAATCATTTTGCTAAAGACTGTATGCTAAGAAAGAAAGAAGAAAAGTCAAATGAAGAAGATCAGGAAGCGAGCCTCCTGAGAAGATTGGAGGAAATAAAGAAAAGAAAGTTTGCTGTTAATAACTCTACCATGAATGCTTTAATTTTGCAGGGTTCAAATAACAGCAATGAGTTTGACGGTGTGGAGGTCTAGTCCACAGATTCAGAGGATGATGAAGTCAGAAAGCCCACTCACGGAAAAGCTATGCTGGCAAAAGAAAATCAGGAAATAGGAAGATGTTTTGCAGTGACCGAGGGTGTGTCCCAAATAAGAGGATACACAACTGATGGGGGAGTTGAAGAGGAAAGGGAGCGAGAGGACATATGTTTTGCGGCCAAGCCTGTTAGTACTCAGATCAACGAATGTGATGAGTTGATCAAGAAGGTACAAAATATTCTTGCTTCTCTAAAAATACTTGTTAATGATTATGAAAAAGAATTAAATAACTTAAAGTCAAAATTCTCAAGCATAAGTAGCAGTCTCACCCAAACCCGTGTCACAAATTGTAACCTAACTGATCAAATCAGCAGGATTTCTTCAAAGGGTGAGGAACGAAGAATGTGGATCGAGTAAAAGGAAAAGGAGTTAATTAGATCTAAAGGTGATTCTATTTATTTATAGAGAGAAAATATTAAACTTCTTAAACAAAGAAATGTTTTTTGTTTAATTGCTAAGAGACTCTGTTTTAACATCACTCAGTTGCATCTTAATTGTGAAATAGGGAAGAAAATACATCCTTTGATTTTACCTTTCCTTGAATTAAAGGAGGATGAAATCGATGCCGAAGCATACAACTGTGAAAGTGTCGTATCTTCTGACGAAGTGTCTCCAGCATATAAAATAGGTCTTGACAAAATTGAATCCTACATAAAGTCCAAGGACCACAAGGACATGCTCAGAAATCTGCTAGATGAAAATGATAGATTGAAACTGAGAGCCAAAAGTATATACAAAAATTTGACTCCTTCAATGCCAATTTAAGTTCAGAAAACAATGTTGATGCTTAAAATACATCTGAACTTAATGAGGATAATGATATGAGTGAAATTTCTGTAGAAGATTTGGTAGACTGTTCTGAATTAGCCAAAAACGAACCAGAGTCCCATAAGAACCTAATTTCTGAAAACTCTGTTGAGTTTGCTCATTCATCTACTGACAAGTCTAAAGTTCTCAAAGCTAAAGCTGTTGTGCACCAAAAGGTTTAGACTACCCCAAATCAAGTCTACACTGTGCCGGGAGTCACTCCACAACAAACTGCAGAGTTAACCGCTATGGTAGAAGAAGACAATGCTGGTGGTTGTGATGAAGTCTTTTGGTCGGCCCCAATAGACAATGCAGACGAGACAAAGGGTCTTTCTCAGAAAACCTCATGGAGAGTGAAAGGTAGATATATACCTGAACCACTAAATGAGCCTACAAAGTATGATGTGCCAAGCACAAGTGGAACTAAACCCTCTTTGGATGAACCGATGCAAACCACGAGTGATACTTCTTCAACAAAGAGTGAATGTTATGCTCGTGCTTCTAAAAGAAAGGCCAACATTCATAGAAATCCAAAATAAGTGGCTGATCGAAAGCATCAACGAAATATGAGATATAAGAAGAATCTCTCCGAAAGAAAGCGATTTTAGAACTCTCAGAATCCTGATTTTGTAAGGATTGAAAGGAAGTCTAGATTGGAAGAAAACTCAAAGAACCAGAAGAACAATTACGCTACCAACCAAAAGGAATGTTCCGGTCCTTCAACAGATAGGAACCGAAAGGGTGGTTTCGGTCCATCTTCCTACAAGAACCGAAAGAGTTGTTTCGGTCAATCATCCATCAACAACCGAAAGAGCGGTTTCGGTCCCTCATTCTACAATAACCGAAAGGAGAGTTTCGGTCCCTCATCCTACTACAACCGAAAGGAGAGTTTCGGTCCTTCATCCCATGGCAAACGAAATAGCAATTTTGGTCCTCATGCCTGCAAGTCTGATCATCAGAACCAAGAATCTAATGTCTCTTCTAAATAAAAATCTCTAAATTCCAGTCCTTCAGTAAAAAACCCCAGTCCTCCTAAATGAACAAAAATTGAAGTGTTCACCATTAAAAGAAAAGATGAAACAACTTTAATTAAATGCACATATATGGTAGATATTTCTCTTTCTATTCCATATCCTGTAAAAGGCTCACAAGGACCCAAGAAACTTTAGGTTCCTAAATCTGCTTAATTTTTTTACAGGTTATACGTGACGAGCAGTTTAACGAAGAATGGTACATCGATAGTGGCTGCTCGCATGACATGACAGGAAGGAGGGAGGAACTAAGAGAGTTTTGTTCTCTCAAATATGGTGGTATTGTAAAGTATGGCAACAACTCTTTTGGAACTATTAAAGGCTATGGAATGATCACTAATGGCGAGTTCTCCATAAGGAAGGTTGCATATGTTGAAAGGCTCCAACACAACCTCATCATCGTATCACAGCTGGTGGTTGGTACTGGATTAAAAGTATCATTCGAAGATGAAGGCTCAAAAATTGTCGAGAAGAGATCAAACAACATTCTGTTGAAATCAAAGTGAAAAGGGGAAATGTATCCCCTGAACCTCAATCCGATAAGAGGTAAACTAGCAGTGTGCCTACTCACAAAGGCTCACTCTGATGAAAGCTGGTTATGGCATAGAAGGCTTTCTCATCTAAACTTCAAGGACATCAACAAATTGGTCTTAGGTGATCATATTCGAGGGCTGCCAGTTCTGAAATTTGATAAAGAACATCTCTGTGCAGCATGTGAAATGGGAAAGCAGAGTCGGCAGAGTCATCCTTCTATTATCAACACTAAGGTAATAGAACCATTGGAGTTACTGCATATTGATTTATGTGGTCCATCGTCCATCGAAAGCATTGGGGGAAACAAATATATTCTGGTTATAGTGGACGATTTCTCAAGGTTCACATGGACCTTCTTTCTCAAGCAAAAGTCTGAAGCTACTCCAAAGCTCAAGCTCTTCATTAAACAGATAGAAACACAACTAAGAAAGGTAGTTCATAATATAAGGAGCGACAATGGCCTGGAATTCAAAAACAAAGATTTTGAAAGTCTTCTTGCTGAAAAGGGGACGACTCACATTTTCTCAGCCCCCTATACTCCACAGCTAAACGAAATTGTTGAAAGGAGAAATCGATCCTTGTGTGAAGCTGCTCGCACCATGTTATGCTTCGCGTCCTTGGCATTATTCTTATGGGCTGATGCAATTGCGGCTGCATGTTATACTCAGAATCGATCATATTTGAATAAACGGTTCTCAATTACTCCTTACGATATCCTGAACAATCGAAAACCAAACGTGAAATTCTTTCACGTGTTCGGTTCAAGATGCTTCATTTTCAACTCCAAAGAGAATCGAAACAAGTTCGATGCTAAGGCGGATGAAGGAATTTTCTTAGGATACTACCTGAACTCCAAGGCATATAGAGTTCTTAATAAACTCTCAAAGAAAATTGAAGAAACATACTATGTAACTTTTGACGATAGTTATGTTAAGAAGTTAATAGCAACATAAGATGCATTCCAAGACATATTTCCAAAGAATGGTCAGGTTACCATCTCCATCTCCAATCTTTTTGACCAATTCATGCTCTTGTTTGATGAGCCTCAAAAAGCGATTGACTATGAATCAACTACAAAAGACAACAAAGTTGATAATCTGAAACAAGTTATAGACGATGCTGCTAAGGAGATGGCTGAAGATCCATCCAAAGGAACCGAAAGTGTAGACGCAAGCGAACCTTCTGGTGACCATCCTACTGTCGAGGGGGAGGGTTCCTCTCTTCATCATGATCAAGGTTCTTTATTCCAGGGGGAGAAATCATCGCCAAGTACAACAATCTATACTAATATTCTGAACAATGAAGGGGATACAAATGTTGGTCCCGAACAGGAATCATTCTTCGAGGGGAAGAACACAGTTGGTGAAGATGACATTTTGACTGAACTAGAAGAAGAAATCAATGCTAAATTGGATCCTATCTATTATCCAAGGTTTACTCCCCTTGAAAAATGGACCAAAGATCACCCTTAAACTCAAATTATTGGGGAATCCTCAGAAAAGGTGTTAACTTGTAACGCCCGTAGATCCGGGCTAGTCAATTTAGAGGCAATAGGGGTCGAACACGACTTTTCGACAAAATATTATTAAGAATAAATAATCTCAACCAAGTTTTAGTATATGTTACAAGGTTTCCGTACATATAAATAGCATCGACATCCGAGTTATAACGAAGATGTTGTGACCCGTCGAAGTTTCGCAACGGAACCGACACGATACCGGGAGGCGTAAATAGTGAATTTACGATAGAGCGAGATTTAGCCTTAGCGATCTAAACAAAAGTGGTAGTATATGTTAAACCTATAGTGTGCAAAAAAAGAACATCCAAATCTGACTTCGTATGAGGAAGTTATGATTTTTCTATTATTTAGCATAGCAGTGCACAGCCCGAAATCTGAATTTTAGATCGGTCAATTTTTAGCCAAAATTATCTAAACGATAAATGAAGATATCGTTAATAGGAGTTAAACAATAAAAATACAGTCGAAAACGGAGCTCGTATGAGAAAGATATGGACGAAGCTTAGTCTCTACTTTTCGAGCGCAGCGAATTCAATACAGTTTTGTAAATCGGAGATAGAATGAGAATTAGCCAACAAGGTCTAAGTGAGAGTTGAAGATCTCATTAATAGGAACTCAACGGCAAAAAGATAGACAAAATCGGAGCTCGTATGCAAATGTTATGGATGAAGCTTAGTCTCTACTTTTCGAGCGCGGCGAATTCGATACAGTTTTGTAAATCCAAGATAGAATGAGAATTAGCCAACGAGGTCTAAATGAGAGTTGAAGATCTCATTAATAGGAACCCAACGGTAAAAAGACAGACAAAAATGGAGCTCGTATGCAAAAGTTATGGACGAATCTTGGAGACTACTTTACTATACAATTCCTATAAATAAGAGATGAACTCTTCATAATTTCCTCACATCTTCAAACCTTTCTTTATCTCTCTAACTTCTATCTAACCTCCCTAAACCCCTCCCAAGTCTAGGGAACCTCCCTATCATGAGAAGAAAGCCCCGGAGCGCCCGACGGCTCCGAGAAGAAAAGCTTTCGGCTCGGAAACGCTGCTCCAGCGATGCCCGGTTTTTAATAAAAACCCGTTGTAAGTGAGTTACGCCTATACTATATTTAATATAGCTTTTATTTAATTATAGTAACATTATTAGGACCTTAAAATAATTATTTGGGCTACTATTATGAGTTATATTGAGTGTTGTTTAACGCTTATATAATAGTAATAATAGCTAGAGTATTAATTAGTCGCGATTAACGTTAAAACTAAACTCTAGTGGTATTGATACTAGGTTTTGGTCAAGGAAAAATTGTTTTAAGATAACGAAGTGTTGTTCATGTACCGAGTCACCACCTAATCAATTGTGTGCATAGTTCGTTTCAGCTTACACGTAGATATGAAGTATTTTATATAAATTACATGCTATATGTGCATATTATCTGAATACTTGCTATCTATGCTGGATGAACGTTTTATACATGTTTTCAATGATTTAAACTGTATATGTATTTTCTATCTACAAAATGTGTTGGGTAAAACATGGGTAGATGTAATAGTTGCTGTGTGACAAAATAAAATAATGAGAGGCCTCATTATAGATGTTATTGAAGATCCAGTCATCTAGCAGAGTATAGATGACGACCACGGACTATTCCAGACAGTCCAGTGTAACACTAGCAGGCTCACAACCTGTAGGTGTTTATTTGAACTGTGTGTTTATTTGAACTGTGTGCTCACCAGATGTACTCCATCCCCCACATGGTTGCCTTAAGGACATTTATTGCTGAGGAATCCTGTAACACCGTGAATTTCAAAACAATTTTTCATTTAAAAATAATCGTTAATTCTTAAAAACACTTTTCTTAAAATTCCAGTCATAACCAAATTACAAAAACATAACTCCATTTTCACTTGCTTAATAAACCAGGATCCTCCAAAACATGACTCTTTCTCTGGTGTATACAATCGAGCCGGTGCCGTCCCGTGATCCTGAGAGAAACCTAAAACACATAACACATAACACTATAAGCACGAAGCTTAGTGAGTTCCCCAAAATACCACACACAACACATATTAGCCACTCGAGGCTATAACTCTGTGGGTCCGTGGACCCTACTCTATGAACCCTCTGGTTCTAACTCTGTGAACCTTCCGGTTCTAACTCTGGGAACCTTTCGGTTCTAACTCTGTAGCATGCACAACATAAATCAAATAGAAATAATGCAGTACAATACATAACATACATAGCATACAAATAATCTGTCACATAACTCTGGTTACCTACTCAAGGTAAAGTATAGTGAGAAGACTCACCTGGCAAGCAGAAAGCAGATATCCCCACACTTAAATCTCGAACTCGCCACCGCCTAACACATAAGGCAAATACTCTCATGAATATAACTATCGAGACTAGAGTCAACCCTCTCTTGGCACCCTCTTAAGGGTAAAAGACCATTTTACCCCTCTCTTGGCCCAAAGGCCACATCGCTGACCAAACCCTAAAAGTCAACAAAAGTCAACGGTCAACTTTGACCAGACTCGGCGAGTGCACTAGGGCGACTCAGCGAGTCTATACGTGTCCACTGTCTCCCTTGGATCCTCTCTTGACACGTCGAGTATTTCTCTGGCTCGACGAGTTTCACCTGGCATAAATCGCGGGGCCACCACGACTCAACTCACCGAGTCTCAAGAACAACTCGGCAAGTTCCGGCTTGACTCAGTTCCCCCTGACTCTCCCTGACTCACTGAGTCGACTCCTTAACCCGACAAGACCACTCGTTGAGTGGTTACGAGCAAACTTCATGCTACTCGCCGAGTCTGTTCTTTAGACTCGGCGAGTCCATTCCATGCATAAATCAAACTCACTTCTGAGGTCAGATCTGTTCCATACAATCATAGATCTGGCCTCCCCAGGCATGATAATCACGTAAAGTCCAAACCTTGGTGCTCTAACAACAACTATTTGCTCCTAGATGATGTTTTAGCCCCATATCTCATAACTCTAGGTCAAAACTCCCATGAATCCTCATAAAGCTTAAGGAATAAAGCTTCTCTGGACCTCTATGGATCTCGTCCCAAGCCTCATCACAAATAGGGACGAAATGGACATCAAATCTAACCAACAAAGGGGTCAAGAAACCCTAACCCCCATGTTTATCATGACAACAGAAAAAGGAAGCCAAAATATACCTCCAAGATGATGCTCTGAGCTCCAAAATCGAAGGATGTCCACCTCCCTTGCCTCCTCTTAGCTAGAATCTCCTTTTCCTTGCCAAACAAAGCTTCAAAGGTCAACAATGGCCTCTTCTCTCTCTCAAAACGCTCAAAATATGTATAGGGTTTCTCTCTGGGGTTGGTGGCTGCAAATGACGGCCATAAGCCCCTTTAAATAGGTCTCAAACCCTGGAAATTAGGGTCTCATTAAACAGCGTGGACTTGCCGAGTCCACTTTTGGACTCGCCGAGTCCAGATGCAAACCCGCGTACAAAACTGCGATCCTACTCGGCGAGTTTGGACTCCAACTCGCCGAGTCTCCTCACAATCACCCAAAAATAAAGAATAAAAATAATACTTTGGAATCCATGGTGTTACAATTCTCCCTCACTAGAATTAGACTTCGCCCTCGAAGTCTCGCTCTGCAAGTAACTCCGGATGCTGCCCACGCATCTCACGCTCTGGCTCCCAAGTTAACTCTGACCCTTTCCAATGCTGCCACTGGATCTGCACCAGTGACACCTCTTTATTCCTCAGAACCTTAATCTTTCGATCTCTGATCGCCACTGGCCTCTCAGCATAATTCAAGCTCACATACACCTGAATATCCTCTAGTGGCACTACTGCTGACTTGTCGGCTACGCACTTTCGCAACTGCGACACGTGGAAAGTGTCATGAATCTGACCCAACTCTGCTGGCAACTCCAACGATAGGCTACCCTGCCTACCCTCGCGACCACCCTGAATGGACCAATACATCAGGGCCCCAACTTGCCCCTCTTCCTGAATCGAATCACTCCTTTCCAAGGAGAGACATTCAGGAGCACAAGGTCGCCGATCTGGAACTCGGGCTCGGACCGACGCTTGTCCGCAAAACTCTTCTGACGACTCTGAGCGGTCAATAACCTCCGCCTGACCTGTTGAATCTGCACAGTCGTCTGCAGCCCAATCTCCGTACTACCCATAACATGCTGCACGACCTCTCCCCAGCAAATGGGGGTCCGACACCTCCTCCCATACAACAGCTCAAAGGGTGGCATACCAATGCTCGAATGATGGCTGTCGATATGGGAAAAATCAACCAAGGGTAAATACGTGCCACAACTCCCTCCGAAATCTAATACACATGCCCGAAGCATGTATTTCGAGTGCCTGAATCGTTCGCTCGCTCTGAAGTGTCCTCAGACATCCCCATGATAAGCTCTAGCTAATTTTTCATATCCTTTTCGAGACTAAGCACCAGGTCAGCTTATTACTCCACAGCTGAGCCTCCAAAGGTCACCCATATGATGATCCAAATATCCCACTAACTTCCTCCCCGTGACCACTATCCCGGCCCAGTGACATGCAAGTCACGAAATTCTCTTTTCCTTATGCGAAAAAAATACAATCCAACCGAGGATCATCTCAACTCTGATCTCTGGTGTCTGTTGTGCATATCCCTTGTGCATTTCGCCGAATCTCCCGACAGAGACGGAGATCCCCGTCTCACCCCCGGTTCGACAACCAAGCTCCAAAAAGTCAATACTAGGGCTACTCAAGCCCAAAACTCTTCCACATCATACACTGATCGGAGAACAATCCATCATCACATTCTCTTGCCATCTAGAGAGTACTATGGCTTCCCGCAATATCATGATGACCTCTCAATGACTAGCGAGTACTACGGCTCCCCGCAGTATCACAACACTCTCTGACAAGTGAGTACTACGGCTCCCCACAGTATCACAACACCCTCTGACTAGTGAGTACTACGGGTCCCTGCAATATCACAACACTCTCTGACTAGTGAGTACTACGGCTCCCCGCAGAATCATGACACCCTCTGACTAGTGATTACTACGGCTCCCCGCCGTATCACAACACTCTCTACCTCCACTAACTTATGCTCTGCAGACTATCATAGGTAGCTACCCATACTCGACCCGAATATGCATCACAGACTCTGGAGGCAATCGACACAACAAAATGCCTACCCTTGCGAAGATCCACTCTCTTAAATAATCCCTCTGGATGCCAATACTCGAAGGGCTCCCACTAGAACCATAGATACTTGATATACCACAAGTCGTCTCAACTCAAGATTCATGAATAACTCCGAAATCAAGATATCATACCCGGATACCTCAGAACACCCCAACAGAACATCACAAGATCCTGCCACAACCACTGATCTCCTGCCCCAAGCATCATATAGATACAATAATACATTTCCTTTGAACCCCACAATTATATCTTCATTTTTTCACAAAGTGCAACTTCGGTGTATCCAATTACTCAATTGGAATACGAGAAAACGCTAACACTACAGAATACGCTGATAATTCTCCGAAACCCTTTTTCCTACCGCTCAAAATCCAGGCAAGAATACTCATACCGGCCCGGGAGTTGGCTGCCCAATCATTCTCTACCTACTTGCAACAACTGACCACTACCAGGTTCCTGACCATTAACCACCTGCCGTGGAGACATTCATCCTTCTCAAACAAGTACTTCCTTAATTAACTCACTCTGACCCCTTTCCTCGATCACCAATATCTCTGGTCTCATGAACTCTTACCACAGATCTCTATACCCACTTATAACCGCTCTTGCCAAATCTCTGCTTTCTTCCATATGGTACCCGGTTCTCCCCCACTCAGGGTTCGAACCATCACCAACAAAATTGCACCTGCCCCTGGAAAGTGCTACACAACGCCCGATAATCCCCTTTAAGGAAATCAATCGACCTTGTAAAAGCCCGGATTTCCAGGTATCTTTTATGCTTTCAATTTTTGATGTTTTGTGAGGGGACTCGGCGAGTTGGAGCTCAGACTCGCCTAGTAGGATCGCGATTCTGGACGCGGGTTCGCGCCTGGACTCGGCGAGTCCGCACTGTTTAATGAAACCCTAATTTCTCGGGTTTGGGACCTATTTAAAGGGCCTTATGGCCGTCATTTGTGCTCACCAGTCTCTTGAGTGATACCCTAGCAAGTGTGAGCGTTTGGAGCAAAGTAGGAAGCCATTATTGATCTTGGAGGTGTCATCTTGTAAGGGAAAGGGAGAATCAGCTAAGGGGAAGCAAGAGGAGCCACTTCCTGAGGGTTTGGGGTCCAGAACATCACATTGAGGTACTATCTTCGAGCTATTCTCTGCTATGTTAATGTTATATTGATTTAGGGCTTATTGAGCCCTTTTGTGGCTAGATCTAGTGCTTCCTTGGTCCCTTAAGCGATTTAGATTATAGATCTGGACCCTTGGAGGTCCAGAGTGTCCCTTTGCCCCAACTTTTTGTGAATCAATGGGGGTTTTGGATTGGAATCCTTATGCCTAATGTCAAAACACAATTTATGAGCCATGGGGTGTGTTATGAACACCGAGATAAGGACTTTACGTGATGAATCAGTTTAGGAAGGCCAGATCTATGAATTGTTGGAGCGGATCTGACCTTAGAAGCAAGTTTGAGTTGTTGCATGGCATGGACTCGCCGAGTCCGACGAACAAACTCGGCGAGTAGCTTGAAGATTGCCCTTAGATCGCTCAGTGAGTGGCCCTGCCGAGTTATAGGTTGACTCAGTGAGTCAGGGCGAGTTAGAGAGGGTTGACAGGTGGACTGAGTCGAACTGGGACTCGCCGAGTTGTTCTTGAGACTTGGGGAGTTGAGTCGGGGTGGCCCCACGATTCTTCCAGGTGGAACTCGTCGAGTCAGGGGAGTACTCGACGTGTCAAAAAGGGAATCCTAGAGAGTTGGTGAAAACGTCTAGACTCGCCGAGTCGCCCTAGTGCACTCGCCGAGTCCGGTCAAAGTTGACCGTTGACCGTTGACCAGAGTTGACTAGTGTTGACTTGAAAAGGGTAGTCAACCTTAGTGGTAAAAATGTTAATAAGAGACGTATGATGTTATAGGTGGATTGTAGCTGGAAGGATTGAGCACGAGTGATTCCGGGATTTGCTAGCTATCGATATCCACGAGGTGAGTCTTTTCACTATGCTATACTCGGAAGGGTGTAACTGTGTGACCGGAAGGTCGGATATAGTATGAGACATATGTGTTATGTGTGATAAGTTAATTTTTATATGTGCTAAGTATGATGTGCTTGATATGGGCTGGAAGGCATTATGTTATGGGCCGGAAGGCGAATATGCTATGGGCTGGAAGGCGTTGTGGACCGTAAGGTTGGTGTGGGTAGGACCGGATGGTTTACCCAACTGGGACGGAAGTCCCCTGAGACACATGGACCGGAAGGTCAGGGCCTGGAAAGGCGTATGTGCGTAGGTTGTATTTTGGGGAACTCACTAATCATTTATGCTTACAGTTGTTGTGTATGTGTTTCAGGTACTAGCGAGGACTGTGGGAAGGCGCCGGCGTGATCTGTACACACTGATGGTGGATTTATGATCTTGGGATTTTATATGATTTGTATTATGACATGATACAATGGATCTTTATGCCTTATTTTGGATGGAAATACATTTTTAAGAACTGAAAAATTTGTTTTAAAATTTCCGTTGTTACAAGTTGGCATCAGAGCCTAGGTTTGAGGGATTCGGGTACACCTTCGGGCGTAACTGAACTCAAACCGAGGATTTGAGGAAAAACTTTTAAAAACAAAGGCATAAAATTTTTATAAAGGATTTTGTGCTAAACAAGAACGAAGCAGTGTGTACGATCAGCCAGCGCCTGAACGGTAAAGATCCCCAAAATACCCTTACAATGTTGTGTTGATATGATATGATATGCATGCTAGAAGACTAGGTATTCATAATTGGACTAGAGTGGCCTGATTTGTGATACCTTAGTCTAGGGAAATTTGTTGCTATGAGATGCTTTAAGAGCGAGCGGGTAGTTAGTGCATGGCAAGAGTAGAGTATTCAGGATCCGGGGTTTGGGGAGGAGGACTTGGGATGAATGCTGATGCGGTGTAGTCGGTAGTATTGGGCCCGTACTACCGAAGACACCAGGTTAGTGGGCGACTCAAGTAAGAATCCCTGGGTATCGGAGACTGACTAGGGTTGCGTTATCGAGTGCGATTATGCTCGATAGAGTCTCTGATAGTTCTATGTTGTATTTCAGAGGCATCATGGTTGGACCACGCCACAGACCTAGTACGAGAAGTGTGAGTGACGAGGAGATTCGTCAGATGATTCATGAGGAGGTGGCTGCAGCGATCTGGGCTGAGATTCCGGAGATGTTTGGGTCTATTAAGACCACTTTGATGGAGACCTTTCATGAGCGGTACGCCGCGTTGACTGAGGCTGCAGCCGCTGCAGCTACCGCAGTTGTGGCCGCTGCCAGACCACAGGGAGGTGACTCGTTGCTATTTCGGGAGTTCAGCAACACGAAGCCACCTGAGTTTGACGGGACGCAGGATCCGATCGCTGCGATGAGATGGATTGCTGATATCGAGGGATTCTTCTACACTTGTTGATGTTCGGAGCATCTGAGGGTACGGTTCGCCTTGAACCAGCTCCGTCTGGGAGCAAAGGATTGGTGAAAGTTCGTGACGGCGAACTTCACTTTGGCAGAGGTTTCAACTGTGACATGGGAGAGGTTTACCTCTATGTTCAGAGACGAGTACGTTCCCCCGGTGGAGAGGGAACGGTTGGTTCAGGAGTTCTTGACCCTCAAGCAGGGTAATGATTTTGTCACGGTGATCACGCGGAAGTTTCATGAGAGGGCGATGTTCTGCCCCGAGCAGGTGTCCACGGATCAGGCTCGGATGAGCCGATATTTGGGTGTGTTGAGGAGGGATATCCGGGAGTTCGTATCGAACTCGACATATCATACCTTTACTTAGCTTCAGGCGAATGCTAGGAAGCGCGAGATCGAGTTGGAGACCCAGGCCAGGGAGGAGGCCGAGTCTCAACGGGTGGATCGGCAACCGGCTCAGTCTCAGCCGGCAGCCAAGCGGACTAAGTCCGCCGATTCGAGGACGTGGGGTCCGAAGGGCCGCACTTGCGGAAACTGAGGCAAGGGTCACGAGGGGACATGTCGATCAGGTGCTTGCTACAAGTGTGGCAAGGAGGGGCACATTGCTAGGGACTGCCCCAAGGGGTTTATGGTTTGCTTTCATTGTAACCAGACCGGCCATCGGAAGGCCGAGTGCCCTCAGCTTCATCAGGGATCTGCACCTACTGCCAGGGCTGCTGAGACTCGAGCAGTGAAGGCTGAGGCTCCGAGGGCTTGTGGGAGAGCTTTCCAGTTGACCGCGGAGGAGGTCCGCGCAGCGCCTGAAGTTGTGGCTGGTATGTATTCTTCCATGTAATTGTTATTCTTTTATGGGATGTTATGCTTATTTTATGTATATGCGTAGGTACTTTTCCTGTGAATTATGTACCTGCTTTAGTATTATTTGACTCGGGTGCGAGTCGGTCCTTCGTATCTCTAGCCATGAGTCAGCATATCAGTGTTAGTCATGAGGCTTTGAGTCGGCCTCTGAGAGTTTCCATAGCTGACGAGAGAGTGATTTGTGCCACAGAAGTTCTCCGGGGATGTGTGTTAGAGATTTTCGGGGTTGAGTTTTGATTGATCTGGTTCCTATTGCGATGGGTGATGTCTGTGTCATTGTGGGCATGGACTGGATGAGGAGATTCGGCGCAGTTATCGACTGTGAGTGTCAGCTGGTGACCATACGAGACCCTAGTGGGGGAGTTCTTTCAGTGTACGGCGAGGGTGCATGTTCGGGATCAGCTTTTTGTTCGGCCGCTAGGGCGAGGCAGTTTCTACAGCAGGGCTGTAAGGGTTTTGTGGCGTATGTGATGGATACGCGGGTGGCTTCCGAGAGGCCGAGTTCAGTTGAGGAGGTTCCAGTGGTGCGTGAGTTTCCAGATGTTTTTCCCGAGGAGTTGCCAAGTGTGCCTCCTGTGAGGCAAGTGGAGTTTAGTATCGACTTGGTTCTGGGGGCCGCGCCTATCGCTAAGGTGCCTTATCGTCTTGCACCTCCAGAGATGCAAGAGTTATCCTTGCAGCTTCAGGAGCTGCTTGGGAAGGGGTTTATTCGGCCGAGCAGCTCACCGTGGGGAGCGCCTATCTTGTTCGTCAAAAAGAAGGATGGTTCACACTGGATGTGCATTGATTACCGGGAGTTGAACAAGCTGACGGTCAAGAACCGTTACCCATTACCGAGGATCGACGATTTGTTCGATCAGTTGCAGGGAGCATCTTGGTTCTCCAAGATTGATTTGAGGTCTTGATATCATCAGGTGAGAGTGCGGGATGAGGACGTCCAGAAGACAGCGTTCAGGACGCGTTATGGGCATTATGAGTTTGTGGTGATGCCTTTTGGGCTCACCAATGCCCCGGCTGTGTTCATGGATCTCATGAACCGAGTATGTAGGCTGATGTTGGATCGGTCAGTGATTGTATTTATCGATGACATTCTGATATATTCGAGATCTAGAGAGCACCATGAGGAGCATTTGAGGGAGGTCCTTGGGGTCCTGAGATCGGAGAAGCTTTATGCAAAGTTCTCCAAGTCTGATTTCTGGTTGCGGGAGGTCTAGTTCTTAGGACATCTTGTTAACCATGAAGGGATACTGGTTGATCCAGCCAAGGTTGAGGCGGTGTTGCTTTTTCATGGGGTCCCGAGCAGCAGACCTCCTTCGAGACACTTCGCCAAAGGTTGTGCGAAGCCCCGGTATTGGCTCTCCCGGAAGGGATGGAGGACTTTGTGGTATATTGTGATGCATCGATTTTGGGGCTGGGAGTAGTGCTGATGCAGAGAGGACATGTGATAGCTTATGCATCGAGGCAGCTGAAGCCTCATGAGACGAGATATCCCACCCATGATCTTGAGTTGGGGGCAGTAGTGTTCGCCCTCAAGATTTGGCGTCACTACTTGTATGGGGTTCGGTGTACGATTTACACGGACCATAAGAGTTTGAGGTACTTGATGGATCAGCCCAACCTAAATATGCGGCAGAGAAGGTG